>NW_027176794.1:536060-1108560 GCF_023349555.1 Cebidichthys violaceus
TATTGTTTGATCACTTTGATCAGTCAATGATAAGAGAGAGAACTCACAACATGAGAAGGTTATTACATTCAACTAATAGTCATTCAGCCTGTATATCATACACACATTTGAAGCTTTACATTTTTTTGTTTTCAAATATCACAATATTTGTTCTCCTTCCACAACATGACTCCTCTAATTCCTGATACTTCTTGTCTGTCTTTTCCTCCTGTTGACGCTTCACCTGCATATGAATTAATTCAAACGTGATGTAGATCCAGACTGAAATGCAGACCAGAGGGTTGAGTGTGAGGAATGAAGGTATAGTGATGCTTACCTGCTCACAAATGGTCTGAGTTTCCACAGTGGCATCTCTTGTCTCAGTGAATCAAGGTTTACCATTAATTAAACAATGTGAATTTAAATAAATGTACTACATGTAGATTTTTCAAAGTAAAAATTAAAGGTAAAACTAATATGGTGAACAAATGTGACAAAGAATCTGCTCCCATGAAGTATTTGTAACTGTTCACATTCAATAAAAACAAGGCGACAATAAAAGAAACGCTGGTACAAAAGGACAAACAGGCAACTAAGAGCAACTGATGATTTGAGTAGGTTTGTTTAATGGTTTTAATAGTCAACAGCTGCAATATTTGAACGTTTTTGACTTATATATAGGAATTTATTTGCGACATTGAAAGTTTTCTTAAGTTGGTCCCATATTGTAGAAAGTGAGATTTCCATGTTTCCATTTGTTTAATCATAAAGCAGGTCTAGGTGCTAAATTGATACCTTGAAAGTATCAAAAAACTCAACCATTGAGAAATTCACACACAGCCTGATTCAGAAACTGGGCCTTTAAAAGAGCCGTCAGCACCGCCAGAGATACTCTGTCACAAAGATGAAGCATTTCTAGTTCAGTGTGGCTGTAAAGCCTTGTGCACAGCCACACTGACTATAATCCTGCAGGCTTAATAATAATCATAACTAGAGAATTTGGCTGTGTGGCTGCTACTGCCCGAAGACGTTGCAATATATATATATATATACGCCAATATTACCAGCAGCAAGATGTATCATTGGGGCTCATTTGAGATATTGCTTCTCTCATTTCTGCATTTGAGATTCATTCTCTTGGATTGAATCTTGTATTTGTGATGGACAGTTGAGACAGTAGAGACTTGAGAGCAGCTATTGCTTCACAGAAACACATGCGTGTGTGTCACTAATTATTCATGGTGATTTGGGCAAATACTAACCTTTGGAAATGACGGGAGCTATTGTTAAGTCTTGTTGTGGCACAAAGTCAGAGGTTGAGTGTGAGAATGAAATTACAGGTACCCAAGGTGTGTTTTATGTGTTTTGACACAGTAAGTAGAAAAAGACAAATTCTTTGGAATTTGGCTCCTACAGGTAACGATTAATCAATGACTGCTGAAAGGTTAATAACAACAGGTACAAAGAAAAATTCGTTGGAAGTCATTGCATAATCGTTACCTGTAGGAGCCCAATTCTTTGGAATTGGGCTCCTACAGGTAACGATTATGCAATGACTGACATGCTGAAAGGTTAATGGCAACAGGTGTTGGGAACGAAAAGGAGCGTGTTTGAGTTATCAGCAAATGTGAAAAACTAAATTATTGACATCAATATAATTATTAATGTCAGTAAGATTATTAACAATTATTATTAATAATAATAATAATAATAATAATAACAATACAGTTTCGAGGTTTTGAGGTTTCAAGGTTTCGCAGAGTTTGATGGTTTCAGGGACAGGCAGAGCTGCAGCACCGGAACCCCTGTGGAGCCTGTGGTTCTCGGCCAATGAGACCCAGTGATGACAAGTCACACTTAGGTGTGACTTAGCTTCTCCTGGAGCGTGGTGTTATCTTGAACTCAAATCAGGCTTTTTGCTGAACAAGCAGGCCCCAGGTCTTTTCCTTTCTTCAAAGCACATGGTGACCACAAGCACATAGTCAGACCCCAACACAGGTACAAAGAAACATTCTTTGGAATTCCCAGACAGGGAATGATTGCATTACTGGCAACAGGTACGAGGCCTGAAGTGATCTTTAAGAGAACTCAGGAGGTCTTTCAAGCCTCATGTTTAAACAAACTGTCACTAGCCGTGATGATTAAAACGTTAGCTGAATGCAAAAAACACAAATAAAGCTGATTCTGACCCAACAAGGAAACAGTTGTTAACTTTGTCAAAGCAGGTGTGACTTACACAGAAGAAGCCCATCATTCACACAGATAGGAGGAAGGAAACGAACACAAGGAGTGAGATCCAAACGTCACTGGTCCTGGACCAAGATACTGTAGCTTGAAGTCTTGTGGCACAAATTCAGAGTCTGAGTGTGAGAACGAAATTAAAGAGAACCAAGGTGTGTTTTATGTGTTTTGACACTGTAATTAGAAAATGAAATATGACTTCTACAGGTAACGATTGCACAATGACTGACCTGCTGGAATCATAATGGTAACAAATAAGAGGCCTGAAGTAATGAAAGATTCATCAAATAACTGAAGGTTAGGACCAAAAGATGAGTTTTAAATCTGGATTTTAAGGCCTCAACTGTTTGATGTGAGCAGGAAGGTCATTCCAGAGGAAGGGGCCGTTTTCAACACTGTTAAAGAATGATTTCATTTTAAAGCTCTGTGTCACTTTATTCTGCACATTTTCTGATTTTCAATAAAGACAACTTTGCATGTGAAGTGTTTGCTTCAGATTCTCTAGAAACTTCACTTTGAGTGTTTATGTGAGTTAACGCCCAACAACATTTGTTGGACTTAGATTATAGCATTTGTGTTGCATTTTATGGCCATTTAAAACATATGTATTACTCATGTCTCCCATTGTACAAGGGATGCTTGACTGGTTCACCTAAAAGACATGATTTAAAATATTAAGATATTTAGTTTTATACAGATTGTCCAGCTGCAACTTTTTATTGAGCTGGAAACGATTAAATAGAGACAAAAAACACACATGAGCCGTGGGACAAGGAAGCTTTTGTGCTTGTTTTGGCAGGAATTTAGAGGTTGAGTTTTAATCCAAGAGTATGAATCTCAAATGAACCTCAATCATCTTACTACTGTAATATTGGCGTATATATATATATATATATATATATATATATAGGTATTAAATATACATATATATTATGTATTAAATATATATTAAATATGTATTAAGTATATTATGTATTAAATATACATAATATACATATATATATGTATTATTTACTCTGAAAGTTCCTCAAAGTTCACTGAGAGACTCTCACAACAACACAACAAGATGGTTTCAGGTACAGGCTTGTCTTTGAGATTGGCCTCAAATAACTGATTGATGCCAAATCACCGTCATTCAGTAATTATGATGAATGTCGTTAGAAGTAGTCGACACAATCACAAGGCTTAGAAAACACAGATAGAGCCTGTGGGGAACAACATCAGTTAAAAACTGTATTTTGACTCTTTTTCTACCTAAATTTAGTTTCTTAGCAGAAACTTCCTCTCCTCTGAGATTTAAAGTAAGGCTTTTAAGCTGTTATCCACTTTTCTTAACAAAAGTATAAAAACAGTGGTGAGAGTATTTTCTTTTAAGTAACAGTAAAATAGATATCTTTATATTCCTGCATTTGAGCAGTGGTGACCTAAAGTATAGAAGTGGGCTTTGATTGTCTTCAATACCCGAACCAGCCTTCTCTTTATGCATCCATGGTACCAGCAGGATGAATGCCCTGCCCCTCCCTCATTACCACCACTGAGAGGCCCTTGAGCAAGGCCTGTAATGCATTAGGGATCAGATCTCACTGTGGTTGATGGGTGACTTTCAGGTGAATTTGTTTTTAACCTCTCGAAGTTCAAAGTTTTTTTTTCCCTTAAATGTGTCATTAAAGTCACCTTTAGGTTTTAAAAGTAATTTAATGTCACACTGTGATTTTCAGTCAGGTTTTCCAGAATAAAACAAGAGGATCATCAGCTAAAAGTGGACATTAACTTGGATTCATTGGTTGTTGATTTTACAGAGTAATTATGAAGGACACAATCTGCGAGCACAAATGAGATCCACGCGCGGGTGTAGAGGTCTCGCGCGTGCAACTCAAACAGCCACGTCACTCCGCACAGAATACCTCTGCTCGCACAAGCAAAATTGAAGCCCGCGAGGACAAAACCATGCTTTGAGGAGAGAGGAGCGTCCCCTGGTGCGCGACTTCTATCACTGCTCTTCTGATCACAAAGCTGTTTGTTCTTTTTGACACTAAGTGGGCGGACCAAGTCACCATCGTATCATTGGTTACAATCCTCGTCATTGGATTGATCAGATATTAATCCCGAGGTAAATATTGTACTTTTATTCTATACACCTCAGAGGTAAATAATGTACTTTATACTACACTATGTCTCAGAGAAAAATAATGTACTTTATACTACACTATCTCAGAGGTAAATAATGTACTTTATACTACACTATCTCAGAGGTAAATATGTACTTTATACTACACTATCTCAGAGGTAAATATGTACTTTTTACCACACCTTAGAGGTAAACAATGTACTTTAAACGTTAATAACGTTTGGAAATACAAACATTAAATTGTGTTTCTTTTGTAAATAAACTAGAGTCAAGTTGCAGATTGATTTCAATTATTTTCATCATTCTTTTCCATACAATGTGTGTTTGATAGTGAAACCTCTTGTAATCTGAATTGATTCAAACATGATGTGATCATATTTAATCATACTCTTGTGTTTACAGAAGTTAACAGATAAAATGTAGCTGTATTTACTGTGAGCAAGAATTTTGAATGAAATATGCTGTCAAGTTTCTATGTGGGAAATGTTTGACCCATAGTAGACTAGAAGTCTGAATATTTTGGCTTCTGCTGCTTTTATTTGGATCATTCTTTTTATATATAAAAAATACTGAATCGCTGTACTTTAGTCATTTTTCCATACAGTGAGCACCACAAGAAAGGAAATTCTCCTCCATTGTGCTGGTGTGGCGACAGAAATCTCAGACATTTCAAAACTATGACGAATAATCTGTCCTGCTGTCTCTCTATACAACTATCTTCATGGCTAAATAGTTGTCAATGAGAGAATATGTTTTTCTTTTTCCAGTTTAGGTGAACTGACCCTTTAAGTAGCGTTATATTAACAATCTTTCACAAACTATCATAAATGTTTGAAAATTTGTATTAAGTAACGCATTTTTCCTTCTTTGTTTCCAGTTAAAGCTTATGCAGTCAGAGCTGAATGTTGAAGAAGTTGTCAATGATAGAAGTCTGAAGGTATGCTCACTATTAATAGTAATGTCCTATAATCACACCTAAATGCTCTGTCACTATTTTATAAGTTACTTATCCCTGATTTTCTGTGTTTAGGTTTTCAGTGAAAGGTGCAGAATCCACTACACGCCTCCGAAGGTGAAGTGAAGCTCCGTCTGATGAGAGGAGCTGCTTCACTCGAGGTTCGAATCCCGACCGGACTTGAAACTACGACAAGCTGCTGAGTCCTGACTGCAGGCTGCAGACCATCCAGACCGCCCTGACCTCTTCTCCAACACACTTGTATTCCATTGTGTCTGTTGCATTGCATTACCACAGCTGTACAGCAGTCATTAGTGTCATTCTTTAATGAGAAACATTGTACAAAAAGAGTGTTTTTAAAAAAAAAAAGACAATAAAATGTTTTAAAGCAATGTGTTGTTTGTGAGGTTCTGGGTGGAGCTACAGTGAAGCTGTGACCTCACATGATTGTGGTGAAGAAACCCAAGATACTGCTTTAACCATTTACTACTTGTAGATTTCATTAAGGTGAAAATATCACGACGCTTCATAATGTTGGTCTTCTTTGTTTTTGCTTTATTGGGGAAAGACAGACAGGACTTATTGTCAGTATATTTTTTTCATTTGGTTAGTTTCTCTATGCACCTTTTTATAATTTCAGAAGAATGTATGAAGTATTGTTGTCCTCCTCCAGGACACCTGTCAAGTAACGAAGAAAGTTTGTCCTGGTTTGTGTAATCAGAACTCACAACATGAGAAAATTAAAAATCTTTTTCCGTGTTAAGGTCTGGGGGGGGATTTATTTACTTTTTTTAAATCTATTTGTCACCATTTCTTCCAGCCAAGAAAACATGTATTTTCGATATCAGACTAATGCTGCATATAAGAACCACAAGAAATACATAAAGTTTTTTTTATGCTTTTTTTATTATTTCAATAGAAGGTTGTGCATTCTACTTGCTGCTTCCCAACACCAAATATTTGTATTGTGTTAATAAATTCAAAATCAATGTCAAATCATTTCAGGATAAAGAAGCAGAGCACTTTAACATGAGAATGCAGCCTATTGTTAACTGTTGAAACAGGTTGTTTGATCAGATGGGAAAAGGCGTGAGTTCGTCTTCTTTGGTTCTCTTCTGCTCCACACCACGAATCTGAACCTTTCCATCAAATGGTTTGTAGAGACTCAGATGAATGTAGTTCACTTCTCCGAGATGAACCTGCAGGAAAAAAGAGAGGAACATTGGACATCTGAAAGAACATATTTGATCTTGTGTTGCTGAACGCTGAGGACCTTCTACCATCAGAGGTGTGTTTATGGTTTAACTGGTGTTTACTGTCCAGCCATGAATTTGACATGATATCAGATTCAACTGGATGTCACAAATTATGTTAAATCAACCTGTATATCATACAAACACACATCTGAGGCTTTCATTTTTAGTTTTCAACATCACAATATTATTTACCTTGATGATTAAGTTTTCTCCTCCTCTCACAGACTGATTCCTGTATTTAACTGCTTTGAAAGCCACATAGTTCGCCCCTGTCATCGTCTCCACTTGAGGTTTCTCCTGTGTATGAATGAATTAAAATGTGATGTAAATCCAGACTGAAATATAAACCAGTGTTTAGAGACACTCAGAGAGTTGAATGTGGTTTGTGGTGAAGAATGAAGGTAGATTAAATCTCACCCGATCACAAATCGTCTGAATTTCTTGGTTGGCATCCATTGTGTTACTCCATCCTCCAACTCCAGCCATTGTCACAAGGTCCGTTGAAGTTAACAGAGAAGTCAACTGTCTGCTTTTACGTGTCTCGTGTGTTCATTTCCAGCTGGTTATCAGATGTATTTATACTGTGTAACCACCCTGGATACAGACTGGAAGGTGGCTCTGATGAAGTTCTGGGTGGAGCTACAGTGAAGCTGTGACCTCACATGATTGTGGTGAAGAAACACAGTGTATTGCTTGATCCATTTAAATAAGTATACTACATGTCGATTTTTTTAGGTGAAAATATCACCTTAAAATGTGACAAAGAATCTTCATCAATCATAGAGTACTTGACTTAATTCCTGTTCACATGCAGTTAAAATAGCCTCTTTATTGTGTAACAACTCTGAGATGAAGGAGCAGAGTATTCATATGAGACTGCAGATATATAACTAATAGAACCTGTTTATGTTAAATATGGAAACATGACTTCAGTCAGTGTATTTCCCTGTTTGGTTAGATTTTCTACGCTCACTACTACTTTTTATATTCTCACAAGAATGTCTGAAATATTAGTTTTCTCCTCCAGGACACCTGTCAAGTGACTGAGACTAAGAAAGTGTTTCCTGATCTGTGTAATCAGAACTCACAATATGAGCATGTTTCTTTTATTATTTGATCAGAGTGAAGTCAAACATATAAAGTCTGTGTTGAGGTTTGTGTAAACTAAAGAGATATATTTATATTTTTAAATTATTTTTTTACCATCTCTTCAAGATGACATCTATTTTTTAATTCAGACTTCATAAAAGAAAAGCTTATATAAATAGAAAAGCTTATATGCAACATAAGAGCCACAATAAATACATAGAGATTCATGGAAGGTTGTGCATTCAACTTGCTGCTTCCCAACACCAAATACGTATGTAATATGAGTTTGCTTCCTGTAAATATTTATCTTTTGAAAAAGGTTGTTTGATCACTTTGATCAGTCAATGATAAGAGAGAGAATTCACAACATGAGAAGGTTACAAATCTGCAATTTATTCTATGAAGCAATAGCTGCTCTCAAGTTCAGGATGGTCCATTACAAATACAAGATTCAATATAAGAGTATGAATCTCAAATGCGGATATGAGAGAAGCAATATCTCCTCATAAACCTCCATCATACATCTCACTACTGGTGATATTGGCGTAGCAACAACATTGTCAAAAATGTTTGCAAAATGTTCTAGTTTCATCTCTATTATTTATTGTAAATATATTAGATTGTTGGTAATCTTCTACTGATATTGGTGACTTCACACAAATATAACTTGTGTTGTTTTTTTAAGATCGCTTTTGCAGAATAAGAGACTAAAACATAACTTTTCTTCTTTTCGTTTAAAGAATAAACAACATGGCAGACGTGGGGTGAATCCAGATTTCACATGTTCAGGATGAATATTTAAGACATTGAAAACTCTGGCTTTAGCCTCAACATAGCTCACTACGCCATCAATCTCACAAGAAGCCCAATTCTTTGGAATTGGGCTTCTTAAGTCATAAGAAGCCATAAGAAGAACTCACAATAATCTTAATATCAGTAAGATTATTCACAATTATAAATAATAATAACAAGACAGTTTCGGGGTTTCGAGGTTTCAAGGTTTCGCAGAGTTTGATGGTTTCAGGGACAGGCAGAGCTGCAGCACCGGAACCCCTGTGGAGCCTGTGGTTCTCGGCCAATGAGACCCAGAATCTCAAATGAACCTCAATCATCTTACTACTGTAATATTGGCGTATATATATATATATATATATATATATATATATATATATATATACATATATATATTATTTAAAGTTCACTGAGAGACTCTCACAACAACACAACAAGATGGTTTCAGGTACAGGCTTGTCTTTGAGATTGGCCTCAAATAACTGATTGATGCCAAATCACCGTCATTCAGTAATTATGATGAAAGTCGTTAGAAGTAGTCGACACAATCACAAGGCTTAGAAAACACAGATAGAGCCTGTGGGGAACAACATCAGTTAAAAACTGTATTTTGACTCTTTTTCTACCTGAATTTAGTTTCTTAGCAGAAACTTCCTCTCCTCTGAGATTTAAAGTAAGGCTTTTAAGCTGTTATCCACTTTTCTTAACAAAAGTATAAAAACAGTGGTGAGAGTATTTTCTTTTAAGTAACAGTAAAATAGATATCTTTATATTCCTGCCTTTGAGCAGTGGTGACCTAAAGTATAGAAGTGGGCTTTGATTGTCTTCAATACCCGAACCAGCCTTCTCTTTATGCATCCATGGTACCAGCAGGATGAATGCCCTGCCCCTCCCTCATTACCACCACTGAGAGGCCCTTGAGCAAGGCCTGTAATGCATTAGAGATCAGATCTCACTGTGGTGGATGGGTGACTTTCAGGTGAATTAGTTTTTTTATCTCTCGAAGTTCAAAGTTTTTTTTTCTTGAATGTCTCATTAAAGTCACCTTTATATTGTAAAAGTATTTAATAGCACACTGTATGACCAACACACACATAGTATATTGTGGGTGTTTAAGTGAAATATTCAATTCTGAGTCTTTATGGCTGTTACTAAGAGCAATGTTTTTTTTTCTTTTTTCCATAATTCAATTTTACTCTGTGTTTACTGATATAAAACTCTCACCACTGATTTAGTATCATGCGATGCATCTACTGTTTCCCCGTATCTCTCTTTATTTCTACCAGGGACGTGCGGTGAGGGGAGGCAGGTGAGGCTCATCATGAAAAGTAAAAAACAAATAATGATAAAATACAAATTAATATTTCTCTACTGATCTGTGCTATAAATGTAATTTATATATGATTCCAATCATTTCAAGCATTTTTATAATCAAAATCGCTGACTTTGCGCATGTCTTGTTTTTGTTAAATATGGAAACATGACTTCAGTCAGTGTATTTCTACATTTGGTTAGATTTTATACCCTCACTACTCCTTTCAGAAGAATGTATGAAATATTTGTTTCTCCTCCAGGACACCTGTCAAGTAACTGAGACTACGAAAGTGTTTCCTGGTCTGTGTAATCAGAACTCACAATATGAGCATGTTTCTTTTATTATTTGATCAGAGTGAAGTCAAAAATATAAAGTCTGTGTTGAGGTTTGTGTAAACTAAAGAGATATATTTACATTTTTAAATTATTTTACTATTTCTTCAAGGTTTTGTTGGATCTTTGATATCAGACTTCATAAAAGAAAAGTAAACGTTGCACATGAGAGCCACAATAAATACATAGAGATATATAGAAGGTTGTGCATTCAACTTGCTGCTTCCCAACACCAAATACCTTTATTTCTACATGTTGATACATTCAAAATCATGTCAAATCCTTTCAGGAAGAAAAAGCAGAGCGTTGTAATATGAGTTTGCTTCCTGTAAGTATTTATCTTTTGAAAATGGTTGTTTGATCACTTTGATCAGTCACCATTTCTTCCAGCTAAGAAAACATGTATTTTAGATGTCAGACAAATGCTGCATATAAGAACCACAAGAAATATATAGAGATTTTATTTGACTGATTGCTTTATTATTTCAAGAGAAGGTTGTGCATTCAACTTGCTGCTTCCCAACACCAAATATTTTCATTGTGTCAATAAATTCAAACTCAATGTCAAATCATTTCAGGATAAAGAAGCAGAGCACTTTAACATGAGAATGCAGCCTATTGTTAACTGTTGAAACAGGTTGTTTGATCAGATGGGAAAAGGCGTGAGTTCGTCTTCTTTGGTTCTCTTCTGCTTCACACCACGAATCTGAACCTTTCCATCAAATGGTTTGTAGAGACTCAGATGAATGTAGTTCACTTCTCCGAGATGAACCTGTAGGTAAAAAGAGAGGAACATTGGACATCTGAAAGAACATATTTGATCTTGTGCTGCTGAACTCTGAGGAACTTCTACCATCAGAGGTGTGTTTATGGTTTAACTGGTGTTTACTGTCCTGCCATGAATTTGACATGATATCAGATTCAACTGGATGTCACAAATTGTGTTAAATCAACCTGTATATCATACAAACACACATCTGAGGCTTTCATTTTTAGTTTTCAACATCACAATATTATTTACCTTGATGATTAAGTTTTGTCCTCCTCTCACAGACTGATTCCTGTATTTAACTGCTTTGAAATCCACATAGTTCGCCCCTGTCATCGTCTCCACTTGAGGTTTCTCCTGTGTATGAATGAATTAAAATGTGATGTAAATCCAGACTGAAATATAAACCAGTGTTTAGAGACACTCAGAGAGTTGAATGTGGTTTGTGGTGAAGAATGAAGGTAGATTAAATCTCACCCGATCACAAATCGTCTGAATTTCTTGGTTGGCATCCATTGTGTTACTCCATCCTTCAGCTCCAGCCATTGTCACAAGGTCCGTTGAAGTTAACAGAGAAGTCAACTGTCTGCTTTTACGTGTCTCGTGTGTTCATTTCCAGCTGGTTATCAGATGTATTTATACTGTGTAACCACCCTGGATACAGACTGGAAGGTGGCTCTGATGAAGTTCTGGGTGGAGCTACAGTGAAGCTGTGACCTCACATGATTGTGGTGAAGAAACACAGTGTATTGCTTGATCCATTTAAATAAGTATACTACATGTCGATTTTTTTAATTGAAAATATCACCTTAAAATGTGACAAAGAATCTTCATCAATCATAGAGTAGTTGACTTAATTCCTGTTCACATGCAGTCAAAATAGCCTCTTTATTGTGTAACAACTCTGAGATGAAGGAGCAGAGTATTCATATGAGACTGCAGATATATAACTAATAGAACCTGTTAATGTTAAATATGGAAACATGACTTCTGTCAGTGCATTTCTACATTTGATTTAGATGTTCTACGCTCACTGCTCCTTTTTATATTCTCACAAGAATGTCTGAAATATTAGTTTTCTCCTCCAGGACACCTGTCAAGTGACTGAGACTAAGAAAGTGTTTCCTGATCTGTGTAATCAGAACTCACAATATGAGCATGTTTCTTTTATTATTTGATCAGAGTGAAGTCAAACATATAAAGTCTGTGTTAACGTTTGTGTAAACTAAAGAGATATATTTACTTTATTGTAGAAAGTGAGATTGTCTTGTCTTTTTTATCATAAAGCAGGTCTAGGTGCTAAATTGATACCTTGAAAGTATCAAAAAACTCAACCATTGAGAAATTCACACACAGCCTGATTCAGAAACTGGGCCTTTAAAAGAGCCGTCAGGACCGCCAGAGATACTTTATGACAAGGAAGAAGCATTTCTAGTTCAGTGTGGCTCTGGCACAACAAGGCTGCTGGACAGCCGATTGCACAATGACTGACCTGCTGAAAGGTTAAAAGGGCAACAGGTACAAAGAAACGTTCTTTGGATTTCCCAGACAGGGAATGATTGCATTACTGTCAACAGGTACGAGGCCTAAAGTAATCAAATAAAAAGCAAATAACTGAAGGTTAGGAACAAAAGATGAGTTTTAAATCTGGATTTAAGAGAACTCAGAAGGTCTTTCAAGCCTCATGTTTAAACAAACTGTCACTAGCCGTGATGATTAAAACGTTAGCTGAATGCAAAAAACACAAATACAGCTGATTCTGACCCAACAAGGAAACAGTTGTTAACTTTCTCAAAGCAGGTGTGACTTACACAGAAGAAGCCCATCATTCACACAGATAGGAGGAAGGAAACGAACACAAGGAGTGAGATCCAAACGTCACTGGTCCTGGACCAAGATACTGTAGCTTGAAGTCTTGTTGTGGCACAAATTCAGAGTCTGAGTGTGAGAACGAAATTAAAGGGAACCAAGGTGTTTCATTTTAAAGCTCTGTGTCACTTTATTCTGCACATTTTCTGATTTTCAATAAAGACAACTTTGCATGTGAAGTGTGTTTGCTTCAGACTCTCTAGAAACTTCACTTTGAGTGTTTATATGAGTTAACGCCCAACAACATTTGTTGGACTTAGATTATAGCATTTGTGTTGCATTTTATGGCCATTTAAAACATATGTATTACTCATGTCTCCCATTGTACAAGGGATGCTTGACTGGTTCACCTAAAAGACATGATTTAAAATATTAAGATATTTAGTTTTATACAGATTGTCCAGCTGCAACTTTTTATTGAGTTGGAAACGATTAAATAGAGACAAAAAACACACATGAGCCGTGGGACAAGGAAGCTTTTGTGCTTGTTTTGGCAGGAATTTAGAGGTTGAGTTTTAATCCAAGAGTATGAATCTCAAATGAACCTCAATCATCTTACTACTGTAATATTGGCGTATATATATATATATATATATATATATATATATATATATATATATATATATATATATATATATATATATATATATATATATATGTATTAAATATACATATATATTATGTATTAAATATATATTAAATATGTATTAAATATATTATGTATTAAATATACATAATATACATATATATATGTATTATTTACTCTGAAAGTTCCTCAAAGTTCACTGAGAGACTCTCACAACAACACAACAAGATGGTTTCAGGTACAGGCTTGTCTTTGAGATTGGCCTCAAATAACTGATTGATGCCAAATCACCGTCATTCAGTAATTATGATGAAAGTCGTTAGAAGTAGTCGACACAATCACAAGGCTTAGAAAACACAGATAGAGCCTGTGGGGAACAACATCAGTTAAAAACTGTATTTTGACTCTTTTTCTACCTAAATTTAGTTTCTTAGCAGAAACTTCCTCTCCTCTGAGATTTAAAGTAAGGCTTTTAAGCTGTTATCCACTTTTCTTAACAAAAGTATAAAAACAGTGGTGAGAGTATTTTCTTTTAAGTAACAGTAAAATAGATATCTTTATATTCCTGCCTTTGAGCAGTGGTGACCTAAAGTATAGAAGTGGGCTTTGATTGTCTTCAATACCCGAACCAGCCTTCTCTTTATGCATCCATGGTACCAGCAGGATGAATGCCCTGCCCCTCCCTCATTACCACCACTGAGAGGCCCTTGAGCAAGGCCTGTAATGCATTAGAGATCACATCTCACTGTGGTTGATGGGTGACTTTCAGGTGAATTTGTTTTTAACCTCTCGAAGTTCAAAGTTTTTTTTTCCCTTAAATGTGTCATTAAAGTCACCTTTAGGTTTTAAAAGTAATTTAATGTCACACTGTGATTTTCAGTCAGGTTTTCCAGAATAAAACAAGAGGATCATCAGCTAAAAGTGGACATTAACTTGGATTCATTGGTTGTTGATTTTACAGAGTAATTATGAAGGACAAAATCCGCGAGCACAAATGAGATCCACGCGCGGGTGTAGAGGTCTCGCGCGTGCAACTCAAACAGCCACGTCACTCCGCACAGAATACCTCTGCTCGCACCAGCAAAATTGAAGCCCGCGAGGACAAAACCATGCTTTGCGGAGAGAGGAGCGTCCCCTGGTGCGCGACTTCTATCACTGCTCTTCTGATCACAAAGCTGTTTGTTCTTTTTGACACTAAGTGGGCGGACCAAGTCACCATCGTATCATTGGTTACAATCCTCGTCATTGGATTGATCAGATATTAATCCCGAGGTAAATATTGTACTTTTATTCTATACACCTCAGAGGTAAATAATGTACTTTATACTACACTAAGTCTCAGAGAAAAATAATGTACTTTATACTACACTATCTCAGAGGTAAATAATGTACTTTATACTACACTATCTCAGAGGTAAATAATATACTTTATACTACACTATCTCAGAGGTAAATATGTACTTTTTACCACACCTTAGAGGTAAACAATGTACTTTAAACGTTAATAACATTTGGAAATACAAACATTAAATTGTGTTTCTTTTGTAAATAAACTAGAGTCAAGTTGCAGATTGATTTCAATTATTTTCATCATTCTTTTCCATACAATGTGTGTTTGATAGTGAAACCTCTTGTAATCTGAATTGATTCAAACATGATGTGATCATATTTAATCATACTCTTGTGTTTACAGAAGTTAACAGATAAAATGTAGCTGTATTTACTGTGAGCAAGAATTTTGAATGAAATATGTTGTCAAGTTTCTATGTGGGAAATGTTTGACCCATAGTAGACTAGAAGTCTGAATATTTTGGCTTCTGCTGCTTTTATTTGGATCATTCTTTTTATATATAAAAAATACTGAATCGCTGTACTTTAGTCATTTTTCCATACAGTGAGCACCACAAGAAAGGAAATTGTCCTCCATTGTGCTGGTGTGGCGACAGAAATCTCAGACATTTCAAAACTATGACGAATAATCTGTCCTGCTGTCTCTCTATACAACTATCTTCATGGCTAAATAGTTGTCAATGAGAGAATATGTTTTTCTTTTTCCAGTTTAGGTGAACTGACCCTTTAAGTAGCGTTATATTAACAATCCTTCACAAACTATCATAAATGTTTGAAAATATTTATTAAGTAACGCATTTTTCCTTCTTTGTTTCCAGTTAAAGCTTATGCAGTCAGAGCTGAATGTTAAAGAAGTTGTCAATGATAGAAGTCTGAAGGTATGCTCACTATTAATAGTAATGTCCTATAATCACACCTAAATGCTCTGTCACTATTTTATAAGTTACTTATCCCTGATTTTCTGTGTTTAGGTTTTCAGTGAAAGGTGCAGAATCCACTACACGCCTCCGAAGGTGAAGTGAAGCTCCGTCTGATGAGAGGAGCTGCTTCACTCGAGGTTCAAACCCCAACTGGAGCTGAAACTACGACAAGCTGCTGAGTCCTGACTGCAGGCTGCAGACCATCCAGACCGCCCTGACCTCTTCTCCAACACACTTGTATTCCATTGTGTCTGTTGCATTGCATTACCACAGCTGTACAGCAGTCATTGGTGTGATTCTTTAATGAGAAACATTGTACAAAAAGAGTGTTTTTAAAAAAAAAAAGACAATAAAATGTTTTAAAGCAATGTGTTGTCTGTGAGGTTCTGGGTGGAGCTACAGTGAAGCTGTGACCTCACATGATTGTGGTGAAGAAACCCAAGATACTGCTTTAACCATTTACTACTTGTAGATTTCATTTAGGTGAAAATATCACGACGCTTCATAATGTTGGTCTTCTTTGTTTTTGCTTTATTGGGGAAAGACAGACAGGACTTATTGTCAGTATATTTTTTTCATTTGGTTAGTTTCTCTATGCACCTTTTTATAATTTCAGAAGAATGTATGAAGTATTGTTGTCCTCCTCCAGGACACCTGTCAAGAAACTAACGAAGACAGTTTGGTTTGTGTGATCAGAATTCATAACATGAGAAAATTAAAAATCTTTTTCCGTGTTAAGGTCTGGGTGGTGATTTATTTACCTTTTTTTAATCTGTACATTTAGATCTGTACAGGTAATGATTGCATTACTGGCAACAGGTACGAGGCCTGAAGTGATCTTTAAGAGAACTCAGGAGGTCTTTCAAGCCTCATGTTTAAACAAACTGTCACTAGCCGTGATGATTAAAACGTTAGCTGAATGCAAAAACACGAATAAAGCTGATTCTGACCCAACAAGGAAACAGTTGTTAACGTTCTCAAAGCAGGTGTGACTTACACAGAAGAAGCCCATCATTCACACAGATAGGAGGAAGGAAACGAACACAAGGAGTGAGATCCAAACGTCACTGGTCCTGGACCAAGATACTGTAGCTTGAAGTCTTGTTGTGGCACAAATTCAGAGTCTGAGTGTGAGAACGAAATTAAAGGGAACCAAGGTGTTTCATTTTAAAGCTCTGTGTCACTTTATTCTGCACATTTTCTGATTTTCAATAAAGACAACTTTGCATGTGAAGTGTGTTTGCTTCAGACTCTCTAGAAACTTCACTTTGAGTGTTTATATGAGTTAACGCCCAACAACATTTGTTGGACTTAGATTATAGCATTTGTGTTGCATTTTATGGCCATTTAAAACATATGTATTACTCATGTCTCCCATTGTACAAGGGATGCTTGACTGGTTCACCTAAAAGACATGATTTAAAATATTAAGATATTTAGTTTTATACAGATTGTCCAGCTGCAACTTTTTATTGAGCTGGAAATTTGAAACTGGAAATTGAGAATGAAATTAAAGGGAACCAAGGTGTGTTTTATCTGTTTTGACACAGTATTTAGGAACAAAAAATTCTTTGGAATTTGGCTCCTACAGGTACCGATTGCGCAATGACTGACCTGCTGGAAGGTTAAGGGCAACAGGTACAAAGAAAAATTCTGTGGAATTCTCAGACAGGGAATGATTGCATTACTGGCAACACGTATACGAGGCCTGAAGTAATCAAAGAAAAAGTAAATAACTGAAGGTTAGTACAAAAAAAAAGAGTTTTGAGTCTGGATTTAAAAGCCTCAACTGTTTGATGTACTTATCGGATGTTGGTTGCATTTAAATAAGTATACCTGTAGATTTGTTTTGGGGGAAAATATCTTAAAAACTGTGTCAAAGAATCTGAACTGATTTTATAGTACTTGTCACTATTTCCTTTTCACATTCAGTCAAAACAAGCCCACAATATAAGAAATGCAAGTACAAATGGACAAACTTTAAGAGCAACTGATGATTTGAGTAGTTTTTTGACTTGCAAGAATTGACTAGTGACATTGGAGGTTTCCTTAAGTTACATCCAGCAGCAATCATATATCTTTTGATCCTACATACAGATAAGGGTGTGTTGCATCACATTTGAATGAATCTATTGTTTTCTGTCAGACAAACCAACATGTTGAACAAAGAGTTAATTCAGAGACAACTGACCCACTCTGTAATGTGTCACCTGGTAATAGGTTTAAGTCCAGATGCTCTAGATTTCTAGTTTAGACTTTAGAGGCTGTCGACGCTTCATAATGTTGCTCTTCTTTGTTTTTGAATTTTGGAGGAAAGACAGACAGGACTTATTGTCAGTATATTTTTTTCATTTGGTTAGTTTCTCTATGCTCCCTTTTATAATTTCAGAAGAATGTTTGAAATATTGTTGTCCTCCTCCAGGACACCTGTCAAGTAATGAAGAAAGTTTGTCCTGGTTTGTGTGATCAGAACTCATAACATGAGAAAATTAAAGATCTTTTTCCGTGTTAAGGTCTGGGTGGGGATTTATTTACTTTTTTGAAATCTATTTGTCACCATTTCTTCCAGCCAAGAAAACATGTATTTTCGATATCAGACTAATGCTGCATATAAGAACCACAAGAAATATATAAAGCTTTTTTTATGCTTTCTTTATTATTTCAATAGAAGGTTGTGCATTCTACTTGCTGCTTCCCAACACCAAATATTTGTATTGTGTTAATAAATTCAAAACCAATGTCAAATCATTTCAGGATAAAGAAGCAGAGCACTTTAACATGAGAATGCAGCCTATTGTTAACTGTTGAAACAGGTTGTTTGATCAGATGGGAAAAGGCGTGAGTTCGTCTTCTTTGGTTCTCTTCTGCTCAATACCACGAATCTGAACCTTTCCATCAAATGGTTTGTAGAGACTCAGATGAATGTAGTTCACTTCTCCGAGATGAACCTGTAGGTAAAAAGAGAGGAACATTGGACATCTGAAAGAACATATTTGATCTTGTGTTGCTGAACTCTGAGGACCTTCTACCATCAGAGGTGTGTTTATGGTTTAACTGGTGTTTACTGTCCTGCCATGAATTTGACATGATATCAGATTCAACTGGATGTCACAAATTATGTTAAATCAACCTGTATATTATACAAACACACATCTGAGGCTTTCATTTTTAGTTTTCAAACATCACAATATTATTTACCTTGATGATTAAGTTTTCTCCTCCTCTCACAGACTGATTCCTGTATTTAACTGCTTTGAAATCCACATAGTTCGCCCCTGTCATCGTCTCCACTTGAGGTTTCTCCTGTGTATGAATGAATTAAAATGTGATGTAAATCCAGACTGAAATATAAACCAGTGTTTAGAGACACTCAGAGAGTTAAATGTGGTTTGTGGTGAAGAATGAAGGTAGATTAAATCTCACCCGATCACAAATCGTCTGAATTTCTTGGTTGGCATCCATTGTGTCACTCCATCCTTCAGCTGCAGCCATTGTCACAAGGTCCGTTGAAGTTAACAGAGAAGTCAACTGTCTGCTTTTACGTGTCTCGTGTGTTCATTTCCAGCTGGTTATCAGATGTATTTATACTGTGTAACCACCCTGGATACAGACTGGAAGGTGGCTCTGATGAAGTTCTGGGTGGAGCTACAGTGAAGCTGTGACCTCACATGATTGTGGTGAAGAAACACAGTGTATTGCTTGATCCATTTAAATAAGTATACTACATGTAGATTTTTTTTAGGTGAAAATATCACCTTAAAATGTGACAAAGAATCTTCATCAATCATAGAGTAGTTGACTTAATTCCTGTTCACATGCAGTTAAAATAGCCTCTTTATTGTGTAACAACTCTGAGATAAAGGAGCAGAGTATTCATATGAGACTGCAGATATATAACTAATAGAACCTGTTTATGTTAAATATGGAAACATGACTTCAGTCAGTGTATTTCCCTGTTTGGTTAGATTTTCTACGCTCACTACTCCTTTTTATATTCTCACAAGAATGTATGAAATATTAGTTTTCTCCTCCAGGACACCTGTCAAGTGACTGAGACTAAGAAAGTGTTTCCTGATCTGTGTAATCAGAACTCACAATATGATCATGTTTCTTTTATTATTTGATCAGAGTGAAGTCAAAAATATAAAGTCTGTGTTAACGTTTGTGTAATTTAAAGAGATATATTTAACTTTTTAAATTAATTTTTTACCATTTCTTCAAGATTTTGTTGGATCTTTGATATCAGACTTCATAAAAGAAAAGCAAACGTTGCACATGAGAGCCACAATAAATACAAAGAGATAAATAGAAGGTTGTGCATTCAACTTGCTGCTTCCCAACACCAAATACCTTTATTTCTACATGTTGATACATTCAAAATCATGTCAAATCCTTTCAGGATGAAGAAGCAGAGCGTTGAAACATGAGTTTGCTTCTTGTAAGTATTTCACTGTTGAAAAATATTGTTTGATCACTTTGATCAGTCAATGATAAGAGAGAGAACTCACAACATGAGAAGGTTATTACATTCAACTAATAGTCATTCAGCCTGTATATCATACACACATTTGAAGCTTTACATTTTTTTGTTTTCAAATATCACAATATTTTTTCTCCCTCCACAACATGACTCCTCTAATTCCTGATACTTCTTGTCTGTCTTTTCCTCCTGTTGACGCTTCACCTGCATATGAATTAATTCAAACGTGATGTAGATCCAGACTGAAATGCAGACCAGAGGGTTGAGTGTGAGGAATGAAGGTATAGTGATGCTTACCTGATCACAAATGGTCTGAGTTTCCACAGTGGCATCTCTTGTCTCAGTGAATCAAGGTTTACCATTAATTAAACAATGTGAATTTAAATAAATGTACTACATGTAGATTTTTCAAAGTAAAAATTAAAGGTAAAACTAATATGGTGGACAAATGTGACAAAGAATCTGCTCCCATGAAGTATTTGTAACTGTTCACATTCAATAAAAACAAGGCGACAATAAAAGAAACGCTGGTACAAAAGGACAAACAGGCAACTAAGAGCAACTGATGATTGGAGTAGGTTTGTTTAATGGTTTTAATAGTCAACAGCTGCAATATTTGAACGTTTTTGACTTGTAGGAATTTATTTGCGACATTGAAAGTTTTCTTAAGTTGGTCCCATATTGTAGAAAGTGAGATTTCCATGTTTCCATTTTTTTAATCATAAAGCAGGTCTAGGTGCTAAATTGATACCTTGAAAGTATCAAAAAACTCAACCATTGAGAAATTCACACACAGCCTGATTCAGAAACTGGGCCTTTAAAAGAGCCGTCAGCACCGCCAGAGATACTCTGTCACAAAGATGAAGCATTTCTAGTTCAGTGTGGCTGTAAAGCCTTGTGCACAGCCACACTGACTATAATCCTGCAGGCTTAATAATAATCATAACTAGAGAATTTGGCTGTGTGGCTGCTACTGCCCGAAGACGTTGCAATATATATATATATATATATACGCCAATATTACCAGCAGCAAGATGTATCATTGGGGCTCATTTGAGATATTGCTTCTCTCATTTCTGCATTTGAGATTCATTCTCTTGGATTGAATCTTGTATTTGTGATGGACAGTTGAGACAGTAGAGACTTGAGAGCAGCTATTGCTTCACAGAAACACATGCGTGTGTGTCACTAATTATTCATGGTGATTTATTCTGGAATTTGGCTCCTCCAGGTAACGATTAATCAATGACTGCTGAAAGGTTAATGGCAACAGGTGCAAAGAAAAATTTGTTGAAAGTCATTGCGTAATCGTTACCTGTAGAAGCCCTACAGGTAACGATTATGCAATGACTGACATGCTGAAAGGTTAATGGCAACAGGTGTTGGGAACAAAAAGGAGCGTGTTTGAGTTATCAGCAAATGTGAAAAACTAAATTATTGACATCAATATAATTATTAATGTCAGTAAGATTATTAACAATTATTATTAATAATAATAATAATAATAATAATAACAATACAGTTTCGAGGTTTTGAGGTTTCAAGGTTTCGCAGAGTTTGATGGTTTCAGGGACAGGCAGAGCTGCAGCACCGGAACCCCTGTGGAGCCTGTGGTTCTCGGCCAATGAGACCCAGTGATGACAAGTCACACTTAGGTGTGACTTAGCTTCTCCTGGAGCATGGTGTTATCTTGAACTCAAATCAGGCTTTTTGCTGAACAAGCAGGCCCCAGGTCTTTTCCTTTCTTCAAAGCACATGGTGACCACAAGGACATAGTCAGACCCCAACACAGGTACAAAGAAACATTCTTTGGAATTCCCAGACAGGGAATGATTGCATTACTGGCAACAGGTACGAGGCCTGAAGTGATCTTTAAGAGAACTCAGGAGGTCTTTCAAGCCTCATGTTTAAACAAACTGTCACTAGCCGTGATGATTAAAACGTTAGCTGAATGCAAAAAACACAAATACAGCTGATTCTGACCCAACAAGGAAACAGTTGTTAACTTTGTCAAAGCAGGTGTGACTTACACAGAAGAAGCCCATCATTCACACAGATAGGAGGAAGGAAACGAACACAAGGAGTGAGATCCAAACGTCACTGGTCCTGGACCAAGATACTGTAGCTTGAAGTCTTGTTGTGGCACAAATTCAGAGTCTGAGTGTGAGAACGAAATTAAAGGGAACCAAGGTGTTTCATTTTAAAGCTCTGTGTCACTTTATTCTGCACATTTTCTGATTTTCAATAAAGACAACTTTGCATGTGAAGTGTGTTTGCTTCAGACTCTCTAGAAACTTCACTTTGAGTGTTTATATGAGTTAACGCCCAACAACACTTGTTGTACTTAGATTATAGCATTTGTGTTGCGTTTTATGGCCATTTAAAACATATGTATTACTCATGTCTCCCATTGTACAAGGGATGCTTGACTGGTTCACCTAAAAGACATGATTTAAAATATTAAGATATTTAGTTTTATACAGATTGTCCAGCTGCAACTTTTTATTGAGCTGGAAACGATTAAATAGAGACAAAAAACACACATGAGCCGTGGGACAAGGAAGCTTTTGTGCTTGTTTTGGCAGGAATTTAGAGGTTGAGTTTTAATCCAAGAGTATGAATCTCAAATGAACCTCAATCATCTTACTACTGTAATATTGGCGTATATATATATATATATATATATATATATATATATATATATATATATATATATATATATATGTATTAAATATACATATATTATGTATTAAATATATATTAAATATGTATTAAGTATATTATGTATTAAATATACATAATATACATATATATATGTATTATTTACTCTGAAAGTTCCTCAAAGTTCACTGAGAGACTCTCACAACAACACAACAAGATGGTTTCAGGTACAGGCTTGTCTTTGAAATTGGCCTCAAATAACTGATTGATGCCAAATCACCGTCATTCAGTAATTATGATGAAAGTCGTTAGAAGTAGTCGACACAATCACAAGGCTTAGAAAACACAGATAGAGCCTGTGGGGAACAACATCAGTTAAAAACTGTATTTTGACTCTTTTTCTACCTAAATTTAGTTTCTTAGCAGAAACTTCCTCTCCTCTGAGATTTAAAGTAAGGCTTTTAAGCTGTTATCCACTTTTCTTAACAAAAGTAAAAAAACAGTGGTGAGAGTATTTTCTTTTAAGTAACAGTAAAATAGATATCTTTATATTCCTGCCTTTGAGCAGTGGTGACCTAAAGTATAGAAGTGGGCTTTGATTGTCTTCAATACCCGAACCAGCCTTCTCTTTATGCATCCATGGTACCAGCAGGATGAATGCCCTGCCCCTCCCTCATTACCACCACTGAGAGGCCCTTGAGCAAGGCCTGTAATGCATTAGGGATCACATCTCACTGTGGTTGATGGGTGACTTTCAGGTGAATTTGTTTTTAACCTCTCGAAGTTCAAAGTTTTTTTTCCCTTAAATGTGTCATTAAAGTCACCTTTAGGTTTTAAAAGTAATTTAATGTCACACTGTGATTTTCAGTCAGGTTTTCCAGAATAAAACAAGAGGATCATCAGCTAAAAGTGGACATTAACTTGGATTCATTGGTTGTTGATTTTACAGAGTAATTATGAAGGACAAAATCCGCGAGCACAAATGAGATCCACGCGCGGGTGTAGAGGTCTCGCGCGTGCAACTCAAACAGCCACGTCACTCCGCACAGAATACCTCTGCTCGCACCAGCAAAATTGAAGCCCGCGAGGACAAAACCATGCTTTGAGGAGAGAGGAGCGTCCCCTGGTGCGCGACTTCTATCACTGCTCTTCTGATCACAAAGCTGTTTGTTCTTTTTGACACTAAGTGGGCGGACCAAGTCACCATCGTATCATTGGTTACAATCCTCGTCATTGGATTGATCAGATATTAATCCCGAGGTAAATATTGTACTTTTATTCTATACACCTCAGAGGTAAATAATGTACTTTATACTACACTATGTCTCAGAGAAAAATAATGTACTTTATACTACACTATCTCAGAGGTAAATAATATACTTTATACTACACTATCTCAGAGGTAAATATGTACTTTATACTACACTATCTCAGAGGTAAATATGTACTTTTTACCACACCTTAGAGGTAAACAATGTACTTTAAACGTTAATAACGTTTGGAAATACAAACATTAAATTGTGTTTCTTTTGTAAATAAACTAGAGTCAAGTTGCAGATTGATTTCAATTATTTTCATCATTCTTTTCCATACAATGTGTGTTTGATAGTGAAACCTCTTGTAATCTGAATTGATTCAAACATGATGTGATCATATTTAATCATACTCTTGTGTTTACAGAAGTTAACAGATAAAATGTAGCTGTATTTACTGTGAGCAAGAATTTTGAATGAAATATGCTGTCAAGTTTCTATGTGGGAAATGTTTGACCCATAGTAGACTAGAAGTCTGAATATTTTGGCTTCTGCTGCTTTTATTTGGATCATTCTTTTTATATATAAAAAATACTGAATCGCTGTACTTTAGTCATTTTTCCATACAGTGAGCACCACAAGAAAGGAAATTGTCCTCCATTGTGCTGGTGTGGCGACAGAAATCTCAGACATTTCAAAACTATGACGAATAATCTGTCCTGCTGTCTCTCTATACAACTATCTTCATGGCTAAATAGTTGTCAATGAGAGAATATGTTTTTCGTTTTCCAGTTTAGGTGAACTGACCCTTTAAGTAGCGTTATATTAACAATCTTTCACAAACTATCATAAATGTTTGAAAATTTGTATTAAGTAACGCATTTTTCCTTCTTTGTTTCCAGTTAAAGCTTATGCAGTCAGAGCTGAATGTTAAAGAAGTTGTCAATGATAGAAGTCTGAAGGTATGCTCACTATTAATAGTAATGTCCTATAATCACACCTAAATGCTCTGTCACTATTTTATAAGTTACTTATCCCTGATTTTCTGTGTTTAGGTTTTCAGTGAAAGGTGCAGAATCCACTACACGCCTCCGAAGGTGAAGTGAAGCTCCGTCTGATGAGAGGAGCTGCTTCACTCGAGGTTCAAACCCCAACTGGAGCTGAAACTACGACAAGCTGCTGAGTCCTGACTGCAGGCTGCAGACCATCCAGACCGCCCTGACCTCTTCTCCAACACACTTGTATTCCATTGTGTCTGTTGCATTGCATTACCACAGCTGTACAGCAGTCATTGGTGTGATTCTTTAATGAGAAACATTGTACAAAAAGAGTGTTTTTAAAAAAAAAAAGACAATAAAATGTTTTAAAGCAATGTGTTGTCTGTGAGGTTCTGGGTGGAGCTACAGTGAAGCTGTGACCTCACATGATTGTGGTGAAGAAACCCAAGATACTGCTTTAACCATTTACTACTTGTAGATTTCATTTAGGTGAAAATATCACGACGCTTCATAATGTTGGTCTTCTTTGTTTTTGCTTTATTGGGGAAAGACAGACAGGACTTATTGTCAGTATATTTTTTTCATTTGGTTAGTTTCTCTATGCACCTTTTTATAATTTCAGAAGAATGTATGAAGTATTGTTGTCCTCCTCCAGGACACCTGTCAAGAAACTAACGAAGACAGTTTGGTTTGTGTGATCAGAATTCATAACATGAGAAAATTAAAAATCTTTTTCAGTGTTCAGGTCTGGGTGGTGATTTATTTACCTTTTTTTAATCTGTACATTTAGATCTGTACAGGTAATGATTGCATTACTGGCAACAGGTACGAGGCCGGAAGTGATCTTTAAGAGAACTCAGGAGGTCTTTCAAGCCTCATGTTTAAACAAACTGTCACTAGCCGTGATGATTAAAACGTTAGCTGAATGCAAAAAACACGAATAAAGCTGATTCTGACCCAACAAAGAAACAGTTGTTAACTTTCTCAAAGCAGGTGTGACTTACACAGAAGAAGCCCATCATTCACACAGATAGGAGGAAGGAAACGAACACAAGGAGTGAGATCCAAACGTCACTGGTCCTGGACCAAGATACTGTAGCTTGAAGTCTTGTTGTGGCACAAATTCAGAGTCTGAGTGTGAGAACGAAATTAAAGGGAACCAAGGTGTTTCATTTTAAAGCTCTGTGTCACTTTATTCTGCACATTTTCTGATTTTCAATAAAGACAACTTTGCATGTGAAGTGTGTTTGCTTCAGACTCTCTAGAAACTTCACTTTGAGTGTTTATATGAGTTAACGCCCAACAACATTTGTTGGACTTAGATTATAGCATTTGTGTTGCATTTTATGGCCATTTAAAACATATGTATTACTCATGTCTCCCATTGTACAAGGGATGCTTGACTGGTTCACCTAAAAGACATGATTTAAAATATTAAGATATTTAGTTTTATACAGATTGTCCAGCTGCAACTTTTTATTGAGCTGGAAATTTGAAACTGGAAATTGAGAATGAAATTAAAGGGAACCAAGGTGTGTTTTATCTGTTTTGACACAGTATTTAGAAACAAAAAATTCTTTGGAATTTGGCTCCTACAGGTACCGATTGCGCAATGACTGACCTGCTGGAAGGTTAAGGGCAACAGGTACAAAGAAAAATTCTGTGGAATTCTCAGACAGGGAATGATTGCATTACTGGCAACACGTATACGAGGCCTGAAGTAATCAAAGAAAAAGTAAATAACTGAAGGTTAGTACAAAAAAAAAGAGTTTTGAGTCTGGATTTAAAAGCCTCAACTGTTTGATGTACTTATCGGATGTTGGTTGCATTTAAATAAGTATACCTGTAGATTTGTTTTGGGGGAAAATATCTTAAAAACTGTGTCAAAGAATCTGAACTGATTTTATAGTACTTGTCACTATTTCCTTTTCACATTCAGTCAAAACAAGCCCACAATATAAGAAATGCAAGTACAAAAGGACAAACTTTAAGAGCAACTGATGGTTTGAGTAGTTTTTTGACTTGCAAGAATTGACTAGTGACATTGGAGGTTTCCTTAAGTTACATCCAGCAGCAATCATATATCTTTTGATCCTACATACAGATAAGGGTGTGTTGCATCACATTTGAATGAATCTATTGTTTTCTGTCAGACAAACCAACATGTTGAACAAAGAGTTAATTCAGAGACAACTGACCCACTCTGTAATGTGTCACCTGGTAATAGGTTTAAGTCCAGATGCTCTAGATTTCTAGTTTAGACTTTAGAGGCTGTCGACGCTTCATAATGTTGGTCTTCTTTGTTTTTGAATTTTGGAGGAAAGACAGACAGGACTTATTGTCAGTATATTTTTTTCATTTGGTTAGTTTCTCTATGCTCCCTTTTATAATTTCAGAAGAATGTTTGAAATATTGTTGTCCTCCTCCAGGACACCTGTCAAGTAATGAAAAAAGTTTGTCCTGGTTTGTGTGATCAGAACTCACAACATGAGAAAATTAAAGATCTTTTTCCGTGTTAAGGTCTGGGTGGGGATTTATTTACTTTTTTGAAATCTATTTGTCACCATTTCTTCCAGCCAAGAAAACATGTATTTTCGATATCAGACTAATGCTGCATATAAGAACCACAAGAAATATATAAAGCTTTTTTTTATGCTTTCTTTATTATTTCAATAGAAGGTTGTGCATTCTACTTGCTGCTTCCCAACACCAAATATTTGTATTGTGTTAATAAATTCAAAACCAATGTCAAATCATTTCAGGATAAAGAAGCAGAGCACTTTAACATGAGAATGCAGCCTATTGTTAACTGTTGAAACAGGTTGTTTGATCAGATGGGAAAAGGCGTGAGTTCGTCTTCTTTGGTTCTCTTCTGCTCCACACCACGAATCTGAACCTTTCCATCAAATGGTTTGTAGAGACTCAGATGAATGTAGTTCACTTCTCCGAGATGAACCTGTAGGTAAAAAGAGAGGAACATTGGACATCTGAAAGAACATATTTGATCTTGTGCTGCTGAACTCTGAGGACCTTCTACCATCAGAGGTGTGTTTATGGTTTAACTGGTGTTTACTGTCCTGCCATGAATTTGACATGATATCAGATTCAACTGGATGTCACAAATTATGTTAAATCAACCTGTATATTATACAAACACACATCTGAGGCTTTCATTTTTAGTTTTCAAACATCACAATATTATTTACCTTGATGATTAAGTTTTCTCCTCCTCTCACAGACTGATTCCTGTATTTAACTGCTTTGAAAGCCACATAGTTCGCCCCTGTCATCGTCTCCACTTGAGGTTTCTCCTGTGTATGAATGAATTAAAATGTGATGTAAATCCAGACTGAAATATAAACCAGTGTTGAGAGACACTCAGAGAGTTGAATGTGGTTTGTGGTGAAGAATGAAGGTAGATTAAATCTCACCCGATCACAAATCGTCTGAATTTGCTGGTTGGCATCCATTGTGTCACTCCATCCTTCAGCTGCAGCCATTGTCACAAGGTCCGTTGAAGTTAACAGAGAAGTCAACTGTCTGCTTTTACGTGTCTCGTGTGTTCATTTCCAGCTGGTTATCAGATGTATTTATACTGTGTAACCACCTTGGATACAGACTGGAAGGTGGCTCTGATGAAGTTCTGGGTGGAGCTACAGTGAAGCTGTGACCTCACATGATTGTGGTGAAGAAACACAGTGTATTGCTTGATCCATTTAAATAAGTATACTACATGTAGATTTTTTTTAGGTGAAAATATCACTTTAAAATGTGACAAAGAATCTTCATCAATCATAGAGTACTTGACTTAATTCCTGTTCACATGCAGTTAAAATAGCCTCTTTATTGTGTAACAACTCTGAGATGAAGGAGCAGAGTATTCATATGAGACTGCAGATATATAACTAATAGAACCTGTTTATGTTAAATATGGAAACATGACTTCAGTCAGTGTATTTCCCTGTTTGGTTAGATTTTCTACGCTCACTACTCCTTTTTATATTCTCACAAGAATGTATGAAATATTAGTTTTCTCCTCCAGGACACCTGTCAAGTGACTGAGACTAAGAAAGTGTTTCCTGATCTGTGTAATCAGAACTCACAATATGATCATGTTTCTTTTATTATTTGATCAGAGTGAAGTCAAAAATATAAAGTCTGTGTTAACGTTTGTGTAATTTAAAGAGATATATTTAACTTTTTAAATTAATTTTTTACCATTTCTTCAAGATTTTGTTGGATCTTTGATATCAGACTTCATAAAAGAAAAGCAAACGTTGCACATGAGAGCCACAATAAATACATAGAGATATATAGAAGGTTGTGCATTCAACTTGCTGCTTCCCAACACCAAATACCTTTATTTCTACATGTTGATACATTCAAAATCATGTCAAATCCTTTCAGGATGAAGAAGCAGAGCGTTGAAACATGAGTTTGCTTCTTGTAAGTATTTCACTGTTGAAAAATATTGTTTGATCACTTTGATCAGTCAATGATAAGAGAGAGAACTCACAACATGAGAAGGTTATTACATTCAACTAATAGTCATTCAGCCTGTATATCATACACACATTTGAAGCTTTACATTTTTTTGTTTTCAAATATCACAATATTTTTTCTCCCTCCACAACATGACTCCTCTAATTCCTGATACTTCTTGTCTGTCTTTTCCTCCTGTTGACGCTTCACCTGCATATGAATTAATTCAAACGTGATGTAGATCCAGACTGAAATGCAGACCAGAGGGTTGAGTGTGAGGAATGAAGGTATAGTGATGCTTACCTGATCACAAATGGTCTGAGTTTCCACAGTGGCATCTCTTGTCTCAGTGAATCAAGGTTTACCATTAATTAAACAATGTGAATTTAAATAAATGTACTACATGTAGATTTTTCAAAGTAAAAATTAAAGGTAAAACTAATATGGTGGACAAATGTGACAAAGAATCTGCTCCCATGAAGTATTTGTAACTGTTCACATTCAATAAAAACAAGGCGACAATAAAAGAAACGCTGGTACAAAAGGACAAACAGGCAACTAAGAGCAACTGATGATTTGAGTAGGTTTGTTTAATGGTTTTAATAGTCAACAGCTGCAATATTTGAACGTTTTTGACTTGTAGGAATTTATTTGCGACATTGAAAGTTTTCTTAAGTTGGTCCCATATTGTAGAAAGTGAGATTTCCATGTTTCCATTTTTTTAATCATAAAGCAGGTCTAGGTGCTAAATTGATACCTTGAAAGTATCAAAAAACTCAACCATTGAGAAATTCACACACAGCCTGATTCAGAAACTGGGCCTTTAAAAGAGCCGTCAGCACCGCCAGAGATACTCTGTCACAAAGATGAAGCATTTCTAGTTCAGTGTGGCTGTAAAGCCTTGTGCACAGCCACACTGACTATAATCCTGCAGGCTTAATAATAATCATAACTAGAGAATTTGGCTGTGTGGCTGCTACTGCCCGAAGACGTTGCAATATATATATATATATATATACGCCAATATTACCAGCAGCAAGATGTATCATTGGGGCTCATTTGAGATATTGCTTCTCTCATTTCTGCATTTGAGATTCATTCTCTTGGATTGAATCTTGTATTTGTGATGGACAGTTGAGACAGTAGAGACTTGAGAGCAGCTATTGCTTCACAGAAACACATGCGTGTGTGTCACTAATTATTCATGGTGATTTATTCTGGAATTTGGCTCCTCCAGGTAACGATTAATCAATGACTGCTGAAAGGTTAATGGCAACAGGTGCAAAGAAAAATTTGTTGAAAGTCATTGCGTAATCGTTACCTGTAGAAGCCCTACAGGTAACGATTATGCAATGACTGACATGCTGAAAGGTTAATGGCAACAGGTGTTGGGAACGAAAAGGAGCGTGTTTGAGTTATCAGCAAATGTGAAAAACTAAATTATTGACATCAATATAATTATTAATGTCAGTAAGATTATTAACAATTATTATTAATAATAATAATAATAATAATAATAACAATACAGTTTCGAGGTTTTGAGGTTTCAAGGTTTCGCAGAGTTTGATGGTTTCAGGGACAGGCAGGGCTGCAGCACCGGAACCCCTGTGGAGCCTGTGGTTCTCGGCCAATGAGACCCAGTGATGACAAGTCACACTTAGGTGTGACTTAGCTTCTCCTGGAGCATGGTGTTATCTTGAACTCAAATCAGGCTTTTTGCTGAACAAGCAGGCCCCAGGTCTTTTCCTTTCTTCAAAGCACATGGTGACCACAAGGACATAGTCAGACCCCAACACAGGTACAAAGAAACATTCTTTGGAATTCCCAGACAGGGAATGATTGCATTACTGGCAACAGGTACGAGGCCTGAAGTGATCTTTAAGAGAACTCAGGAGGTCTTTCAAGCCTCATGTTTAAACAAACTGTCACTAGCCGTGATGATTAAAACGTTAGCTGAATGCAAAAACACGAATAAAGCTGATTCTGACCCAACAAGGAAACAGTTGTTAACTTTCTCAAAGCAGGTGTGACTTACACAGAAGAAGCCCATCATTCACACAGATAGGAGGAAGGAAACGAACACAAGGAGTGAGATCCAAACGTCACTGGTCCTGGACCAAGATACTGTAGCTTGAAGTCTTGTTGTGGCACAAATTCAGAGTCTGAGTGTGAGAACGAAATTAAAGGGAACCAAGGTGTTTCATTTTAAAGCTCTGTGTCACTTTATTCTGCACATTTTCTGATTTTCAATAAAGACAACTTTGCATGTGAAGTGTGTTTGCTTCAGACTCTCTAGAAACTTCACTTTGAGTGTTTATATGAGTTAACGCCCAACAACATTTGTTGTACTTAGATTATAGCATTTGTGTTGCGTTTTATGGCCATTTAAAACATATGTATTACTCATGTCTCCCATTGTACAAGGGATGCTTGACTGGTTCACCTAAAAGACATGATTTAAAATATTAAGATATTTAGTTTTATACAGATTGTCCAGCTGCAACTTTTTATTGAGCTGGAAACGATTAAATAGAGACAAAAAACACACATGAGCCGTGGGACAAGGAAGCTTTTGTGCTTGTTTTGGCAGGAATTTAGAGGTTGAGTTTTAATCCAAGAGTATGAATCTCAAATGAACCTCAATCATCTTACTACTGTAATATTGGCGTATATATATATATATATATATATATATATATATATATATATATATATATATATATATATATGTATTAAATATACATATATTATGTATTAAATATATATTAAATATGTATTAAGTATATTATGTATTAAATATACATATATTATGTATTAAATATACATATATTATGTATTAAATATACATATATTATGTATTAAATATATATTAAATATGTATTAAGTATATTATGTATTAAATATACATAATATACATATATATATGTATTATTTACTCTGAAAGTTCCTCAAAGTTCACTGAGAGACTCTCACAACAACACAACAAGATGGTTTCAGGTACAGGCTTGTCTTTGAGATTGGCCTCAAATAACTGATTGATGCCAAATCACCGTCATTCAGTAATTATGATGAAAGTCGTTAGAAGTAGTCGACACAATCACAAGGCTTAGAAAACACAGATAGAGCCTGTGGGGAACAACATCAGTTAAAAACTGTATTTTGACTCTTTTTCTACCTAAATTTAGTTTCTTAGCAGAAACTTCCTCTCCTCTGAGATTTAAAGTAAGGCTTTTAAGCTGTTATCCACTTTTCTTAACAAAAGTATAAAAACAGTGGTGAGAGTATTTTCTTTTAAGTAACAGTAAAATAGATATCTTTATATTCCTGCCTTTGAGCAGTGGTGACCTAAAGTATAGAAGTGGGCTTTGATTGTCTTCAATACCCGAACCAGCCTTCTCTTTATGCATCCATGGTACCAGCAGGATGAATGCCCTGCCCCTCCCTCATTACCACCACTGAGAGGCCCTTGAGCAAGGCCTGTAATGCATTAGAGATCACATCTCACTGTGGTTGATGGGTGACTTTCAGGTGAATTTGTTTTTAACCTCTCGAAGTTCAAAGTTTTTTTTTCCCTTAAATGTGTCATTAAAGTCACCTTTAGGTTTTAAAAGTAATTTAATGTCACACTGTGATTTTCAGTCAGGTTTTCCAGAATAAAACAAGAGGATCATCAGCTAAAAGTGGACATTAACTTGGATTCATTGGTTGTTGATTTTACAGAGTAATTATAAAGGACAAAATCCGCGAGCACAAATGAGATCCACGCGCGGGTGTAGAGGTCTCGCGCGTGCAACTCAAACAGCCACGTCACTCCGCACAGAATACCTCTGCTCGCACCAGCAAAATTGAAGCCCGCGAGGACAAAACCATGCTTTGAGGAGAGAGGAGCGTCCCCTGGTGCGCGACTTCTATCACTGCTCTTCTGATCACAAAGCTGTTTGTTCTTTTTGACACTAAGTGGGCGGACCAAGTCACCATCGTATCATTGGTTACAATCCTCGTCATTGGATTGATCAGATATTAATCCCGAGGTAAATATTGTACTTTTATTCTATACACCTCAGAGAAAAATAATGTACTTTATACTACACTATCTCAGAGGTAAATAATGTACTTTATACTACACTATCTCAGAGGTAAATATGTACTTTATACTACACTATCTCAGAGGTAAATATGTACTTTATACTACACTATCTCAGAGGTAAATATGTACTTTTTACCACACCTTAGAGGTAAACAATGTACTTTAAACGTTAATAACGTTTGGAAATACAAACATTAAATTGTGTTTCTTTTGTAAATAAACTAGAGTCAAGTTGCAGATTGATTTCAATTATTTTCATCATTCTTTTCCATACAATGTGTGTTTGATAGTGAAACCTCTTGTAATCTGAATTGATTCAAACATGATGTGATCATATTTAATCATACTCTTGTGTTTACAGAAGTTAACAGATAAAATGTAGCTGTATTTACTGTGAGCAAGAATTTTGAATGAAATATGCTGTCAAGTTTCTATGTGGGAAATGTTTGACCCATAGTAGACTAGAAGTCTGAATATTTTGGCTTCTGCTGCTTTTATTTGGATCATTCTTTTTATATATAAAAAATACTGAATCGCTGTACTTTAGTCATTTTTCCATACAGTGAGCACCACAAGAAAGGAAATTGTCCTCCATTGTGCTGGTGTGGCGACAGAAATCTCAGACATTTCAAAACTATGACGAATAATCTGTCCTGCTGTCTCTCTATACAACTATCTTCATGGCTAAATAGTTGTCAATGAGAGAATATGTTTTTCTTTTTCCAGTTTAGGTGAACTGACCCTTTAAGTAGCGTTATATTAACAATCTTTCACAAACTATCATAAATGTTTGAAAATTTGTATTAAGTAACGCATTTTTCCTTCTTTGTTTCCAGTTAAAGTTTATGCAGTCAGAGCTGAATGTTGAAGAAGTTGTCAATGATAGAATTCTGAAGGTATGCTCACTATTAATAGTAATGTCCTATAATCACACCTAAATGCTCTGTCACTATTTTATAAGTTACTTATCCCTGATTTTCTGTGTTTAGGTTTTCAGTGAAAGGTGCAGAATCCACTACACGCCTCCGAAGGTGAAGTGAAGCTCCGTCTGATGAGAGGAGCTGCTTCACTCGAGGTTCGAATCCCGACCGGACTTGAAACTACGACAAGCTGCTGAGTCCTGACTGCAGGCTGCAGACCATCCAGACCGCCCTGACCTCTTCTCCAACACACTTGTATTCCATTGTGTCTGTTGCATTGCATTACCTCAGCTGTACAGCAGTCATTGGTGTGATTCTTTAATGAGAAACATTGTACAAAAAGAGTGTTTTTAAAAAAAAAAAGACAATAAAATGTTTTAAAGCAATGTGTTGTTTGTGAGGTTCTGGGTGGAGCTACAGTGAAGCTGTGACCTCACATGATTGTGGTGAAGAAACCCAAGATACTGCTTTAACCATTTACTACTTGTAGATTTCATTAAGGTGAAAATATCACGACGCTTCATAATGTTGGTCTTCTTTGTTTTTGCTTTATTGAGGAAAGACAGACAGGACTTATTGTCAGTATATTTTTTTCATTTGATTAGTTTCTCTATGCTCCCTTTTATAATTTCAGAAGAATGTATGAAGTATTGTTTTCCTCCTCCAGGACACCTGTCAAGTAACAAAGAAAGTTTGTCCTGGTTTGTGTAATCAGAACTCATAACATGAGAAAATGAAAGATATATTTTTCCGTGTTAAGGTCTGGGGGGGGATTTATTTACCTTTTTTTAATCTGTCATTTGTTCCAGCCAAGAAAACTTACATTTTAGATATCAGACAAATGCTGCATATAGGAACCACAGGAAATATATTTTTTATTTATGCTTTTTTTATTATTTCAATAGAAGGTTGTACATTCAACCTGCTGCTTCCCAACACCAAATATTTTAATTGTGTTAATAAATTCAAACTCAATGTCAAATGATTTCAGGATAAAGAAGCAGAGCACTTTAACATGAGAATGCAGCCTATTGTTAACTGTTGAAACAGGTTGTTTGATCACTTGCAAGGTATGAGGTTGTCTGCTTTACTTTTGTTCTGGTGCGCACCAACAACCACAACACGTGGTTTGATGACACACACATGAATGTAGTCCTCTCCTCCAATGAATTTAAATGTGATGTAAATCCAGACTAAATTATAAACCAGGGTTTAGAGACACTCAGAGAGTTGAATGTGGTTTGTGGTGAAGAATGAAGGTAGATTGAATCTCACCTGATCACAAATCTTCTGAATGTCCTCATTGGCATCCATTGTGTCACTCCATCCTTCAGCTCCAGCCATTGTCACAAGGTCCGTTGAAGTTAACAGAGAAGTCAACTGTCTGCTTTTACGTGTCTCGTGTGTTCATTTCCAGCTGGTTATCAGATGTATTTATACTGTGTAACCACCCTGGATACAGACTGGAAGGTGGCTCTGATGAAGTTCTGGGTGGAGCTACAGTGAAGCTGTGACCTCACATGATTGTGGTGAAGAAACACAGTGTATTGCTTGAGCCATTTAAATAAGTTTACTTTATGTAGATTTTTTTAGGTGAAAATATCACCTTAAAATGTGACAAAGAATCTTCATCAATCATAGAGTACTTGACTTAATTCCTGTTCACATGCAGTTAAAATAGCCTCTTTATTGTGTAACAACTCTGAGATGAAGGAGCAGAGTATTCATATGAGACTGCAGATATATAACTAATAGAACCTGTTTATGTTAAATATGGAAACATGACTTCTGTCAGTGCATTTCTACATTTGGTTTAGATTTTCTACGCTCACTGCTCCTTTTTATATTCTCACAAGAATGTCTGAAATATTAGTTTTCTCCTGCAGGACACCTGTCAAGTGACTGAGACTAAGAAAGTGTTTCCTGGTCTGTGTAATCAGAACTCACAATATGAGCATGTTTCTTTTATTATTTGATCAGAGTGAAGTCAAACATATAAAGTCTGTGTTGAGGTTTGTGTAAACTAAAGAGATATATTTATATTTTTAAATTATTTTTTTACCATTTCTTCAAGATGACATCTATTTTTTAATTCAGACTTCATAAAAGAAAAGCTTATATAAATAGAAAAGCTTATATGCAACATAAGAGCCACAATAAATACATAGAGATTCATGAAAGGTTGTGCATTCAACTTGCTGCTTCCCAACACCAAATACCTTTATTTCTACATGTTGATACATTCAAAATTATTTCAAATCCTGTCAGGATGAAGAAGCAGAGCGATGTAACATGAGTTTGCTTCCTGTAAGTATTTATCTTTTGAAAAAGGTTGTTTGATCACTTTGATCAGTCAATGATAAGAGAGAGAATTCACAACATGAGAAGGTTACAAATCTGCAATTTATTCTATGAAGCAATAGCTGCTCTCAAGTTCAGGATGGTCCATTACAAATACAAGATTCAATATAAGAGTATGAATCTCAAATGCAGATATGAGAGAAGCAATATCTCCTCATAAACCTCCATCATACATCTCACTACTGGTGATATTGGCGTAGCAACAACATTGTCAAAAATGTTTGCAAAATGTTCTAGTTTCATCTCTATTATTTATTGTAAATATATTAGATTGTTGGTAATCTTCTACTGATATTGGTGACTTCACACAAATATAACTTGTGTTGTTTTTCTAAGATCGTTTTTGCAGAATAAGAGACTAAAACATAACTTTTCTTTCTTTCGTTTAAAGAATAAACAACATGGCAGACGTGGGGTGAATCCAGATTTCACATGTTCAGGATGAATATTTAAGACATTGAAAACTCTGGCTTTAGCCTCAACATAGCTCACTACGCCATCAATCTCACTTCGTGGTTCACTCCTCTGGAAGAACAAAGACTACAGAAACACACAAGAGGCAAAACTCAAGCCCACCATTCACACAGATAGGAGGAAGGAAACAAACACAAGGAGTGAGATCCAAACGTCACTGGCCCTGGACCAAGATGCTGTAGCTTGAAGTCTTGTTGTGGCACAAATTCAGAGGTTGAGTGTGAGAATGAAATTAAAGGGAACCAAGGTGTGTTTTATCTGTTTTGACACAGTATTTAGGAACAAAAAATTCTTTGGAATTTGGCTCTTACAGGTACCGATTGCGCAATGACTGACCTGCTGGAAGGTTAAGGGCAACAGGTACAAAGAAAATTCTGTGGAATTCTCAGACAGGGAATGATTGCATTACTGGCAACACGTATACGAGGCCTGAAGTAATCAAAGAAAAAGTAAATAACTGAAGGTTAGGACAAAAAAAAAGAGTTTTGAGTCTGGATTTAAAAGCCTCAACTGTTTGATGTACTTATCGGATGTTGGTTGCATTTAAATAAGTATACCTGTAGATTTGTTTTGGGGGAAAATATCTTAAAAACTGTGTCAAAGAATCTGAACTGATTTTATAGTACTTGTCACTATTTCCTTTTCACATTCAGTCAAAACAAGCCCACAATATAAGAAATGCAAGTACAAAAGGACAAACTTTAAGAGCAACTGATGATTTGAGTAGTTTTTTGACTTGCAAGAATTGACTAGTGACATTGGAGGTTTCCTTAAGTTACATCCAGCAGCAATCATATATCTTTTGATCCTACATACAGATAAGGGTGTGTTGCATCACATTTGAATGAATCTATTGTTTTCTGTCAGACAAACCAACATGTTGAACAAAGAGTTAATTCAGAGACAACTGACCCACTCTGTAATGTGTCACCTGGTAATAGGTTTAAGTCCAGATGCTCTAGATTTCTAGTTTAGACTTTAGAGGCTGTTGACGCTTCATAATGTTGCTCTTCTTTGTTTTTGAATTTTGGAGGAAAGACAGACAGGACTTATTGTCAGTATATTTTTTTCATTTGGTTAGTTTCTCTGTGCTCCCTTTTTATGATTTCAGAAGAATGTATGAAATATTGTTGTCCTCCTCCAGGACACCTGTCAAGAAACTAACGAAGAAAGTTTCTCCTGGTTTGTGTAATCAGAACTCATAACATGCAAAAATTAAAGATCTTTTTCCGTGTTAAGGTCTGGGTGGAGATTTATTTACCTTTTTAAATCTATTTGTCACCATTTGTTCCAGCCAAGAAAACTTACATTTTAGATATCAGACAAATGCTGCATATAAGAACCACAAGAAATATATAGAGATTGTATTATTTTATTTTATCTTTATTATTTCAATAGAAGGTTGTGTTAGTAAATTCTAAATCAATGTCAAATCATTTCAGGATAAAGAAGCAGAGCACTTTAATATCAGACTGCAGCCTATTTTTAGTGTAAAGGTGTGAGGGGCTCATCTTTGGTTTTTTTCAGCTGCACAACATTAAGCACAACCTTTCCTCCATGACATGGAAGTTCTTGGAAGAGACTCAGATGAATGTAGTCATCTCCTCCAACATGAACCTGTAGGTAAAAAGAGAGGAACATTGGACATCTGAAAGAACATATTTGATCTTGTGTTGCTGAACTCTGAGGACCTTCTACCATCAGAGGTGTGTTTATGGTTTAACTGGTGTTTACTGTCCTGCCATGAATTTGACATGATATCAGATTCAACTGGATGTCACAAATATTGTTAATTCAACTTGTATATCACACAAAGACACATCTGAGGCTTTCATTTTTTTTTAAATATCACAATATTATTTACCTTGATGAGGAAGTTTGTTCCTGCCACAATCTGATTCCTGTATTTAACTGCGTTGAATTCACGAAAGTTGAATCCAGACAATTTAGGTTTCACCTGTGTATGAATGAATTAAAATGTGATGTAAATCCAGACTGAAATATAAACCAGGGTTGAGAGACACTCAGAGAGTTAAATGTGGTTTGTGGTGAAGAATGAAGGTAGATTGAATCTCACCTGATCACAAATCTTCTGAATGTCCTCATTGGCATCCATTGTGTCACTCCATCCTCCAACTCCAGCCATTGTCACAAGGTCCATTGAAGTTAACAGAGAAGTCAACTGTCTGCTTTTACGTGTCTCGTGTGTTCATTTCCAGCTGGTTATCAGATGTATTTATACTGTGTAACCACCCTGGATACAGACTGGAAGTTGGCTCTGATGAAGTTCTGGGTGGAGCTACAGTGAAGCTGTGACCTCACATGATTGTGGTGAAGAAACACAGTGTATTGCTTGATCCATTTAAATAAGTATACTACATGTAGATTTTTTTAATTGAAAATATCACTTTAAAATGTGACAAAGAATCTTTATCAATCATAGAGTTGTTGACTTAATTCCTGTTCACATGCAGTTAAAATAGCCTCTTTATTGTGTAACAACTCTGAGATGAAGGAGCAGAGTATTCATATGAGACTGCAGATATATAACTAATAGAACCTGTTTATGTTAAATATGGAAACATGACTTCAGTCAGTGCATTTCCCTGTTTGGTTAGATTTTCTACGCTCACTACTCCTTTTTATATTCTCACAAGAATGTATGAAATATTAGTTTTCTCCTGCAGGACACCTGTCAAGTGACTGAGACTAAGAAAGTGTTTCCTGAACTGTGTAATCAGAACTCACAATATGAGCATGTTTCTTTTATTATTTGATCAGAGTGAAGTCAAACATATAAAGTCTGTGTTGAGGTTTGTGTAAACTAAAGAGATATATTTACATTTTTTCATTAATTTACTATTTCCTCAAGATTTTGTTGGATCTTTGATATCAGACTTCATAAAAGACAAGCAAACGTTGCACATGAGAGCCACAATAAATACATAGAGATATATAGAAGGTTGTGCATTCAACTTGCTGCTTCCCAACACCAAATACCTTTATTTCTACATGTTGATACATTCAAAATCATGTCAAATCCTGTCAGGATGAAGAAGCAGAGCGTTGTAATATGAGTTTGCTTCTTGTAAGTATTTATCTTTTGAAAAATATTGTTTGATCACTTTGATCAGTCAATGATAAGAGAGAGAACTCACAACATGAGAAAGTTATTACATTCAACTAATAGTCATTCAGCCTGTATATCATACACACATTTGAAGCTTTACATTTTTTTGTTTTCAAATATCACAATATTTTTTCTCCTTCCACAACATGACTCCTCTAATTCCTGATACTTCTTGCCTGTCTTTTCCTCCTGTTGACGCTTCACCTGCATATGAATTAATTCAAACGTGATGTAGATCCAGACTGAAATGCAGAGCAGAGGGTTGAGTGTGAGGAATGAAGGTATAGTGATGCTTACCTGATCACAAATGGTCTGAGTTTCCACAGTGGCATCTCTTGTCTCAGTGAATCAAGGTTTACCATTAATTAAACAATGTGAATTTAAATAAATGTACTACATGTAGATTTTTCAAAGTAAAAATTAAAGGTAAAACTAATATGGTGGACAAATGTGACAAAGAATCTGCTCCCATGAAGTATTTGTAACTGTTCACATTCAATAAAAACAAGGCGACAATAAAAGAAACGCTGGTACAAAAAGACAAACAGGCAACTAAGAGCAACTGATGATTTGAGTAGGTTTGTTTAATGGTTTTAATAGTCAACAGCTGCAATATTTGAACATTTTTGACTTGTAGGAATTTATTTGCGACATTGAAAGTTTTCTTAAGTTGGTCCCATATTGCAGAAAGTGACATTTCCATGTTTCCATTTTTCTTTATTATAAAAAAGGTGCTAAATTGATACCTTGAAAGTATCAAAAAACTCAACCATTGAGAAATTCACGCACAGCCTGATTCAGAAACTGGGCCTTTAAAAGAGCCGTCAGCACCGCCAGAGATACTCTGTCACAAAGATGAAGCATTTCTAGTTCAGTGTGGCTGTAAAGCCTTGTGCACAGCCACACTGACTATAATCCTGCAGGCTTAATAATAATCATAACTAGAGAATTTGGCTGTGTGGCTGCTACTGCCCGAAGACGTTGCAATATATATATATATATATATACGCCAATATTACCAGCAGCAAGATGTATCATTGGGGCTCATTTGAGATATTGCTTCTCTCATTTCTGCATTTGAGATTCATTCTCTTGGATTGAATCTTGTATTTGTGATGGACAGTTGAGACAGTAGAGACTTGAGAGCAGCTATTGCTTCACAGAAACACATGCGTGTGTGTCACTAATTATTCATGTTGATTTGGGCAAATACTAACCTTTGGAAATGACGGGAGCTATTGTTAAGTCTTGTTGTGGCACAAAGTCAGAGGTTGAGTGTGAGAATGAAATTACAGGTACCCAAGGTGTGTTTTATGTGTTTTGACACAGTAAGTAGAAAAAGACAAAATCTTTGGAATTTGGCTCCTACAGGTAACGATTAATCAATGACTGCTGAAAGGTTAATAACAACAGGTACAAAGAAAAATTCGTTGGAAGTCATTGCATAATCGTTACCTGTAGGAGCCCAATTCTTTGGAATTGGGCTCCTACAGGTAACGATTATGCAATGACTGACATGCTGAAAGGTTAATGGCAACAGGTGTTGGGAACGAAAAGGAGCGTGTTTGAGTTATCAGCAAATGTGAAAAACTAAATTATTGACATCAATATAATTATTAATGTCAGTAAGATTATTAACAATTATTATTAATAATAATAATAATAATAATAATAATAATAATAATAACAATACAGTTTTGAGGTTTTGAGGTTTCAAGGTTTCGCAGAGTTTGATGGTTTCAGGGACAGGCAGAGCTGCAGCACCGGAACCCCTGTGGAGCCTGTGGTTCTCGGCCAATGAGACCCAGTGATGACAAGTCACACTGAGGTGTGACTTAGCTTCTCCTGGAGCATGGTGTTATCTTGAACTCAAATCAGGCTTTTTGCTGAACAAGCAGGCCCCAGGTCTTTTCCTTTCTTCAAAGCACATGGTGACCACAAGCACATAGTCAGACCCCAACACAGGTACAAAGAAACATTCTTTGGAATTCCCAGACAGGGAATGATTGCATTACTGGCAACAGGTACGAGGCCTGAAGTGATCTTTAAGAGAACTCAGGAGGTCTTTCAAGCCTCATGTTTAAACAAACTGTCACTAGCCGTGATGATTAAAACATTAGCTGAATGCAAAAAACACAAATAAAGCTGATTCTGACCCAACAAGGAAACAGTTGTTAACTTTCTCAAAGCAGGTGTGACTTACACAGAAGAAGCCCATCATTCACACAGATAGGAGGAAGGAAACGAACACAAGGAGTGAGATCCAAACGTCACTGGTCCTGGACCAAGATACTGTAGCTTGAAGTCTTGTTGTGGCACAAATTCAGAGTCTGAGTGTGAGAACGAAATTAAAGGGAACCAAGGTGTGTTTTATGTGTTTTGACACTGTAATTAGAAAATGAAATATGACTTCTACAGGTAACGATTGCACAATGACTGACCTGCTGGAATCATAATGGTAACAAATAAGAGGCCTGAAGTAATCAAAGATTCATCAAATAACTGAAGGTTAGGACCAAAAGATGAGTTTTAAATCTGGATTTTAAGGCCTCAACTGTTTGATGTGAGCAGGAAGGTCATTCCAGAGGAAGGGGCCGTTTTCAACACTGTTAAAGAATGATTTCATTTTAAAGCTCTGTGTCACTTTATTCTGCACATTTTCTGATTTTCAATAAAGACAACTTTGCATGTGAAGTGTGTTTGCTTCAGACTCTCTAGAAACTTCACTTTGAGTGTTTATATGAGTTAACGCCCAACAACATTTGTTGGACTTAGATTATAGCATTTGTGTTGCATTTTATGGCCATTTAAAACATATGTATTACTCATGTCTCCCATTGTACAAGGGATGCTTGACTGGTTCACCTAAAAGACATGATTTAAAATATTAAGATATTTAGTTTTATACAGATTGTCCAGCTGCAACTTTTTATTGAGCTGGAAATTTGAAACTGGAAATTGAGAATGAAATTAAAGGGAACCAAGGTGTGTTTTATCTGTTTTGACACAGTATTTAGGAACAAAAAATTCTTTGGAATTTGGCTCCTACAGGTACCGATTGCGCAATGACTGACCTGCTGGAAGGCAACAGGTACAAAGAAAAATTCTGTGGAATTCTCAGACAGGGAATGATTGCATTACTGGCAACACGTATACGAGGCCTGAAGTAATCAAAGAAAAAGTAAATAACTGAAGGTTAAGACAAAAAAAAAGAGTTTTGAGTCTGGATTTAAAAGCCTCAACTGTTTGATGTACTTATCGGATGTTGGTTGCATTTAAATAAGTATACCTGTAGATTTGTTTTGGGGGAAAATATCTTAAAAACTGTGTCAAAGAATCTGAACTGATTTTATAGTACTTGTCACTATTTCCTTTTCACATTCAGTCAAAACAAGCCCACAATATAAGAAATGCAAGTACAAATGGACAAACTTTAAGAGCAACTGATGATTTGAGTAGTTTTTTGACTTGCAAGAATTGACTAGTGACATTGGAGGTTTCCTTAAGTTACATCCAGCAGCAATCATATATCTTTTGATCCTACATACAGATAAGGGTGTGTTGCATCACATTTGAATGAATCTATTGTTTTCTGTCAGACAAACCAACATGTTGAACAAAGAGTTAATTCAGAGACAACTGACCCACTCTGTAATGTGTCACCTGGTAATAGGTTTAAGTCCAGATGCTCTAGATTTCTAGTTTAGACTTTAGAGGCTGTCGACGCTTCATAATGTTGCTCTTCTTTGTTTTTGCATTTTGGAAGAAAGACAGACAGGACTTATTGTCAGTATATTTTTTTCATTTGGTTAGTTTCTCTATGCTCCCTTTTTGTGATTTCAGAAGAATGTATGAAATATTGTTGTCTTCCTCCAGGACACCTGTCAAGAAACTACCGAAGACAGTTTCTCCTGGTTTGTGTAATCAGAATTCATAACATGCAAAAATTAAAGATCTTTTTCCGTGTTAATGTCTGGGTGGGTATTTATTTACTTGTTTTAATCTATTTGTCATCATTTGTTCCAGCCAAGAAAACTTACATTTTAGATATCAGACAAATGCTGCATATAAGAACCACAAGAAATATATAGAGATTGTATTATTTTATCTTTATTATTTCAATAGAAGGTTGTGCATTCTACTTGTGTTAGTAAATTCTAAATCAATGTCAAATCATTTCAGGATAAAGAAGCAGAGCACTATATCAGACTGCAGCCTATTTTTAGGGGCAAGGTGTGAGGGGGGCATCTTTGGTTTTGTTCAGCTCCACAACATTAAGCACAACCTTTCCTCCATCACATGAAAGTTCTTGGAAGAGACTCAGATGAATGTAGTCCTCTCCTCCAACATGAACCTGTAGGTAAAAAGAGAGGAACATTGGACATCTGAAAGAACATATTTGATCTTGTGTTGCTGAACTCTGAGGACCTTCTACCATCAGAGGTGTGTTTATGGTTTAACTGGTGTTTACTGTCCTGCCATGAATTTGACATGATATCAGATTCAACTGGATGTCACAAATATTGTTAATTCAACTTGTATATCACACAAAGACACATCTGAGGCTTTCATTTTTTTTTCAGATATCACAATATTATTTACCTTGATGAGGAAGTTTGTTCCTGCCACAATCTGATTCCTGTATTTAACTGCGTTGAATTCACGAAAGTTGAATCCAGACAATTTAGGTTTCACCTGTGTATGAATGAATTAAAATGTGATGTAAATCCAGACTGAAATATAAACCAGGGTTGAGAGACACTCAGAGAGTTAAATGTGGTTTGTGGTGAAGAATGAAGGTAGATTGAATCTCACCTGATCACAAATCTTCTGAATGTCCTCATTGGCATCCATTGTGTCACTCCATCCTCCAACTCCAGCCATTGTCACAAGGTCCGTTGAAGTTAACAGAGAAGTCAACTGTCTGCTTTTACGTGTCTCGTGTGTTCATTTCCAGCTGGTTATCAGATGTATTTATACTGTGTAACCACCCTGGATACAGACTGGAAGGTGGCTCTGATGAAGTTCTGGGTGGAGCTACAGTGAAGCTGTGACCTCACATGATTGTGGTGAAGAAACACAGTGTATTGCTTGATCCATTTAAATAAGTATACTACATGTAGATTTTTTTAATTGAAAATATCACTTTAAAATGTGACAAAGAATCTTCATCAATCATAGAGTAGTTGACTTAATTCCTGTTCACATGCAGTTAAAATAGCCTCTTTATTGTGTAACAACTCTGAGATGAAGGAGCAGAGTATTCATATGAGACTACAGATATATAACTAATAGAACCTGTTTATGTTAAATATGGAAACATGACTTCAGTCAGTGTATTTCCCTGTTTGGTTAGATTTTCTACGCTCACTACTCCTTTTTATATTCTCACAAGAATGTTTGAAATATTGTTGTCCTCCTCCAGGACACCTGTCAAGTAACGAAGAAAGTTTGTCCTGGTTTGTGTGATCAAAACTCACAACATGAGAAAATTAAAGATCTTTTTCCGTGTTAAGGTCTGGGTGGGGATTTATTTACTTTTTTGAAATCTATTTGTCACCATTTCTTCCAGCCAAGAAAACATGTATTTTCGATATCAGACTAATGCTGCATATAAGAACCACAAGAAATATATAAAGCTTTTTTTTATGCTTTCTTTATTATTTCAATAGAAGGTTGTGCATTCTACTTGCTGCTTCCCAACACCAAATATTTGTATTGTGTTAATAAATTCAAAACCAATGTCAAATCATTTCAGGATAAAGAAGCAGAGCACTTTAACATGAGAATGCAGCCTATTGTTAACTGTTGAAACAGGTTGTTTGATCAGATGGGAAAAGGCGTGAGTTCGTCTTCTTTGGTTCTCTTCTGCTTCACACCACGAATCTGAACCTTTCCATCAAATGGTTTGTAGAGACTCAGATGAATGTAGTTCACTTCTCCGAGATGAACCTGTAGGAAAAAAGAGAGGAACATTGGACATCTGAAAGAACATATTTGATCTTGTGTTGCTGAACTCTGAGGACCTTCTACCATCAGAGGTGTGTTTATGGTTTAACTGGTGTTTACTGTCCTGCCATGAATTTGACATGATATCAGATTCAACTGGATGTCACAAATTATGTTAAATCAACCTGTATATTATACAAACACACATCTGAGGCTTTCATTTTTAGTTTTCAAACATCACAATATTATTTACCTTGATGATTAAGTTTTCTCCTCCTCTCACAGACTGATTCCTGTATTTAACTGCTTTGAAATCCACATAGTTCGCCCCTGTCATCGTCTCCACTTGAGGTTTCTCCTGTGTATGAATGAATTAAAATGTGATGTAAATCCAGACTGAAATATAAACCAGGGTTGAGAAACACTCAGAGAGTTGAGTGTGGTTTGTGGTGAAGAATGAAGGTAGATTAAATCTCACCCGATCACAAATCGTCTGAATTTGCTGGTTGGCATCCATTGTGTTACTCCATCCTTCAGCTCCAGCCATTGTCACAAGGTCCGTTGAAGTTAACAGAGAAGTCAACTGTCTGCTTTTACGTGTCTCGTGTGTTCATTTCCAGCTGGTTATCAGATGTATTTATACTGTGTAACCACCCTGGATACAGACTGGAAGGTGGATCTGATGAAGTTCTGGGTGGAGCTACAGTGAAGCTGTGACCTCACATGATTGTGGTGAAGAAACACAGTGTATTGCTTGATCCATTTAAATAAGTATACTACATGTAGATTTTTTTTTAGGTGAAAATATCACCTTAAAATGTGACAAAGAATCTTCATCAATCATAGAGTACTTGACTTAATTCCTGTTCACATGCAGTTAAAATAGCCTCTTTATTGTGTAACAACTCTGAGATGAAGGAGCAGAGTATTCATATGAGACTGCAGATATATAACTAATAGAACCTGTTTATGTTAAATATGGAAACATGACTTCAGTCAGTGTATTTCCCTGTTTGGTTAGATTTTCTACGCTCACTACTCCTTTTTATATTCTCACAAGAATGTATGAAATATTAGTTTTCTCCTCCAGGACACCTGTCAAGTGACTGAGACTAAGAAAGTGTTTTCTGGTCTGTGTAATCAGAACTCACAATATGAGCATGTTACTTTTATTATTTGATCAGAGTGGAGTCAAAAATATAAAGTCTGTGTTAACGTTTGTGTAATTTAAAGAGATATATTTAAATTTTTAAATTAATTTGTTACCATTTCTTCAAGATTTTGTCGGATCTTTGATATCAGACTTCATAAAAGAAAAGTAAACGTTGCACATGAGAGCCACAATAAATACATAGAGATAAATAGAAGGTTGTGCATTCAACTTGCTGCTTCCCAACACCAAATACCTTTATTTCTACATGTTGATACATTCAAAATCATGTCAAATCCTTTCAGGATGAAGAAGCAGAGCGTTGTAACATGAGTTTGCTTCTTGTAAGTATTTCACTGTTGAAAAATGTTGTTTGATCACTTTGATCAGTCAATGATAAGAGAGAGAATTCACAACATGAGAAAGTTATTACATTCAACTAATAGTCATTCAGCCTGTTTATCATACACACATCTGAGGCTTTACATTTTTTTGTTTTCAAATATCACAATATTTGTTCTCCTTCCACAACATGACTCCTCTAATTCCTGATACTTCTTGCCTGTGTTTTCCTCCTGTTGACGCTTCACCTGCATATGAATTAATTCAAACGTGATGTAGATCCAGACTGAAATGCAGACAAGAGGGTTGAGTGTGAGGAATGAAGGTATAGTGATGCTTACCTGATCACAAATGGTCTGAGTTTCCATAGTGGCATCTCTTGTCTCAGTGAATCAAGGTTTACCATTAATTAAACAATGTGAATTTAAATAAATGTACTACATGTAGATTTTTCAAAGTAAAAATTAAAGGTAAAACTAATATGGTGAACAAATGTGACAAAGAATCTGCTCCCATGAAGTATTTGTAACTGTTCACATTCAATAAAAACAAGGCGACAATAAAAGAAACGCTGGTACAAAAGGACAAACAGGCAACTAAGAGCAACTGATGATTTGAGTAGGTTTGTTTAATGGTTTTAATAGTCAACAGCTGCAATATTTGAACGTTTTTGACTTATTTATAGGAATTTATTTGCGACATTGAAAGTTTTCTTAAGTTGGTCCCATATTGTAGAAAGTGAGATTTCCATGTTTCCATTTTTTTAATCATAAAGCAGGTCTAGGTGCTAAATTGATACCTTGAAAGTATCAAAAAACTCAACCATTGAGAAATTCACACACAGCCTGATTCAGAAACTGGGCCTTTAAAAGAGCCGTCAGCACCGCCAGAGATACTCTGTCACAAAGATGAAGCATTTCTAGTTCAGTGTGGCTGTAAAGCCTTGTGCACAGCCACACTGACTATAATCCTGCAGGCTTAATAATAATCATAACTAGAGAATTTGGCTGTGTGGCTGCTACTGCCCGAAGACGTTGCAATATATATATATATATATACGCCAATATTACCAGCAGCAAGATGTATCATTGGGGCTCATTTGAGATATTGCTTCTCTCATTTCTGCATTTGAGATTCATTCTCTTGGATTGAATCTTGTATTTGTGATGGACAGTTGAGACAGTAGAGACTTGAGAGCAGCTATTGCTTCACAGAAACACATGCGTGTGTGTCACTAATTATTCATGGTGATTTGGGCAAATACTAACCTTTGGAAGTGACGGGAGCTATTGTTAAGTCTTGTTGTGGCACAAAGTCAGAGGTTGAGTGTGAGAATGAAATTAAAGGTACCCAAGGTGTGTTTTATGTGTTTTGACACAGTAAGTAGAAAAATTCTTTGGAATTTGGCTCCTACAGGTAACGATTAATCAATGATTGACCTGCTGGAAGGTTAAGGTACAAAGAAAAATTCGTTGGAAATCTTTACCTGTAGGAGCCCAATTCTTTGGAATTGGGCTCCTACAGGTAACGATTAATCAATGATTGACCTGCTGGAAGGTTAATGTACAATGAAAAATTCGTTGGAAATCGTTATCTGTAGAAGCCCAATTCTTTGGAATTGGGCTTCTTAAGTCATAAGATGTCACACCTGTATGTCAAGTTGGGTTTTTGTCCTGTCTCCACGTTTGTTTTGTGACTTCCTGTTTTATTTTGGAAATTAACTCTCCTCTCGTTTCAGGTTCCTTGCCCTTCCTCATGTGTCACCAGTCTGATTGTCTTCCCTGATTCCTGATTGTCTCCACCTGCTCCCCCACTTCCCTCATGTGTACTTATAGTCTGCGTCTCCCCTTGTCCTGTGCCAGTGTGTCATGTCCTTTTGCCTTGCACACCCGCCTCATGATGTGAGGAATTTTAAGTTTTAAAGCATTCCTAGAGCTGGATATTATGTGTCACAGTGTGTTTACTTAGGAAGTGTTAAACCAAGGAGTGTGGTCATTGAATGTATATTGAGTGTCTGTGATGGGGGTTTGAGGAATGCCAGGAGGTGTAAATCTGCGGGGGAAGAGGGTAGTTCACAGAGGTGTCTGCCCAGGACAATGGGTCAGGATCCAAGGAGGAGCCCATTGGACTTAAGTCAATCGTGGAGCTGATCGATAGGTTGAGGAATGTAACTCTGGGGGGGCAAAGGAGCTGTTTGTCCCCTGAGAGAATCGGACTTCCTTCGTACCATGGGGCAGATACATCTATCTGTCCTGCGGTATGAACGGGGTCTCGTATTTCTTGAAATATTTTACTATCGATAGTGTAATTTGGTTTGTAATTGTATAGCTTCTGTTTGTTATTAAATATCTTTTGATTTGATTGTAAATCGGAACCAGCTGGTTATTTGATACGACTCTGTTGACGAAAAGTACAGTAGAGAGCGTGAGCTGCGGCCTTCCATAGCGAGAGAGGTAGAATCCCAACAAATGGAAACCACGAAGGGACTCTCTTGGCGGACCTCGAGACACGGACTGGATGAGGCATTGGCCGCCGATACCTTCGGGGCCCCACTGACAAAGGTAAAGCAGAACCGTTTTAATAAAATCTGTATAGTTATCATAGAAATACTTAGCGAAGGTATCGGAGGCCAGCGCTTCTGAAAGCCGGACACGAGGAGACCCCGCAGCAAGCTGGTAAAGTATATTTTTAAAGTAATTCAATGTAGCTACAAGACTGTATTGAATGCGGAAGCACATTTGCAAGCTGAATTACAAATAGTTGTTTGTGATATTTGATTGTTGTCCAGCAAGAGTGTGGCCTAGCCGTGTTAATAGCTTATTGTGGTGGGACGAGGTTACGGCTAAAGCCGGGTTAATGTATACTCTGTGAGCTGAACTAAGGTTGCGGCAAAGCCGTCATAAATGTATTAATTCTGCAGTTCTAGCCAAAGGTACGTCTTGGACGATATAGGAGCACTGAGTGAGTCAAGCCATACAATGAATTGCGGGTAGATTACGTTTAGTGGGTGACGATCGCTAAATAGTCCTACGATGGCGTCTTGTGTTTGATGAAACAGTGACTCATAAGGGTCCATTGTGAACGGTAAAGTTGTTATATTTCATGTAAGGGTCCATTGTGAATGGTAAAGTTGTTGTATTTCATGTAAGGGTCCATTTTGAATCGTAAAGTTAGAGTGTTAGCTACGGGCACATAGTCGCCGATAACTTAGCTTTTTGTGTGTGTGTGTTGACTAAAGACACGTGGACGCCGTTAGCACGTGCAGGTTGTTAGCGTGTTTTGCTAGAAAACCTCATTACCCAGAAACCAGAAGGGGTAATTAAAAATAGAACTACAAAAGTACGTCACCCAGTGGACAAGAAGAAAAAGTTACAATAGTGAGTCTAGAGAGATTTCTTATATTTGGATTTTCATTGTTTTACAATTTCATTTTAATTCTATAATCTATCGATTTTCAGGTTTTGTTTTTTTTTTGTTTTTTTTTTGATTTAACAATTTTAAGTTTTGGCCTATGAAAATTTGGAACAACTTGGAGTGTGCTTGGATCAAAGAAAAAGGTGAAGCAGATAAAAATGAAATGATGTCCAAGAGGGAAAGACAGAAATGTTTAAAGTGGACTGGAAAGCATATGATATGTGGAGAGAAAGGAATGCAGGAGCAGAAAGGAAGGTGACACACACATACATACATACATGCATGCATACATACATACATACATACATACATACATACATACATACATACATACATACATACATACATACATACATACATACAAGAATTGGATTGTAAATTTTATCTCTACATGAGACAACGTTGCACCCAACTGCAGATTAGCGAAGATGTATTCTAACGTTTACTGCTGATCTTTGGGAAGTTTTTGTTTTGTTTTGTTTGCTTTTTAGTTGAGGTACATGGTCGGGTGGATCCTGATCTGGGGTCTCCGCTTTGCTGCCATACGCTCCCCAGACACAAACATCATGAACGACACCCACCACTCAACACGCCGAGGATGAAGAAGACGAACGAGACTCATTCAAGATCTACAGTGTCGGCCCTGACTGAAGGCTTTTCACCATCTATGAGCCTGGAAAACATCACACAAGAAAGTTGTGTGACATGGACAGAGAAGTTTAGTCAGCACAGGCACAAGGATGCCCAGCTGATAATGTATCAGGCCATGAGAGAGAGGAAGCTGAAAGAGGGGCTGAGACTTTGACACACACCAACTGGAGACTTTGGTTGCCATAACTGTGGCCGCTTGGACATTGGAGAAGAGGCTGCTCATTCTCCATGGAGCGAGTGGTGGGAGGGCTCGACAATCAGCCATCAGACTGGCGAGGGGCAGCAGGCAAGCGGAGTGGACCCTGGTGATGGACCAACGACGAGCACACACATTACAACACAGAGGGTGAGTTAACTTTAGATTCTTTAGATGACAAACTTGTACATGCAATACACACATTGGAAGTTAGACAAACACCACTCACACCCACATAGCACATGTATTCGAATGAGAGTTTATTGGAAGAAATACTGCCGTTGTCTCTGTTTCTGTCTCCCACACAATCTGAGTTGTTTAAGGACGAGGTTCCACATGTGTTCTGGTACGAGGCCCAGGAATGCTGTGGAAGGACATGTCGGACCGGCAGCAAGTCAGACTCAATTCACCACCGTTGGACGACAATGAAACACCGAGAACTATGTGGCCTTAGAGGCATTATGTGTTGTCCACTGTTTTTTAACATGCAAACTGTTTAATACACTCACTCTGAAGAGTGAGTTAGGGGGGAATTGTGAGGAATTTTAAGTTTTAAAGCATTCCTAGAGCTGGATATTATGTGTCACAGTGTGTTTACTTAGGAAGTGTTAAACCAAGGAGTGTGGTCATTGAATGTATATTGAGTGTCTGTGATGGGGGTTTGAGGAATGCCAGGAGGTGTAAATCTGCGGGGGAAGAGGGTAGTTCACAGAGGTGTCTGCCCAGGACAATGGGTCAGGATCCAAGGAGGAGCCCATTGGACTTAAGTCAATCGTGGAGCTGATCGATAGGTTGAGGAATGTAACTCTGGGGGGGGGGGGGGCAAAGGAGCTGTTTGTCCCCTGAGAGAATCGGACTTCTTTCGTACCATGGGGCAGATACATCTATCTGTCCTGCGGTATGAACGGGGTCTCATATTTCTTGAAATATTTTACTATCGATAGTGTAATTTGGTTTGTAATTGTATAGCTTCTGTTTGTTGTTAAATATCTTTTGATTTGATTGTAAATCGGAACCAGCTGGTTATTTGATACGACTCTGTTGACGAAAAGTACAGTAGAGAGCGTGAGCTGCGGCCTTCCATAGCGAGAGAGGTAGAATCCCAACAATGATATCAGCAAATCCAAGCCTGAGTATTGTCTATCCCGTTCCTCGTTTCTTGTTTCTAGTTTCTTCTGTAAGAGCGACCTTGTTTTGCCTTTTGCCATTTTTGATCATCCAGCTCTTTGAGTAGAATCAGAGCTTTTTTATTTGTAGCCTTTTGCCTTTCTTGCGAAGTGATTTTTGGTTTGGCTTTTGCCGTTTTTACTTCACTGCCCTTTGAGTTAAATCGGAGTTTTTTTTTTTTTAGTTCTGCTTTTTGAGTTTGTTTTCCTGCCTCGCTAAAAGAGGCTTTGTTTCCAGAGATTTTCCTGAGTCTTTTTGTTGTAAATAAAGGATCGTCAATTGAACCTTAACATCTGCGTCCGAGTCCTCATCCGGAGTTCCCTCCGTGACATAAGAAGTCATAAGAAGAACTCACAATAATCTTAATATCAGTAAAATTATTAACAATTATAAATAATAATAACAACACAGTTTCGAGGTTTCAAGGTTTCGCAGAGTTTGATGGTTTCAGGGACAGGCAGAGCTGCAGCACCGGAACCCCTGTGGAGCCTGTGGTTCTCGGCCAATGAGACCCAGTGATGACAAGTCACACTTAGGTGTGACTTAGCTTCTCCTGGAGCATGGTGTTATCTTGAACTCAAATCAGGCTTTTTGCTGAACAAGCAGGCCCCAGGTCTTTTCCTTTCTTCAAAGCACATGGTGACCACAAGCACATAGTCAGACCCCAACACAGGTACAAAGAAACATTCTTTGGAATTCCCAGACAGGGAATGATTGCATTACTGGCAACAGGTACGAGGCCTGAAGTGATCTTTAAGAGAACTCAGGAGGTCTTTCAAGCCTCATGTTTAAACAAACTGTCACTAGCTGTGATGATTAAAACGTTAGCTGAATGCAAAAAACACAAATACAGCTGATTCTGACCCAACAAGGAAACAGTTGTTAACTTTCTCAAAGCAGGTGTGACTTACACAGAAGAAGCCCATCATTCACACAGATAGGAGGAAGGAAACAAACACAAGGAGTGAGATCCAAACGTCACTGGTCCTGGACCAAGATACTGTAGCTTGAAGTCTTGTTGTGGCACAAATTCAGAGTCTGAGTGTGAGAACGAAATTAAAGGGAACCAAGGTGTTTCATTTTAAAGCTCTGTGTCACTTTATTCTGCACATTTTCTGATTTTCAATAAAGACAACTTTGCATGTGAAGTGTGTTTGCTTCAGACTCTCTAGAAACTTCACTTTGAGTGTTTATATGAGTTAACGCCCAACAACATTTGTTGGACTTAGATTATAGCATTTGTGTTGCATTTTATGGCCATTTAAAACATATGTATTACTCATGTCTCCCATTGTACAAGGGATGCTTGACTGGTTCACCTAAAAGACATGATTTAAAATATTAAGATATTTAGTTTTATACAGATTGTCCAGCTGCAACTTTTTATTGAGCTGGAAACGATTAAATAGAGACAAAAAACACACATGAGCCGTGGGACAAGGAAGCTTTTGTGCTTGTTTTGGCAGGAATTTAGAGGTTGAGTTTTAATCCAAGAGTATGAATCTCAAATGAACCTCAATCATCTTACTACTGTAATATTGGCGTATATATATATATATATATATATATATATATATATATATATATATATATATATGTATTAAATATATATTAAATATGTATTAAGTATATTATGTATTAAATATACATAATATACATATATATATGTATATATATATGTATATATATATATATATATATATATATATATACATATATATATATATATATATGTATATTAAATATACATATATTATGTATTAAATATATATTAAATATGTATTAAGTATATTATGTATTAAATATACATAATATACATATATATATGTATTATTTACTCTGAAAGTTCCTCAAAGTTCACTGAGAGACTCTCACAACAACACAACAAGATGGTTTCAGGTACAGGCTTGTCTTTGAGAATGGCCTCAAATAACTGATTGATGCCAAATCACCGTCATTCAGTAATTATGATGAAAGTCGTTAGAAGTAGTCGACACAATCACAAGGCTTAGAAAACACAGATAGAGCCTGTGGGGAACAACATCAGTTAAAAACTGTATTTTGACTCTTTTTCTACCTGAATTTAGTTTCTTAGCAGAAACTTCCTCTCCTCTGAGATTTAAAGTAAGGCTTTTAAGCTGTTATCCACTTTTCTTAACAAAAGTATAAAAACAGTGGTGAGAGTATTTTATTTTAAGTAACAGTAAAATAGATATCTTTATATTCCTGCCTTTGAGCAGTGGTGACCTAAAGTATAGAAGTGGGCTTTGATTGTCTTCAATACCCGAACCAGCCTTCTCTTTATGCATCCATGGTACCAGCAGGATGAATGCCCTGCCCCTCCCTCATTACCACCACTGAGAGGCCCTTGAGCAAGGCCTGTAATGCATTAGAGATCAGATCTCACTGTGGTGGATGGGTGACTTTCAGGTGAATTTGTTTTTTTATCTCTCAAAGTTCAAAGTTTTTTTTTCTTGAATGTCTCATTAAAGTCACCTTTATATTGTAAAAGTATTTAATAGCACACTGTATGACCAACACACACATAGTATATTGTGGGTGTTTAAGTGAAATATTCAATTCTGAGTCTTTATGGCTGTTACTAAGAGCAATATTTTTTTTTCTTTTTTCCATAATTCAATTTTACTCTGTGTTTACTGATATAAAACTCTCACCACTGATTTAGTATCATGCGATGCATCTACTGTTTCCCCGTATCTCTCTTTATTTCTACCAGGGACGTGCGGTGAGGGGAGGCAGGTGAGGCTCATCATGAAAAGTAAAAAACAAATAATGATAAAATACAAATTAATATTTCTCTACTGATCTGTGCTATAAATGTAATTTATATATGATTCCAATCATTTCAAGCATTTTTATAATCAAAATCGCTGACTTTGCGCATGTCTTGTTTTTGTTAAATATGGAAACATGACTTCAGTCAGTGTATTTCTACATTTGGTTAGATTTTATACCCTCACTACTCCTTTCAGAAGAATGTATGAAATATTCTTTTCTCCTCCAGGACACCTGTCAAGTAACTGAGACTACGAAAGTGTTTCCTGGTCTGTGTAATCAGAACTCACAATATGAGCATGTTTCTTTTATTATTTGATCAGAGTGAAGTCAAAAATATAAAGTCTGTGTTGAGGTTTGTGTAAACTAAAGAGATATATTTACATTTTTTAATTATTTTACTATTTCTTCAAGGTTTTGTTGGATCTTTGATATCAGACTTCATAAAAGAAAAGTAAACGTTGCACATGAGAGCCACAATAAATACATAGAGATATATAGAAGGTTGTGCATTCAACTTGCTGCTTCCCAACACCAAATACCTTTATTTCTACATGTTGATACATTCAAACTCATGTCAAATCCTTTCAGGAAGAAAAAGCAGAGCGTTGTAATATGAGTTTGCTTCCTGTAAGTATTTATCTTTTGAAAATGGTTGTTTGATCACTTTGATCAGTCACCATTTCTTCCAGCTAAGAAAACATGTATTTTAGATATCAGACAAATGCTGCATATAAGAACCACAAGAAATATATAGAGATTGTATTTGACTGATTGCTTTATTATTTCAATAGAAGGTTGTGCATTCAACTTGCTGCTTCCCAACACCAAATATTTTCATTGTGTCAATAAATTCAAACTCAATGTCAAATCATTTCAGGATAAAGAAGCAGAGCACTTTAACATGAGAATGCAGCCTATTGTTAACTGTTGAAACAGGTTGTTTGATCAGATGGGAAAAGGTGTGAGTTTGTCTTCTTTGGTTCTCTTCTGCTCCACACCACGAATCTGAACCTTTCCATCAAATGGTTCGTAGAGACTCAGATGAATGTAGTTCACTTCTCCGAGATGAACCTGTAGGAAAAAAGAGAGGAACATTGGACATCTGAAAGAACATATTTGATCTTGTGCTGCTGAACTCTGAGGACCTTCTACCATCAGAGGTGTGTTTATGGTTTAACTGGTGTTTACTGTCCTGCCATGAATTTGACATGATATCAGATTCAACTGGATGTCACAAATTATGTTAAATCAACCTGTATATCATACAAACACACATCTGAGGCTTTCATTTTTAGTTTAGCACTGTGGTTGATGGGTGACTTTCAGGTGAATTTTTTTTTTAAGCTTTCGAAGTTCAAATTTTTTTTTTCCCTTAAATGTGTCATTAAAGTCACCTTTAGGTTTTAAAAGTAATTTAATGTCACACTGTGATTTTCAGTCAGGTTTTCCAGAATAAAACAGGAGGATCATCAGCTAAAAGTGGACATTAACTTGGATTCATTGGTTGTTGATTTTACAGAGTAATTATGAAGGACACAATCCGCGAGCACAAATGAGATCCACGCGCGGGTGTAGAGGTCTCGCGCGTGCAACTCAAACAGCCACGTCACTCCGCACAGAATACCTCTGCTCGCACCAGCAAAATTGAAGCCCGCGAGGACAAAACCATGCTTTGCGGAGAGAGGAGCGTCCCCTGGTGCGCGACTTCTATCACTGCTCTTCTGATCACAAAGCTGTTTGTTCTTTTTGACACTAAGTGGGCGGACCAAGTCACCATCGTATCATTGGTTACAATCCTCGTCATTGGATTGATCAGATATTAATCCCGAGGTAAATATTGTACTTTTATTCTATACACCTCAGAGGTAAATATTGTACTTTTTACTACACTTTCTCAGAGGTAAATATTGTACTTTTTACTACACTTTCTCAGAGGTAAATATTGTACTTTTTACTACACTTTCTCAGAGGTAAATATTGTACTTTTTACTACACTTTCTCAGAGGTAAATATTGTACTTTTTACTACACTATCTCAGAGGTAAATAATGTACTTTATACTACACTATCTCAGATGTGTAGGAGCCATGAGTTATGTCTGTGTATTTATGTCAATATGTTTGTATTGGGAGCCTATACCTCAAGTTGACGACGGAGTGGGAGAAATAACGTTAATGTAATTATAAGTAAGTCAGAAGCTAAAGTGGTGATTAAAGGACAAATCAAAACGATATGGCAGAATGAATGGAGTAAAGGGAGCAAAGGAAGATATCTGTTTAAAAATAACCCATTGGTTGGGAGTGCAGGATCTAGTGGACGAACTAGAGAAGAGGAGATGATTATGACAAGACTAAGGAATGGTCATACTGGTCTTAACAGTCCCCTCTATGTTATTAGAAATCATAATAATGGAAAGTGTTAAATGTATGAAATAATGTTGTCCTCCTCCAGGACACCTGTCAAGTAACAAACAAAGAACGTTTTTCCTGGTTTGTGTAATCAGAACTCACAATATGGGAAGATTGATAATCTTTTTCCTTGTTAAGGTCTGGGTGGGGATTTATTTACCTTTTTTAATCTATTCGTCACCATTTCTTCCAGCCAAGAAAACATGTATTTTAGATATCAGACTAATGCTGCATATAAGAACCACAAGGACAATAGAGAAAAAATTTTCTTTTTTTTTTCTTTTTATCATTTCAATAGAAGGTTGTGCATTTCCACTTGCTGCTTTCCAAAACCAAATATTTGTAATGTGTTAATAAATTCAAACACAATGTCAAATAATTTCAGGATAAAGAAGCAGAGCACTTTAACATGAGAATGCAGCCTATTTTTAGTGAAAAGGTACGAGGGGGTCATCTTTGGTTTTGTTCTGCTGCACATTTTGAACCACAACCTTTGCTCCAAGTGCTTCTAAGACAATCATATGAATGTAGTCCACTCCTCCAACATAAACCTGCAGGAAAAAGAGAGGAACATTGGACATCTGAAAGAATATATTTGATCTTGTGTTGCTGAACTCTGAGGACCTTCTACCATCAGAGGCGTGTTTATGGTTTAACTGGTGTTTACATGACACCAGATTCAACTGGATGTCACAAAAAATGATAATTCAACCTATATATCATACAAAGACACACATATGAGGCTTTCATTTTTGGTTTTCAAATATCACAATATTATTTACCTTGATGAGGTAGTTTTGTCCTCCACTAATGGGCTGATTTCTGTATTTAACTGCTTTGAAATCCACATAGTTCGCCGCTGTCATCGTCTCCACTTGAGGTTTCTCCTGTGTATGAATGAATTAAAATGTGATGTAAATCCAGACTGAAATATAAACCAGTGTTTAGAGACACTCAGAGAGTTAAATGTGGTTTGTGGTGAAGAATGAAGGTAGATTAAATCTCACCCGATCACAAATCGTCTGAATTTCTTGGTTGGCATCCATTGTGTCACTCCATTCTTCAGCTCCAGCCATTGTCACAAGGTCCGTTGAAGTTAACAGAGAAGTCAACTGTCTGCTTTTACGTGTCTCGTGTGTTCATTTCCAGCTGGTTATCAGATGTATTTATACTGTGTAACCACCCTGGATACAGACTGGAAGGTGGCTCTGATGAAGTTCTGGGTGGAGCTACAGTGAAGCTGTGACCTCACATGATTGTGGTGAAGAAACACAGTGTATTGCTTGATCCATTTAAATAAGTATACTACATGTAGATTTTTTTAGGTGAAAATATCACCTTAAAATGTGACAAAGAATCTTCATCAATCATAGAGTACTTGACTTAATTCCTGTTCACATGCAGTTAAAATAGCCTCTTTATTGTGTAACAACTCTGAGATGAAGGAGCAGAGTATTCATATGAGACTGCAGATATATAACTAATAGAACCTGTTAATGTTAAATATGGAAACATGACTTCAGTCAGTGTATTTCCCTGTTTGGTTAGATTTTCTACGCTCACTACTCCTTTTTATATTCTCACAAGAATGTATGAAATATTAGTTTTCTCCTCCAGGACACCTGTCAAGTGACTGAGACTAAGAAAGTGTTTCCTGGTCTGTGTAATCAGAACTCACAATATGATCATGTTTCTTTTATTATTTGATCAGAGTGAAGTCAAACATATAAAGTCTGTGTTGAGGTTTGTGTAAACTAAAGAGATATATTTATATTTTTAAATTATTTTTTTACCATCTCTTCAAGATGACATCTATTTTTTAATTCAGACTTCATAAAAGAAAAGCTTATATAAATAGAAAAGCTTATATGCAACATAAGAGCCACAATAAATACATAGAGATTCATGGAAGGTTGTGCATTCAACTTGCTGCTTCCCAACACCAAATACGTATGTAATATGAGTTTGCTTCCTGTAAATATTTATCTTTTGAAAAAGGTTGTTTGATCACTTTGATCAGTCAATGATAAGAGAGAGAATTCACAACATGAGAAGGTTACAAATCTGCAATTTATTCTATGAAGCAATAGCTGCTCTCAAGTTCAGGATGGTCCATTACAAATACAAGATTCAATATAAGAGTATGAATCTCAAATGCAGAAATGAGAGAAGCAATATTTCCTCATAAACCTCCATCATACATCTCACTACTGGTGATATTGGCGTAGCAACAACATTGTCAAAAATGTTTGCAAAATGTTCTAGTTTCATCTCTATTATTTATTGTAAATATATTAGATTGTTGGTAATCTTCTACTGATATTGGTGACTTCACACAAATATAACTTGTGTTGTTTTTTTAAGATCGCTTTTGCAGAATAAGAGACTAAAACATAACTTTTCTTCTTTTCGTTTAAAGAATAAACAACATGGCAGACGTGGGGTGAATCCAGATTTCACATGTTCAGGATGAATATTTAAGACATTGAAAACTCTGGCTTTAGCCTCAACATAGCTCACTACGCCATCAATCTCACAAGAAGCCCAATTCTTTGGAATTGGGCTTCTTAAGTCATAAGAAGCCATAAGAAGAACTCACAATAATCTTAATATCAGTAAGATTATTCACAATTATAAATAATAATAACAACACAGTTTCGGGGTTTCGAGGTTTCAAGGTTTCGCAGAGTTTGATGGTTTCAGGGACAGGCAGAGCTGCAGCACCGGAACCCCTGTGGAGCCTGTGGTTCTCGACCAATGAGACCCCAGAATCTCAAATGAACCTCAATCATCTTACTACTGTAATATTGGCGTATATATATATATATATATATATATATATATATATATATATATATATATATATATATATTATTTAAAGTTCACTGAGAGACTCTCACAACAACACAACAAGATGGTTTCAGGTACAGGCTTGTCTTTGAGATCGGCCTCAAATAACTGATTGATGCCAAATCACCGTCATTCAGTAATTATGATGAAAGTCGTTAGAAGTAGTCGACACAATCACAAGGCTTAGAAAACACAGATAGAGCCTGTGGGGAACAACATCAGTTAAAAACTGTATTTTGACTCTTTTTCTACCTGAATTTAGTTTCTTAGCAGAAACTTCCTCTCCTCTGAGATTTAAAGTAAGGCTTTTAAGCTGTTATCCACTTTTCTTAACAAAAGTATAAAAACAGTGGTGAGAGTATTTTATGTTAAGTAACAGTAAAATAGATATCTTTATATTCCTGCCTTTGAGCAGTGGTGACCTAAAGTATAGAAGTGGGCTTTGATTGTCTTCAATACCCGAACCAGCCTTCTCTTTATGCATCCATGGTACCAGCAGGATGAATGCCCTGCCCCTCCCTCATTACCACCACTGAGAGGCCCTTGAGCAAGGCCTGTAATGCATTAGAGATCACATCTCACTGTGGTTGATGGGTGACTTTCAGGTGAATTTGTTTTTTAACCTCTCGAAGTTCAAAGTTTTTTTTTCCCTTAAATGTGTCATTAAAGTCACCTTTAGTTTTTAAAAGTAATTTAATGTCACACTGTGATTTTGAGTCAGGTTTTCCAGAATAAAACAGGAGGATCATCAGCTAAAAGTGGACATTAACTTGGATTCATTGGTTGTTGATTTTACAGAGTAATTATGAAGGACACAATCCGCGAGCACAAATGAGATCCACGCGCGGGTGTAGAGGTCTCGCGCGTGCAACTCAAACAGCCACGTCACTCCGCACAGAATACCTCTGCTCGCACCAGCAAAATTGAAGCCCGCGAGGACAAAACCATGCTTTGAGGAGAGAGGAGCGTCCCCTGGTGCGCGACTTCTATCACTGCTCTTCTGATCACAAAGCTGTTTGTTCTTTTTGACACTAAGTGGGCGGACCAAGTCACCATCGTATCATTGGTTACAATCCTCGTCATTGGATTGATCAGATATTAATCCCGAGGTAAATATTGTATTTTTATTCTATACACCTCAGAGGTAAATAATGTACTTTATACTACACTATGTCTCAGAGAAAAATAATGTACTTTATACTACACTATCTCAGAGGTAAATAATGTACTTTATACTACACTATCTCAGAGGTAAATATGTACTTTTTACCACACCTTAGAGGTAAACAATGTACTTTAAACGTTTATAACGTTTGGAAATACAAACATTAAATTGTGTTTCTTTTGTAAATAAACTAGAGTCAAGTTGCAGATTGATTTCAATTATTTTCATCATTCTTTTCCATACAATGTGTGTTTGATAGTGAAACCTCTTGTGATCTGAATTGATTCAAACATGATGTGATCATATTTAATCATACTCTTGTGTTTACAGAAGTTAACAGATAAAATGTAGCTGTATTTACTGTGAGCAAGAATTTTGAATGAAATATGCTGTCAAGTTTCTACGTGGGAAATGTTTGACCCATAGTAGACTAGAAGTCTGAATATTTTGGCTTCTGCTGCTTTTATTTGGATCATTCTTTTCACCCCTTTTTATATATAAAAAATACTGAATCGCTGTACTTTAGTCATTTTTCCATACAGTGAGCACCACAAGAAAGGAAATTGTCCTCCATTGTGCTGGTGTGGCGACAGAAATCTCAGACATTTCAAAACTATGACGAATAATCTGTCCTGCTGTCTCTCTATACAACTATCTTCATGGCTAAATAGTTGTCAATGAGAGAATATGTTTTTCTTTTTCCAGTTTAGGTGAACTGACCCTTTAAGTAGCGTTATATTGACAATCTTTCACAAACTATCATAAATGTTTGAAAATATTTATTTAGTAACGCATTTTTCCTTCGTTGTTTCCAGTTCAAGCTTATGCAGTCAGAGCTGAATGTTGAAGAAGTTGTCAATGATAGAAGTCTGAAGGTATGCTCACTATTAACATAACTTTACAAAAAATCACTACAATTAACCGTCACTGGCCTTTGCTGAAAGTCTCATAGCTGGTTTGATTAGAATTTAAAAAAAATATATATAATTTTCATTTCTTTAGAATTTCATGCGTTATGTGGCGGATGATTTCTTGCATACTTTACCGTCATGGGATACGACAAGACTATAATACAGGAAGTCACTGCGTAGGTGGATATTTTAGTCAGGCTAGATCGGCTGTATGATAATATTATGAATATTAAACACACATTTGAGATTGGTATACATTTTTCCGTCTAACTCTTGGCAAGAAAGTGAATAAACGTATTTCCCTAAATGTCTAACTCCTTCATTAAACCCTCAAGTCACTAGAGGGCAGTGGAAACATACAATTTGTGGGGAGTGCCACAGCTGGGATTGGGGAGTAATTCATAAAGATGAACAACACTAACCACACATGTAGCTCCACCTTAACAGCCATGCATTAGAGCCACCTTTCAGTCTGTATCTAGAGGTGGTTACACAGTATAAATATATTTGATAACCAGCTGAAAATGAACACTTGACGAACATACAAGCAGACAGTTGACTTCTCTGTTAACTTCAACAGACCTTGTGACAATGGCTGGCATACTTGCAGAATGGAGCGAGACAATCATCGCCACTGAGGAAAGTCAGACGATTTGTGATCAGGTGAGCTTCAATCCATTTCCATTCTTTACGACCTACAAATTTGACTCTCTCTGGTTTGCATTTACATCACATTTTGATTCATTCATGCGCAGGTGAAGCTCCAAGTCGAGGAAAAGACAAAGAGGTGTTATGAGGAATTCATTGCAGTTGAATACAGGAGACAGGTTGTGAGTGGAACAATCTACCTCATCAAGGTAACTAATAGTGATATAATTAAAGAAAGAAAGCCACACACACACACACACACACACACACACACACACACACACACACGATTAATATATTCATTTATATTTTCCTCTCTCTTCCCTGCAGGTTCATGTGGGAGGATGCAGTTACCTTCATCTGAAAGTTCTCCAAAATGCTAGAGAATGCCAGATCGTGATGGTTGGTGTACAGGAGGACCATTGCAAAGACGACCCCATCGTACCTTTCTAATGTGACCACACAGCCTTCACCTCTACTTCATCCTGAAACAATTCTATACAATAATATTCCTTTACAGTGATGCTACAGGCAGTGTTTCATTGACAATGTATTCACACATAGAGGATATTCATTGTTGGAAGGGAGTGTTGTTGGCTAGAACAACAAGCTGTGGAGAGGATCTAATTTAAATGGAAAAGTATACTAACCTACATCGCTAAATTGTCAGTAATGAAATACAAGTGAAAATAAGACAACTTAAAAGTGTGGAGGGATATTTTAAAGTAAATGCTGATTTACTAAAATGTTTTAATTTGAATTTGACTATCATTTGAAAACATTTCACTGTCATTTTTTTCGGAAAATTAAAAGTACTTTCTTGAAAACTCTCTGGTCTGCATTTTATTCTGGATTTACTGTTGTTTAATTTGAAGTATAAAGCAAGCGATAATTCAGAGGAGTTAAATGCATCTTTCCGACTGTGGCAAATAAATAATTAATCCAAATAATGATTAATGAAAAGTTTAAAAAGCATCAGGTGTGACATTCTATAATATTTGAATTGGGTTTAATTGTCTCATCCAGAAGAATCTAATGTCTAATGTTACTGTTAATCTCACCGGTCATTGATCTTCTTGATGATCATTGACAGTCCATGATGGGAGAACAGCCTCACTGTTCAGCAACACAAGCAACACTGTCAAACCTGCTAATTCTGTTGCCCGAGCGACCCGGCCACAGATTAAAGATTCAAGATAATGGATGGATAAAATATTTCTTGCAGTTTTATGTACACATCAAAAAAATAGATATGAATTTTGACCTCGAGAAAAAGTCCTCGACAATTAGTACAATTTGTTGGAGGGGAAATGAATATCTGTACCAAATTTGATGGCAATCCAATTAGTAAATAGAGATATTTCCCTCAAAGACACAACAGTTAACCTCATAGGGGCGCTAGAGGAAAAGTTATAGTTTTTGATTGCTTGCATGGACAATAAATAAATGATTTTGTTGTGACAGAAGTAAAATGAGTCATGGTCGTGGTCGTGGTTACACATTCAGCTCCACCCAGCATGAAATCTAATACTTTTTACAGACTGATACCTTCATATTACTAGCAAACCTGTGCAGTGACGTGATGACTGATTTAGCTTTGTGGTGTGGCTGCCCAGTGAATACAAGCCTGCGAGCGGTAAAAACCGTGCGATCCCTCCGCCAACATGCATCATTAGTCTACCTGTTGCACCTGTGCACCATCTACAATTTACCTGCCACACTGATCCACACTGCCACCCGTCGTCAACTTGAGGTATAGGCTCCCAATATAAACATTTTGACATACATACACAGACATAACTAATGGCTGCGACACCTCTGAGATAGTGTAGTATAAAGTACATCATTTACCTCTGAGATAGTGTAGTAAATAGTACATTATTTACCACTGAGGTGTAGTGGAGCTAAAAGTACAATATTTACCTCGGGATTAATATCTGATCAATCCAATGACGAGGATTGTAACCAATGATACGATGGTGACTTGGTCCGCCCACTTAGTGTCAAAAAGAACAAACAGCTTTGTGATCAGAAGAGCAGTGATAGAAGTCGCGCACCAGGGGACGCTCCTCTCTCAATGCATGGTTTTGTCCTCGCGGGCTTCACTGTTGCTGGTTTCGAGCAGAGGTATTCTGTGCGGAGTGACGTGGCTGTTTGAGTTGCACGCGCGGGACCTCTACACCCGCGCGTGGATCTCATTTGTGCTCGCGGATTGTGTCCTTCATAATTACTCTGTAAAATCAACAACCAATGAATCCAAGTTAATGTCCACTTTTAGCTGATGATCCTCCTGTTTTATTCTGGAAAACCTGACTGAATATTAGAAGAACACCAGAGCAGTAAATACAGCTTCTAATACCAGAATAAAAAGAGACGGGGAAACGGTAGATGCATCGCATGATATTAAATCAGGGGTGAAAGTTTTATATCAATAAACACAGAGTAAAATTTAATTAAGGGAAAAAGAGAAAAAAAAGATTGCTCTTAGGAGCAGCCATAAATACTCAGAATTTAATATTTCACTTAAACACCCACAACATATTACATTACAGTCATTTATCAGATGCTTTCATCCAAAGCGACTTACAATAAGTGTATTCAACATTGGTAATCAAAAGAACTACTAGTCACCAGAAGTCATAAGTGCATCTCCTTTGTTAAACAAGCATCTAAGAGCACAAACCAGAGCAAAAGTACAGTGCAGAAACAAACTAATACGAATACAATAAGTGCAACAGACTAATACGAATACAATAAGTGCTAAGTGGAAGGCTCAGGGTAGCACTTCCTGTAGAGGTGAGTTTTCAGCCTGCGCCGAAAGATGGGCAGCGACGCCGCTGTCCTGACGTCAGTGGGAAGTTCATTCCACCATTGTGGGGCCAGGACAGAAAAAAGCGGTGACCGGGTCGATCAGCCGCAGGGACCTCTGAGCGACGGGGCAACCAATCGCCCCGAGGCAGCAGAGTAAAGTAGTCGGGCGGGGGTTTAGGGCTTGACCATGGCCTGGAGATAGGATGGAGCTGTTCCTTTCACTGCCCTGTAGGCTAGCACCAGAGTCTTAAACTGGATGCAAGCTCTTACAGGGAGCCAGTATAGAGAAGGGAGAAGAGAAGTTGTGTGGGAGAACTTGGAGCAATTGAACACCAGATGAGCTCCAGCTTTCTGGACAAGCTCCAGAGGTCTGATGGCCGACGCCGGGGCTCTGGCAAGTAGAGGGTTGCAGTAGTCCAGGCGGGAGATGACAAGAGCCTGGATGAGAACCTGCGCCGTCTCGTCAGTGAGGAAGGGGCGAATCCTCCTGATGTTGTAGAGCAAGAATTTGCAGGAGCGTGTAATGGATGAAATGTTTGCTGAGAACGATAGTTGGTCGTCCAGGGTCACACCCAGATTTCTCGCAGTCCGAGTTGGCGTCACCACGGTATCATCAATGGTGATGGACAGGTCTCGGTGCGGGCAACCCTTCCCCAGGAGGAACAGTAGCTCGGTTTTGTCCAGGTTGAGCATGAGGTGGTGTGTCACCATCCACTTCGAGATGTCAGCCAAGCACCCAGCAATGCGAGCCTCCGCTTGAGTGTCACCGGGGGGAAATGACAAGACCAGCTGGGTGTCATCGGCATAACAATGGTAAGAGAAGTCATGCAAGCAAATAACAGAAGGAGGGCCGTCTCTGTCGAGTGACCCACCTTGAACCCGGACTGATGGGGGTCCCAGAGGCTTTTCTGGTGGAGATAGGAAGACAGTTGGTTAAAGACAGCACGTTCAAGTGTTTTGGATAGAAAGGGTTGAAGAGAAACCGGTCTCAAGTTCTTGACATCAGACGGGTCAAGTGATGGTTTCTTCAGAAAGGGGGTGACTGGCAGTCTTGAAAGCCGTGGGAAAACTGTGGGAATATGTGTGTTGGTCATACAGTGTGATATTAAATTAATTTTAAAACCTAAAGGTGACTTTAAAGACACTTTTTACAAAGTTGTATTTATTGATATGCGCAGAATAAAGTGAAGCAGAGACATTCAATCATTCATAAACATTTTCCTATCACATCCCCTTCCTCTGGAATGACCTTCCTGCTCATATCAAACAGTTGAGGCTTTTAAATCCAGACTTAAAACTCATATTTTTGTCCTAACCTTCAGTTCTTTGCTTTTTCTTTGATTACTTCAGGCCTTGTAGCTGTTGCCAGTAATGCAATCATTCCTTGTTTGAGAATTCCAAAGAATGTTTCTTTTAACCTGTTGCCCTTAACCTTTCAGCAGGTCAGTCATTATGCAATCGGATGTGCAATCGGATGAGCAATCGGCTGTGCAATCGGCTGTGCAACAGTCTTGTTGCGCCACAGCCACACTGAACTAGAAATGCTTCATCTTTGTCATAGAGTATCTCTGGCGGTCCTGACGGCTCCTGAACGCTGCTTCTCCATGTTTAGTTCTGACTCTGGGAACAGAAAGTAGACCGGTCCCAGACGACCTAAGGGGTCGGGATGGTTCATGAGGTAGCAGCAGATCAGAGATGTATTTTGGCCCTAAACCATTCAGGGCTTTATAAACCAACAGCAGGATTTTAAAGTCAATTCTTTGTTGGACAGGAAGCCAGTGCAAAGACCTCAGAACTGGACTGATGTGATCCACTTTCTTGGTCTTAGTGAGGACTCGAGCTGCAGCGTTTTGAATCAGCTGCAGCTTTCTGATTGACTTTTTACAGAGACCTGTAAACACACCGTTACAGTAGTCGAGTCTACTGAAGATAAATGCATGTTTTTCCAAATTCTGTTGAGACATAAGTTTTCTAATCCTTGATGTATTCTTCAGGTGATAGTAGGCTGATTTTGTAATTGTCTTGATATGGTGGTCAGGTTGAGGTCTGAATCCATAACTACACCTAGGTTTCTGGCTTGGTTTGTGGTTTTTAACATCAGTGATTGAAGCTGAGCGCTGACTTTCAATCATCATCCTTGATACCAAAAACAATTACTTCTGTTTTATCTTTGTTTAATTGAAGAATATTCTGGCACATCCAGTTGTTGATTTGTTCAATGCATTTAGCCGGCCCTTGTATGGGATTATAGTCCCCTGGTGATATAGTTATGAAGATTTGTGTCGTCTGCATAATTATGATAACACACTTTGTTGTTTTCCATAATCTGAGCTAGTGGAAGCATGTAGATGTTGAACAGAAGAGGCCCCAGTATTGAACCTTGGGGAACACCGCATGTCATTTTAGTCAGCTCTGATGCATAATTAGCTACAGACCCAAAGTATTCTCGGTCCTTCAAGTAGGATTCAAACCAGTTAAGTGCTGTGTCAGAGAGTCCCACCCAGATTTTTAGTCTTTCTAGTAGTATGTCATGGTCGACCGTGTTGAATGCAGCACTGAGATCTAGTAATACTAAGACTGAAATTCTGCCACTGTCTGTGTTTAAGTGGATGTCTTTGAAAACCTTAACAAGAGCAGTTTCAGTACTGTGGTGCTGTCGAAAGCCTGACTAGAAGACATCAAAACAGTTATTTACGGCCAAGAAGTTGTTCAGCTGTTGAAAAACTGCTTTTTCAATTATTTTACTTAAAAATGGGAGGTTTGATATTGGCCTATAATTTTTCATTGTTGCTGAGTCTAAATTAGCCTTCTTTAGGAGTGGTTTAATAACTGCAGTTTTTGGGCTTGTGGGAAGACACCTGAGAGAAGGCATGTGTTTACAATTTGTAAAAGATCAGTGGTCATGCAGTTTGAAATATTTTTGAAAAAGTGTGTTGGTAGAATATCCAAGCAGCAGGAGGGTGACTTCAGATGTTGAATAATGTCTTCTAGGCTTCTAAGGTCGATTGAATGAAATTGTGTCATGATATTTGAACGGATGTTATTCAGAGATGGGCACAACACATATTCTGTGGTTGGTGTGGAGGCACTGACTGCTTGTCTAATTTTCTGAATTTTTGTCAGTAAAAAACTCTTTGCTTACCTGAGACAAAGACAAGACAAAACAAAACTGGAGACTTTGAATTTGGTGATAAGCATAACTTTACCTTGGCTCCTCGGTTGATCTCCACATGGCTGCTCAGAAGGATGAACTGAAGCTGTTGTGTCCAAAGTCATGTTCATGAGCAGTCGGCCACGTCTTGTCACTCAAAAATGACTTGTAGGCAATGAATAATAAAAATATTCTATCGTCATTACAGATACATTAAAGACACTTTTTACAAAGTTGTATTTATTGATATGCGCAGAATAAAGTGAAGCAGAGACTTAACATTCAATCATTCATAAACATTTTCCTATCACATCTCCTTCCTCTGGAATGACCTTCCTGCTCATATCAAACAGTTGAGGCTTTTAAATCCAGACTTAAAACTCACATTTTTGTCCTAACCTTCAGTTATTTGCTTTTTATTTGATTACGTCAGGCCTCTTAGCTGTTGCCAGTTATGCAATCACTCCTTGTTTGAGAATTCCAAAGAATGTTTCTTTGTATCCGTTGCCCTTTTAACCTTTCAGCAGGTCAGTCATTGTGCAATCGGCTGTGCAGCAGCCTTGTTGCACCACAGTCACACTGAACTAGAAATGATTCATCTTTGTCATAGAGTATCTCTGGCGGTCCTGGCGGCTCTTTTTAAGGCCCAGTTTCTGAATCAGGCTGTGTGTGAATTTCTCAATGGTTGAGTTTTTTGATACTTTCAAGGTATCAAATTAGCACCTAGACATGCTTTATAAAAAAAAAGACAAGAAATCTCACTTTCTACATTATGGGACCAACGACAACAAACCTGCTCAAATCATCAGTTGCTCTTAGTTGCCTGTTTGTCCTTTTGTACCAACATTTCTTTTATTGTCGCCTTGTTTTTATTGAATGTGAACAGGAAATAAGTGACAAATACTTCATGGTCGGAGCAGATTCTTTGTCACATTTTTCCACCATATTAGTTTTACCTTTAGTTTTTACTTAAAAAAATCGACATGTAGTAAATTTATTTAAATTCACTTAAATTCACCATGTTTAATTAATGGAAAACCTTGATTCACTGAGAGAAGCGATGCCCTGTGTCATCAAGGCAAAACATATTGTGATATTTGAAAACCAAAAATGTAAAGCCTCAGCTGTGTGTATGATATACAGGCTGAATGACTATTAGTTGAATGTAATAACCTTCTCACGTTGTGAGTTCTCTCTCTTATCATTGACTGATCAAAGTGATCAAACAACATTTTTCAACAGTGAAATACTTACAAGAAGCAAACTCATGTTACAACGCTCTGCTTCTTCATCCTGATAGGATTTGACATGATTTTGAATGTATTAACATGTAGAAATAAAGGTATTTGGTGTTGGGTAGCAGCAAGTTCAATGCACAACCTTCCATATATCTCTATGTATTTATTGTGGCTCTTATTGGGCAACGTTTGCTTTTCTTTTATGAAGTCTGATATCAAAGATCCAACAAAATCTTGAAGAAATAGTAACAAATTAATTTAAAAATGTAAATATATCTCTTTAGTTTACACAAACCTCAACACAGACTTTATATTTTTAACTTCACTCTGATCAAATAATAAAAGAAACTTGAAACTTAAAACCAAGAAACTGATGAAGATTCTTTGTCACATTTTTAAGGTGATATTTTCACCTAAAAAAATCTACATGTAGTATACTTATTTAAATGGATCAAGCAATACACTGTGTTTCTTCACCACAATCATGTGAGGTCACAGCTTCACTGTAGCTCCACCCAGAACTTCATCAGATCCACCTTCCAGTCTGTATCCAGGGTGGTTACACAGTATAAATACATCTGATAACCAGCTGGAAATGAACACATGAGACTCGTAAAAGCAGAAAGATGACTTCTCAGTTAACTTCAACGGACCTTGTGACAATGGCTGGAGCTGAAGGATGGAGTGACACAATGGATGCCAACCAGGAAATTCAGACGATTTGTGATCAGGTGAGATTTAATCTACCTTCATTCTTCACCACAAACCACATTCAACTCTCTGAGTGTCTCTAAACCCTGGTTTATATTTCAGTCTGGATTTACATCACATTTTAATTCATTCATACACAGGAGAAACCTCAAGTGCAGACGATGACAGGGGCGAACTATGTGGATTTCAAAGCAGTTAAATACAGGAATAAGTCTGTGAGAGGAGGACAAAACTTAATCATCAAGGTAAATAATATTGTGATGTTTGAAAACTAAAAATGAAAGCCTCAGATGTGTGTTTGTATGATATACAGGTTGATTTAACATAATTTGTGACATCCAGTTGAATCTGATATCATGTCAAATTCATGGCAGGACAGTAAACACCAGTTAAACCATGAACACACCTCTGATGGTAGAAGGTCCTCAGAGTTCAGCAACACAAGATCAAATATATTCTTTCAGATGTCCAATGTTCCTCTCTTTTTACCTACAGGTTTTTGTTGGAGAAGATGACTACATTCATCTGAGTCTCTACGAACCATTTGATGGAAAGGTTCAGATTCGTGGTGTGAAGCAGAAGAGAACCAAAGAAGACGAACTCACACCTTTTCCCAACTGATCAAACAACCTGTTTCAACAGTTACAAATAAGCTGCATTCTCATGTTAAAGTGCTCTGCTTCTTTATCCTGAAATGATTTGACATTGAGTTTGAATTTATTAACACAATGAAAATATTTGGTGTTGGGAAGCAGCAAGTTGAATGCACAACCTTCTCTTGAAATAATAAAGAAATCAGTCAAATAAAATCTCTATATATTTCTTGTGGTTCTTATATGCAGCATTTGTCTGACATCTAAAATACATGTTTTGAAAGCGGAAATAAATGGTGACAAATAGATTAAAAAAGGTAAATAAATCACCACCCAGACCTTAACACGGAAAAAGATCTTTCATTTTCTAATGTTGTGAATTCTGATTACACAAACCAGGAAAAAGTTTCTTCGTTAGTTACTTGACAGGTGTCCTGGAGGAGGACAAAAATATTTCATACATTCTTCTGGAATTATAAAAGGGAGCACACAGAAACTAACCAAATGAAAAAAATATACTGACAATAAGTCCTGTCTGTCTTTCCTCAATAAAGCAAAAACAAAGAAGACCAACATTATGAAGCGTCGTGATATTTTCACCTAAATGAAACCTACAAGTAGTAAATGGTTAAAGCAGTATCTTGGGTTTCTTCACCACAATCATGTGAGGTCACAGCTTCACTGTAGCTCCACCCAGAACCTCACAGACAACACATTGCTTTAAAACATTTTATTGTCTTTTTTTTTTAAAAACACTCTTTTTGTACAATGTTTCTCATTAAAAAATCACACTAATGACTGCTGTACAGCTGAGGTAATGCAATGCAACAGACACAATGGAATACAAGTGTGTTGGAGAAGAGGTCAGGGCGGTCTGGATGGTCTGCAGCCTGCAGTCAGGACTCAGCAGCTTGTCGTAGTTTCAAGTCCGGTCGGGATTCGAACCTCGAGTGAAGCAGCTCCTCTCATCAGACGGAGCTTCACTTCACCTTCGGAGGCGTGTAGTGGATTCTGCACCTTTCACTGAAAACCTAAACACGGAAAATCAGGGATAAGTAACTTATAAAATAGTGACAGAGCATTTAGGTGTGATTATAGGACATTACTATTAATAGTGAGCATACCTTCAGACTTCTATCATTGACAACTTCTTCAACATTCAGCTCTGACTGCATAAGCTTGAACTGGAAACAAAGAAGGAAAAATGCGTTACTTAATAAATATTTTCAAACATTTATGATAGTTTGTGAAGGATTGTTAATATAACGCTACTTAAAGGGTCAGTTCACCTAAACTGGAAAACGAAAAACATATTCTCTCATTGACAACTATTTAGCCATGAAGATAGTTGTATAGAGAGACAGCAGGACAGATTATTCGTCATAGTTTTGAAATGTCTGAGATTTCTGTCGCCACACCAGCACAATGGAGGACAATTTCCTTTCTTGTGGTGCTCACTGTATGGAAAAATGACTAAAGTACAGCGATTCAGTATTTTTTATATATAAAAAGAATGATCCAAATAAAAGCAGCAGAAGCCAAAATATTCAGACTTCTAGTCTACTATGGGTCAAACATTTCCCACATAGAAACTTGACAGCATATTTCATTCAAAATTCTTGCTCACAGTAAATACAGCTACATTTTATCTGTTAACTTCTGTAAACACAAGAGTATGATTAAATATGATCACTTCATGTTTGAATCAATTCAGATTACAAGAGGTTTCACTATCAAACACACATTGTATGGAAAAGAATGATGAAAATAATTGAAATCAATCTGCAACTTGACTCTAGTTTATTTACAAAAGAAACACAATTTAATGTTTGTATTTCCAAACGTTATTAACGTTTAATAAAGTACATTGTTTACCTCTAAGGTGTGGTAAAAAGTACATATTTACCTCTGAGATAGTGTAGTATAAAGTACATTATTTACCTCTGAGATAGTGTAGTATAAAGTACATTATTTACCTCTGAGATAGTGTAGTATAAAGTACATTATTTACCTCTGAGATAGTGTAGTATAAAGTACATATTTACCTCTGAGACATAGTGTAGTATAAAGTACATTATTTACCTCTGAGGTGTATAGAATACAAATACAATATTTACCTCGGGATTAATATCTGATCAATCCAATGACGAGGATTGTAACCAATGATACGATGGTGACTTGGTCCGCCCACTTAGTGTCAAAAAGAAAAAACAGCTTTGTGATCAGAAGAGCAGTGATAGAAGTCGCGCACCAGGGGACGCTCCTCTCTCCGCAAAGCATGGTTTTGTCCTCGCGGGCTTCAATTTTGCTGGTGCGAGCAGAGGTATTCTGTGCGGAGTGACGTGGCTGTTTGAGTTGCACGCGCGAGACCTCTACACCCGCGCGTGGATCTCATTTGTGCTCGCGGATTTTGTCCTTTATAATTACTCTGTAAAATCAACAACCAATGAATCCAAGTTAATGTCCACTTTTAGCTGATGATCCTCCTGTTTTATTCTGGAAAACCTGACTGAAAATCACAGTGTGACATTAAATTACTTTTAAAACCTAAAGGTGACTTTAATGACACATTTAAGGGAAAAAAAAACTTTGAACTTCGAGAGGTTAAAAACAAATTCACCTGAAAGTCACCCATCAACCACAGTGAGATGTGATCTCTAATGCATTACAGGCCTTGCTCAAGGGCCTCTCAGTGGTGGTAATGAGGGAGGGGCAGGGCATTCATCCTGCTGGTACCATGGATGCATAAAGAGAAGGCTGGTTCGGGTATTGAAGACAATCAAAGCCCACTTCTATACTTTAGGTCACCACTGCTCAAAGGCAGGAATATAAAGATATCTATTTTACTGTTACTTAAAATAAAATACTCTCACCACTGTTTTTATACTTTTGTTAAGAAAAGTGGATAACAGCTTAAAAGCCTTACTTTAAATCTCAGAGGAGAGGAAGTTTCTGCTAAAAAACTAAATTCAGGTAGAAAAAGAGTCAAAATACAGTTTTTAACTGATGTTGTTCCCCACAGGCTCTATCTGTGTTTTCTAAGCCTTGTGATTGTGTCGACTACTTCTAACGACTTTCATGATAATTACTGAATGACGGTGATTTGGCATCAATCAGTTATTTGAGGCCAATTTCAAAGACAAGCCTGTACCTGAAACCATCTTGTTGTGTTGTTGTGAGAGTCTCTCAGTGAACTTTGAGGAACTTTCAGAGTAAATAATACATATATATATGTATATTATGTATATTTAATACATAATATACTTAATACATATTTAATATATATTTAATACATAATATATATGTATATTTAATACATATATATATATATATATATATATATATATATATATATATATATATATATATATATATATATACGCCAATATTACAGTAGTAAGATGATTGAGGTTCATTTGAGATTCATACTCTTGGATTAAAACTCAACCTCTAAATTCCTGCCAAAACAAGCACAAAAGCTTCCTTGTCCCACGGCTCATGTGTGTTTTTTGTCTCTATTTAATCGTTTCCAGCTCAATAAAAAGTTGCAGCTGGACAATCTGTATAAAACTAAATATCTTAATATTTTAAATCATGTCTTTTAGGTGAACCAGTCAAGCATCCCTTGTACAATGGGAGACATGAGTAATACATATGTTTTAAATGGCCATAAAATGCAACACAAATGCTATAATCTAAGTCCAACAAATGTTGTTGGGCGTTAACTCATATAAACACTCAAAGTGAAGTTTCTAGAGAGTCTGAAGCAAACACACTTCACATGCAAAGTTGTCTTTATTGAAAATCAGAAAATGTGCAGAATAAAGTGACACAGAGCTTTAAAATGAAACACCTTGGTTCCCTTTAATTTCGTTCTCACACTCAGACTCTGAATTTGTGCCACAACAAGACTTCAAGCTACAGTATCTTGGTCCAGGACCAGTGACGTTTGGATCTCACTCCTTGTGTTCGTTTCCTTCCTCCTATCTGTGTGAATGATGGGCTTCTTCTGTGTAAGTCACACCTGCTTTGACAAAGTTAACAACTGTTTCCTTGTTGGGTCAGAATCAGCTTTATTTGTGTTTTTTGCATTCAGCTAACGTTTTAATCATCACGGCTAGTGACAGTTTGTTTAAACATGAGGCTTGAAAGACCTCCTGAGTTCTCTTAAAGATCACTTCAGGCCTCGTACCTGTTGCCAGTAATGCAATCATTACCTGTACAGATCTAAATGTACAGATTAAAAAAAGGTAAATAAATCACCACCCAGACCTTAACACGGAAAAAGATTTTTAATTTTCTCATGTTATGAATTCTGATCACACAAACCAAACTGTCTTCGTTAGTTTCTTGACAGGTGTCCTGGAGGAGGACAACAATACTTCATACATTCTTCTGAAATTATAAAAAGGTGCATAGAGAAACTAACCAAATGAAAAAAATATACTGACAATAAGTCCTGTCTGTCTTTCCCCAATAAAGCAAAAACAAAGAAGACCAACATTATGAAGCGTCGTGATATTTTCACCTAAATGAAATCTACAAGTAGTAAATGGTTAAAGCAGTATCTTGGGTTTCTTCACCACAATCATGTGAGGTCACATCTTCACTGTAGCTCCACCCAGAACCTCACAAACAACACATTGCTTTAAAACATTTTATTGTCTTTTTTTTTTTAAAAACACTCTTTTTGTACAATGTTTCTCATTAAAGAATGACACTAATGACTGCTGTACAGCTGAGGTAATGCAATGCAACAGACACAATGGAATACAAGTGTGTTGGAGAAGAGGTCAGGGCGGTCTGGATGGTCTGCAGCCTGCAGTCAGGACTCAGCAGCTTGTCGTAGTTTCAAGTCCGGTCGGGATTCGAACCTCGAGTGAAGCAGCTCCTCTCATCAGACGGAGCTTCACTTCACCTTCGGAGGCGTGTAGTGGATTCTGCACCTTTCACTGAAAACCTAAACACGGAAAATCAGGGATAAGTAACTTATAAAATAGTGACAGAGCATTTAGGTGTGATTATAGGACATTACTATTAACTAACTGTGGAAATGTGGTAAGTGTCCTATTTTATAAATTAATTTCAATCTTTATAATATTACTGGGTTAAAATATCATTTGGCTATGCTGTAAATTGTACCATGTTAATTGTAATACATTCATTTAATAAAGGCTTTCGAAACGTGAGTTCTGCCTAAAACAAATCTTTTTACAGATTCTAAATCTTTAAAAATATATATTTAAAAATCCTCCACTCCAATTCAAACAACAATGAATAACTAATCCTGCCTGGAGTTTGTTAAATTGGTCTTACACTAAATCAGTTGTAACATGTTGTCTTCAGTCAGGAACGGACGTTAAGTCAAAATATGACTTGGAAAATAATATTTATCGTCTCATGGCCATAGCAGCTACCAGGTCACAGAGGTCCTGACCAATGGAATTATTTCCTTAAAAAAGATTTTACTTATTCCACCTTTTCCTGTTTTTAAACTGGTGGGCGTTGGATGAATTCGACAATTTCCACAAGGAAAATAATCAAATGAGCCAACTTTAATCAACTGCATGTTCAAAATATATGTTTATGTCCACAGTGGCTTTTTTTTACCTCATTAGCATCTTGTGAAGGAGAACTTTGGTAGGAGCATCCCAACTTTGCGTGTCTGTTTATTTTTCCCTTTTATAGTTTCAGTACACTTTTATTTAAACCCCAGAAATAAGACAGAAATCATGATTTCCTCCTATAAGTCATTTGTCAGCATCCTAAAGGGTAAAAACAGATCATGTGAACACTTCATAGAACAGAAAGAACAAGAAAATGTGTGTAATTTGACCTTCACAAGCAACTTTATAATGAGTTTTTAGATTCAAATCATAAACGCTACGACAAAGGACTGCAGGACCAATTGTCAAATATCTTATTCATGTATTTAATTCATAGAAGCAAAAATCATGCAGCATGTGATTAACAAAGAGGAACAGTAGTCACAAGATGATAACAGGGACGTGACCGTGTGAAGTCCAGGGATTAACAAATACCGCTGACACACAACCTCATGTGGTTTAGAACAGCTGCAGTGTGATTTGAAGAAACAAGTGTGGTTTGTTAAACAATAGTTTTGACATTTCTCTCCGGTTCCTTGCAGGATTTGGTCTGGCTTGGTCTCACTCCACGTCTCCACCTTTTACTTACAGGGAAGTGTGTTTCACTCCCTGTTCCAAGGCCGATATCACGGCCCTACACCTAAAAGAATGTTGCTTTAGCATCCATATTTAAAAGGGAGTCCAATTCAAGAATATCAGGGCTTGTATTTATGTTTTAACCTCTTAAAATCCATTTTTCTTCTTAAATGTATTCTTACAGGGGTAATGTAACCTTTAGGGGAATGGTCGATTGTTCAAATTCCAAAAATGCAGTTGATGTCTACTGTAGGAGCCAGATAGGGTGGGTAATGTATTTTAGAAACATTTTTTTGTTAGATTTGTTCAAATTATCTTGACATCCCGACAGCAATTAATAAATCAAATGACAAAATTAGAAATAAAATTATTTTACTTTAAATCTGTCCAATCATTTCACAATACAGTTATATTATTTAATACTTAAAATGAAACTATAGTGTTCAGATAGTTTATGATTTGGTATGAATAATTTGATTAATTTACAGATTATATCATTAAGTGACTGAATGGCTGCACCATTCCAACGAATGTAAATAATTAAAATGGCTTATGCATAATTGTATTTTACCAAATCCACCCGACACATTTGGAAATCTCATTTGATCAAAGTCACAGAGACAGTTATGTGAGAGCGCCTGAGTGCGCTATCATAATGTGATTGTATGTTTACCTGTGTGTTGAGAGAATGTCGTCTGTGCTGCTTAGTAACTTGAAAAGTGGTTAAAGAGGTCGATAGATTTAACTTTAAGACACATTTAGAAATAGATAGCTTTAAATGCATTCAAATTATGTAACTAAAAATAGTAAATCATTGAAAAAAGTAGTTAAATTGTTGTTAGTGTATCAATAATTGCTGTGTGAATTGAAACTTCATGATATATTTTAAGAAAGATGATCAAATTCAAGAGTGTGTATGTCATTTTGTAATGTTAGTACCACAAAAATCAAGCCATCGAGTTTCTGGTTCACCTCCAGCGCAGTGGTAGTGAATCATGAACGTGTACTTAGATTACAGTGTGTGTTTGTTTAAACAAGATTTATATACTGCACCTGACTCACTCAAATGGATTTAAGGTTGGGTGAGCTTCACGGCTCAGTGTCTGTGCGAGAGAGTCTTTTGTTTATGGTACATTTTGTACGTGTTTGTGTGCTATAAACCTACAGCACTCCACCTTCTATTCTAACTCTCAAATATGTTACACGTCCGGTTTTAAGGCAGATACCGAGACCCCCACACCCTGAAAACTGTTGTCTCACACTTCATTGACATTTTGAAGGGATTTGAATTCTGGGATTCAGGAGCATCAGGGCTTGAATTTATGTTTTGACCTCTTAAAGTCCATTTTTCTCCTTAAATGTATCCTATAGTGACCTTTAGGTTGTAATGCTGTATGACAGCATCACACACATATTGTGGATCAGCTTGTTCCAGATCTTCACTGAAGTTGTTTTACTTCCAGTCAAATATAAATGACTAAACTACATCACATGCTCAATGTCCCGACAGATATTACAGTAATATTATGCAATACATAACATGATAAACATTAAACTATAGTGTTCAGATTGTTTATGATTCAGTACAAATATACTGTTTTTATGAACGTCACTGATATTATTCATTCACTGAATTGCTGAATAGACAGAATTTAAATATCTTGTGCATTGTAATATACACATTTTCCCAGATACAGACTGCTTCATGTTATATTTCATATGACAGACTGCCACTTCAGGAGGGACTTTGTCCATTCAACACTAAACCCAGTTGTGACTTGACTTTTATTTGTCTTTATTGCTTCTTTGTCCAACCCTTTTTCTTCACTCGTCTGCCAGCTTTAGACGCATACGTCCTGTCCTGCAGTGGTTTCACAAACCAAATACCACGGAAAGAGAAGCAACACCTCACAACAAATCTGATTCATTTATTCTTTAATGTTGTACAAAAGTTACATTTTTTACATGCTCTTTACATCATGATCTACAGATGTTGTAACATGTTAAGAGTGGAAACTGCATATGCATTGTTTTATATACCGAGCAGGATAATTTGATCATAACTGATTATCATGAAATGGCAACCTGTAAGCTGTGTTTGGCTTAGGATCCTATTAGAAGTACTCAACAGGGTCCTCGTGGCTCTTGGAGTGCTGCATATTAGACAACTCTAACTCTCCTCCAGTATGTGAGAGTTTTTTCCAAACACGGAGGTGAACATGATCATCTCCTCCCACATGGACCTGCCAGGAAGCAAAAGTAAAGTTTCAGGAGATCTTGATTACTTAATTATACATCTAGCCGAACAACGTAAGCATTTAGTGGACGTCTTGTATACGTCCACCCGAAGAATGCAAGTCCACAGTCAACCTCAGCTTATGTTCTATATTTATACCAGACTCCTTTGCAATGTAGATCATAATCAGTTATATTGAATGAACCCTTCTTTCATTATTAGTCTTATTTCGGTCAACTTGTTAGAATAGTCTACTTCCCAGCATGCATTAAGGGTAAAGTTATCCAGCTGTTTCTTCTGCATCCTGTAACTTTATTCTCATTGACTATAACCGCTTCAAATGTCACTTGATCTCGTTGCTACCAAATCAAAGTAGTTGATAGTCACTGATCTGTTTTGCTATCGTGCTTTTTTGTCTCGTATTGTATAATTACCTTGATGAAGTAGTTGGTCCCGGCCACTACCTGAGACGTGTAGCTCTTGGCTGTGAAGACGTCATAGGTTTTCCCTGCTTTTTGCTCTGCAGCGCTCTTAACCTGAATAACAATGAGATTACAGCAACATTAAAAATGACACACAGGCCCTGTTTACTGTGACTAGTTCAGAGGGAACAAAGTCAATCATACTTTTAGTTTCTACTTACGCTGTCACAGATCTTCTGAATCTCATCGGTAGCAGGCACTGCCGGGTGAGTCCCTCCACACAACATTGTTGTGACAGTTTTAGTGGCGAGAATTAGCGAAAAGACGAAACAAAACCCTGCCGTTTGTTCCCGTTTTATACATCAATGGGTTAGTGTCCGCGAGGCGTTCAGGATGAGTCACGGAGTCATATGACTCTGTATTATGGGTTATACCATTAGCGTAGGGGTGGTTGCTTTATAAACGATGTTACAACCCGACTAAAATAACCAATAACGTATCTATATTGGTTGAAAATGTTACATTAAATCTTAGGTGGTTTATGTTAATCGTTTAATGTATCAGAAAGGAAGGTTCTAAAAACATATTTTTATATATCTCTCCATTTTCCGTGTTTATAGAGAATGTGGTTTCGTCTGGATGCTTTCAGATCACGGTTTGGTTCAAACCATTGCTGGGAAGTGGCAAGAAAAACAATTATGAGTCTTTTACTAACTAAACATTTCCATGAACGTTTCCCTCTTTTTTTTGTATTTCCTCTTTTTAACAGAGAGTAGACTAAACTGCAGCAGGATTATAACCCTCTCTGTAGTCAAGTCATGGTTTAAGAAAACTTTCCACACCTTCACTGAACAGGTTTTGAGACAGCAGATGATTCACATCTCATGAGTTACAGTTCTTCTTTTGAGGCCAGAGGTGATGATTCATCCTCTATTCATTTGTCTATTCACTTCATTTTCCTCCAGGTTATTTGCGGTTTTGGAAAGTAACCAAGCAACTCAAAATTGTACTTCATTAAAAGTACAAATGTATTAGCATCAACATATACACAGTATATTCCACAGTATTTTACTGTGTTTGTGAGCAGTAACGCACTGTGTATTCAACCAAAGATTACAGTAGTCAAAGCTTTACTGTGAAAATCACAGTAATAACCCGTTTACTGTATACTTAAAGTAATATCGAAGATTTTCATCTAATGTCTATTAAATCACTTCTGGTGATTGACCTATGGTCCACTGATCAAAGTATTGCAATATGTATTATTTATAGTATTACAGACTGGGTGTCTGTTGTGGCCCAGTATACTGCTGTATGCTTTCATGCTGTATTACAGTTTTTCTCCATTCACACACAAAACAGAACTAAGCACACAACTCTGAAAACTTGAGCCTTATGTATCAACAAAAACACTCAAGAAGTACTATTATTATTATTCAGTGTGCTTTGTAGCACAAGGCAGTAAAACTGCCTGTGCCAAAGCACACTGTATATAATCCATCGGGCTTAATCTTTAATAATCTTTACTGTTTATCCAGAAAGTTTGGCACGCTTCTCCTCACACAGTGTCACAGCTCTGCCCCTTCTCTCCTGTCACTCTTTCTCTCACTCACCTAGTCAGCTCATTCAGTGCACCTGTTAGTCACACCCTCCTCATCAGCCCAATCACTCTCACCTGCTCTCTCTGTTGCACCTACTATTTAGACCCCAGGAAAATATTCTGTGATTTTTCCAAACAATTTGCTCCCATTCCCACAATTTTTTACTCTTTGTACACCATTTTTGGCCAAAAAGCTTGGAAATGTTGTGCTGGTCGCAGCCAAGTGTCTATGGAATCCAACGGACTTACACATTTGGCTCAAAGAGCCGCAGAGCGACATGAACTCCAACCAACTGCTCCATTAGACTCCATGTTAAATCAATTCAATAATTTCTCAAAGGCAGACGATACCAGTTTTGTACATTGTGCTGGAGCTCACATTTTTAACACCACAAACATAAAAACCACACCAGAGCGTTCGTGTTCACCCAGAGCTCTACGCAGGGACGTGCGGTCAGGGTGTGATGATGAAAAGTAAAAAATAAATAAATACTAATATTTCTCTACTGATCTGTGCTGAAAGACTTTATGCAAATGATTCTGTGCCAACGCACTTGTGTGTTATCCAGACTTTATGCAAGTTCTCTTTCTGTCTGTCTGTCTGTCTGTCATTGGTTTAACTTTTTCAAGAGTATGAATCTAAAATGCAGAAAAGACAGAAGCGTTATCTCAATCGAACCTCAACAATACTACCGGTAACATTGTTGTGTGTGTGTGTGTATATATATATATATATATATATATATATATATATATATATATATATAGCGACATCTTCAGGCAGAAGAAGCCACACTGTCAAAATTTCTTGTGAAATTTTCTAGTTTCATTATAATGTCTGATAGTATTGGATTATAAGTATTGATTCATTAAAGGTGGGGATAAATGACACAAGTATACTGCTTGTGAATTCCCCCCAGGGATCAATACAGTCTTATCTAAACTTGTAATAATCCATCATAAGGTATTGATTATATTTTGTATTGTTAATCAGAATTTGCAATGTAAAAAGTAACAAAAAAAATGCAAATACCCCAAAGTTGTACTGCTTATTTGCATAACTTCACTAATGATTCTTTGGCGGAATGGCAGCAAGTAACGTGGCAGTTCATTCCAGAAGTATACAGGATTCACGTTGTGTATTGTTCAGAAATTTCTCAAACAGAGAGGAAGAAGGCCATAGTGGAGAAGAAGGCCACTGAAGAGAAGAAGCAACAGCCCCCCTTCGCACTCTTTGTTTCATCAGCAAGCAGGGCAGGAGTCAGCAGGTCCAGGTCAAAATCAAAAGTATTTAATATTGTTGACAGAAGCCAAAACAATCACAAACCAAATTACACTACCGATAGTCAAATATTTCAAGAAATATGAGACCCCGTTCATACCACAGGACAGATTGATGTATCTGCCCCATGGTACGAAGGAAGTCTGATTCTCTCAGGGGACAAACAGCTCCTTTGCCCCCCCAGAGTTACATTCCTCAACCTATCGATCAGCTCCACGATTGGCTGAAGTCCAATGAGCTTCTCCTTGGATCCTCACCCATTGTCCTGGGCAGACACCTCTGTGAACTACCCTCTTCCCCCGCAGATTTACACCTCCTGGCATTCCTCAAACCCCCATCACAGACTCAATATACATTCAATGACCACACTCCTTGGTTTAACACTACCTAAGTAAACACACTGTGACACATAATATCCAGCTCTAGGAATGCTTTAAAACTTAAAATTCCTCACAGTTGGTAGCATTTTGAGTTGGGAAATATCTCTGATCTTTTTTTTTTTTAATCAAGCTTTCCATTCTTTTACAGGAATTGATTAAATCTTCCGTCAACTGCATAAAATCACACAATCCACGTCAGCCTCAATCACACAGGTAAATAAATAAAGGGAGGCTGACACAAAAACAAGTAAATGTAAAACCTGACGAGGAGATCTGCTGTACAAAAGGGACAGACATCTGACTCCTAATTGTCATCTATCAGGATTAGTTGTCCACCTGTGTAAAATAGAATAAAATGGGCTTCAAGTTTTATTTTTAACCACCTGACCCAGTTTTATATCATTCTCTCTAGGCTTTAGTGCTGAATCAATTCCTGCTGACGCGACTAAAGAATCCCAAAACAATGGATTCTCTGGATTCAGAATATCAACCAGTTTTGACCCAATTTGAACATGCTAACACGCTAAACTAAGATGGTGTGTACACTATACCTAAATGTAATTATTGAGTATGGAAAGCTGTTAGTATGGACTATTGGTCTTATTAGTCATTCTTTTTTAAACTTTTCTGCTACTTACTTTTTACAATTCTTTCGTTTTTGCTTCATTCAGGAAAGTTGTGTGTCTGTGTGCATCCAATCTCAAAGTATAATGGAAGTGTGTTTGTTGTGCAGGCTGGAATCTCTTATAGAGAGTCTTTCACAAGCAAACAAAAGCAAAGATCTGAGAAATGCAGATGGGAGAGCTGTTTCCACTGACCAACTGGGAGGACTGGGAAGACAGTTTGGGAAGAAACTGAAGCGCTGTGTGTAAAGTATTCAAAAACATTTAAGTGTGTATCAGTGGAAAACATGATATTACATTTGTTGAATTTGTTGGAAAATGCTTATAACATATCCTAATTCCTAAGAGCAATATAAATAATAGAGACTAGAGAACTAGAAAAATGTTCCTGTCAATCTACGGCTCCACACTCCAGATCAGTAGGTGGCGGTAACGCGCCTCTAAGATAGTTTGCCAACCGCCAATAAACCTCAAAAAAGAAGAAGAAGATGCTTTCACTTCGCAGCAGTCTGTACGTCGCGCTGGTCCTCGTCATGTGGTCTTATGTTCTGTCTCGAGGTTTCTGCCAGACTGTGGCGGAAGTCAGAGGCAGGTCTTACCCGACCTTTGGCTCAGTTTTACGGGCTTTTACAACCTCAAGTCCCAGATGCGGCGAAACTTCTGAAAGCGGTAAAATTCATTTCCTGGTACAGTTTGGCTGTGTGCAGCAGGGGTCACCTTAATATCCCTGCACTGTCCCAGTTGGCCTACGTGCTTGTTTCTCTTAATCTCCTGAGTTGGATATCAAAATATTACTACCATAGTGGTGAAATTTAAACTGCTATTTGAGTGCTTTAGCTGCACACAACGTAATGCAGCTTGTTAGTGGCGTTTTGAGAGGCTGACCGCTACACCACTAGCATTGTCCCATTGAATGGACTGCAGTGTGTATCACGTGATTGTGTGAGACAGAGAGTTTGGTTGACTGGCATTTTTGTTTCAAATGGACAACAATGGTGTGTCAGTAGAGAACATGACTAGTTCATGCTCACAGCATTGACCAGAGAGCAGCACAGCTAAGTTAACACAAGTCAGGCTACTGTTAAAACAATGGATGGTAAGTTTAGAGGTTTTTACAGGCCTCAGTTAAAAGGAGTCAATCGGTAAAAGGTGGATTTAAACGTCATACTGAAGTGTAATCTTTTATTTTGCCCCCCCCCCCCCCTCTGCTTCAGTGGTGACATACTCACAGCTGAAGACCATGCTGTCCAACCGAGACATTCAGCTGTTTGATGTGAGAAATCCTGATGAACACCTGGCTGGACGCATTCCAGACGCCGTTAACATCCCACGTAAGTGTTAGTGCTGTACAAAATTGGGGGGGGGGCGGGTTTCTGTGTGTTCATACTCTCATATTGTTTGCATGTTTTGAATATCAGTGGGGAACCTGGAGGAGTCTCTGAAGCTGTCCCCTGAACACTTTCGGCAGATATTTGAAGTGAAGGCTCCTGGGAAAGACGACAACAACATCGTGTTTCATTGCAAAAGTGGCACCAGGAGCTCCAAAGCGCTGGATATCGCCCGTCGGCTGGGATTTTGCAGGTAAATAACAGCAGATGCGCCTGTATACACACGTGAACCATGCGGTAGTCCAAGTACTACATGACCCATTAAAGGTCAAAGGTGACAGTTATTACCTGAAGAGCAAATAAATACAAGTGACTCCCCTGTTAAAGTCTCAGATGGACCGTGCTGTAGTGGAGCTACTGTATGCAGCACTACTGTATAAATGGCAACTTTGATGTATTATTTAATTATTAATCCGTGACTAGACTACAATGTCCTGAGGCACTGCTTTGGTTTCTTGAACGCTGATGAATTTTAGTAGAAAACTACAGTGATGAGACTAAGTTCTTCTCTTTTATGCTTCTTTTCTTAGGGCGAGACATTACAAAGGAGGGTACAGTGAGTGGGCGGAGCAAGAAGGAAAATGAGCCTGGGCCGAGCTCTGTGCTTCAGTTCCTAAATACAGCTAACAAATCAAACTACCGAGTATGAACGAGAGATGCCAGTTACTCTTGAAGTTACGTATTTTATTCTTTTTAACTGTTACTTTACAGGTAAATACCACTTTTAAGATTCAACTTCTTTGCCTTGTTACATTTTTTAGCTGCTTATTCAACACTTGTGCTTGATGTTGATTAAATCATTTACAAATTTCAACAAGTCTTTGTATATATTTTGTTTATATTTGTTGACCTGCAGTTTGCTCCAAGTCTGCACTACACACTTTTTTTGCAGTAATTGTCATTTGTTTTTGTAGTGCGCATCTTAAAAATAAGGGCTGCACAGATCTGAGTTGTTCAGTGTTGATGTGTGGGCTTTGTGTATCAGCTCATAGAAGTACTGATCTTATGCCAGCATTAATTCATATGCTGTATGCTTCACTGTGTGGAAGAGACTGGGATCATTCTTATCGGGCTTCTTTAAACATTGCTTACCTATCTTTATAACAAAAAGTAACAAATAAATACATAGATATGTATTAGCAAAATAATCAATCAAAAACCAGCAAGTTGGTAAAAAATAAATAAATTCAGAATTAGCAGGAATTACAAGTTTAATTGTGAACGTGTTCACAAAATTGTTAACCTTTTTTAAATGCATTAACAAATTGGTCAAAACTGAAACATAAATTAGAATTCCAGTATAAAACAATACAACTGCATGAAATGAGAACATGTAAACAGTTATTGCAAGTGACAAATGGTCTCAACATTTTTTTTTTTTTTTTATATATACATGCAGATTGTTTTGACTTTACTTTATTTTGTCACTTTTCCAGAGTGAACATAACCATACATACAGACTGAAAACCTGCTTTGAGTATTCTACTGTAGTTTGAATGTGGGATAAACGCACTTCCATCTCTTGACCAGTAGATGGCAGCAACATTTCAACCAACTCAGAAAATGTTTGCTTCCATTATTCCCACCGCTGTCCTTAATGATTATTGTAGCTATGCCCTCTCGAGCCTGACCTTCACAAAGGTATTGGTCCAGACAGATATGGATCCTGTGAGTGACAGCTCTGTGAGCAGCTGTCAGGGGCCCCTTTAGCACAAGGTCCATTTTAGATCCCTAATTCAGAGGGAAAGCAGATCCCACTTCACCTTCACCCTCCATCCTTTCCTCTGTCATCCAGGCTATTTGCAACACATCAACAGTTGTGTGTGTGTGTGTGCGTGTGTGTGTGTGTGTGTGTGTGTGTGTGTGTGTGTGTGTGTGTGTGTGTGTGTGTGTGTGTGTGTGTGTGGGTGTGTAAATTGATTTTCTCTGCAACCATGAAAAAGGAGTTTGAACGTGGCTCCATTCAAGAACACTTTATACTTTATACTGCCATTCATGTGGGAGAGACTGAGATTGATTTTCTTAATGTTGCATGATGTGCATAAATAGAATGCAAAGAAAATATGGATTTAGTGGACATGTTTTCGTAGGAGTGGATAAACCGCCGCCCACTCATCAACAGTCAAAATTCAGCATGTGTTATGGATGTCACACACCATCAATTTGTGTCTACTTTCAGACGTATGGATTCGTGTGTGTGTGTGTGTGTGTGTGTGTGTGTGTGTGTGTTAGGATTCTCTTCAGCTCTGCAGTGCACAGGAGATATTTACCAGCGTGCTGCTGTAGAAGAAGGATGGCTCCAATTTCCAAAGACATTTGGACTCTTTCACATTAGTTAAAACACAGACTGACTCTAGGTTGGTGGTGAAAAATGATCAGTTAGGGCTGTTTGTCAGCTGCCGGCGGTTTCATCAGATCAGGTCATCAACCTCCTGCTGCTCACTGCTTTTTAAAAACTGCCCTTTATAGGAGGCTTTATAATGACAAATAGAAATATATGGAAACGTGAGCTGTGCGGCTTTTATTTGCCTCCCAGTTAACAGATTAATGTATTGATGAAAAATGTATGTATTAAAATACAAACACAGTGCCACAGAAAAGTCTATTGAATTTTCTCTGGGTTTTCCAACGAAATTGGATCCATTGCGAGGTGGAACTGGTTCATAGACCTTCTGTTGATACACTTCACGTTGGTTTGGTTTAGTTCTCATTTGCTTGCAGTGCCCTCCTGCAGGGCTTACTCTTATCTTAAAATGCCATGTAGCAAAAAAGTAAAATAAAGCACATTAGCTGGGATTGTGAGATATAATTCACAAGCTGTGGGTGCTTTTTTTTAATCTTCACCACGGGTGTTTCTGTTTTGTTTTTTTCCTCTCCTCCTTATGGGGGGTTGGAGAATGACCCATATGATGCCAGAGCAACAATAGTGTGTCCGTTTATATATTTCTTTTTCATGCATAGCCTGACCCAAATTTCTCTCTGGTTATATGAGGCCAACATTAGGCTATTTTTGTGCGAATGTCACTTCCAGCCAAGCACGACCCAGACGGGTTCAGGGTCATTTCGAGGAGTAAAGCCACGCGACAGGACTGAAGCACAATTCAAGCTTATATGTGATTATTTTTTAATACCTTTTATTTAAACTAAACATCGAAGAGCACACAGTTTATTCTGACATTTAAACATTTCTGAGGGGTTTTAATAATTGGTCACCTTCATTTGCCACTGCATGACTGCACGCGCAAAGGGAGACACCTGACGTCTCCAATACGTAGACGCTCATACTCCCGTGTGGCTGCAAAATCAATGCAATCCCAACGCGTTTTTGCCGCCAGTCACACAGCCACAGAGCGTCGGCGGAAATGTAGTAAGCGAGTGCTTCTTCTGTGAGCTCCCCACATTCACGTTCTCCTGTGCGCAATGGCACCGCGCGCTCCTCCTGCTCACCCCCTGCTCGCGTCGCAGTGCTGCTGGGCGCGATGACCGGATAACTTTTAAACCTGCACGAATGACGCTTTTCCTCGATGGCATCTGATGAATTCTTCACTGGGAAACAGTGACAGGTATGTAAGTCTGTTTACTTATTCTGTCTTGTTAAAAACACAATTTTTAAGTTGTTTTGTTTCTGCTCCACTGTTAGTGCCTTTTACATTTAATTCGTATCTGCTGCATTTGTTTGCTAATTGTTTCATTTTGCGTGCGCTCTGATAGGTGATCATATTGGGAAATCGTTTTTGCGCAATTATTCATATGTTGCTGGAGTGTATTTGACCCCAATCTTTCTCGAGGCGGGATGAGAAGCCCGATAAGATGCTCTATCACTTCATTTAATTGAATGTTTCGATTAAGGTTTGACTTAGCTTCCATGGCAGCTTTATTACATTTGGAAGAACAGATTGTCTTTGGCTTGCATAACCTCCAGCTAATTGATCCGAAATGAATGTGCTATTAATATTGCTCTAATGTAACGAAGTTTTCTTTAGGTCTTCCTGTGCATGCAGTTAATAACACCCCCCTGATTCCATTACACGCTTCCTAATGGCTCCAGAGCAGACAACACTGTATATGTGAGCATGTGCATTTCAGGGTTCAATGATGGCCACATCACTCACTCACACACACACACACACACACACACACACACACACACACACACACACACACAAGTAGAAGGTCAGAGTTCTGCACATTGACATTGATTAATATGAGAGACAAAACAGTGAAGAGGGAAATCAGTTTCAATTATTACTTGAGCTACAATATATATAACCAACCCATCCACAGGAGCACTATGCAGCCTTCTTTCATATAACCACCCATAATAATAATCATACCCATCTATATGTCAATAGATGGATGGTTTTTTGAGTTGCATTCCTCGTGAAAATGTCACGCCTGATTTCGTGATAAACTCACTCCTATTAGGAGAGTTCAAGGTGATTTGTATCGGTGGCTATTATTTTTGTGTGCTTCTAGATTCTCTTGTGGACAATCATACGATACTGGAGCCATTGAAGCACTGAGTGAAATTATAGGCTGGGACAAATCTTTAAAAGCCTCATGGGTTTGAGCCAGGTCTAAAAATGATCTTAGTTTCTCTGTGTCTTTCTCCCTATTTCTGTCACAGAAAGAGAGAGAGAGGAGGGGGGGGGCTGGATAAGATGGATCAGTTTGTTGAACATGTAGACACAGGTGACGGCACTACCACAGCACTGTTATCTGGATTCAGCCTAGATGGGGAGGATTGGGGATAGATGAGAGGAAGGATGGAGTGTGAGGAGCAGAGCCCGGGACCAGAGCCAAGCAAACCTCTCAGGGTGGCAGCATGGACTTATTACCCCTCCCTGATGAGCTAACCTCACTGACAGTGCTCAAAGGCACACTGCCAGCCCCTTATTAAAGTTACCAGCTCGGCTTTGGACTCGCTGTATTAAAAGCCGTGTACAGGAAGGAAGGGGATAAAGGCTGACTGGAATCATCATAAATGCATTGTCGATTGAAGTTCGCTGTTGAGAGCATGAATTTCTGCTGAGTCTCAATGGAGTTGATTGTCTGAGCCATGAAGTTGAGGAGGCATCAATATGTGCCTCCATTTTTCATTCAGGGAAAATTACTGCAGGGATGCTTTTCAACGTTTTTATTTATCAGTTCATCTGACTGTTACTAGGAGCCAAGAGATGTTTCCCAGCAGGCCTCTGACCTAAAATGATGCAGCCCCCATCATGTGATGCCTAATATGCTACGCTTTAATCCAATGAGATGTGAGAACTGTTGTGTGTGTGTGTGTGTGTGTGTGTGTGTGTGTGTGTGTGTGTGTGTGTGTGTGTGTGTGTGTGTGTGTGTGTGTGTGTGTGTGTGTGTGTGTGTGACTCCAAAACACAGAAAGTTATGCGACGAATGGGTAAACACCAAACTCTGCTCTTTTCCTTTGGTAGGTCTGTCAAACATCTCACCCCCCATGTCACCGGGACGTCTTCATGGCGATGTTTATCAGCGCAGAGCGGACCTGGAACGAATCAGACCGCCTGGGATGGGACTCGGAGAGGAACGAGAGCTCGGAGGCATCGGGGGAGGATGAGCGTAACTATTACGCCATGCTGTACTCGCTGCTCATCCTGGCCATCGTGTTTGGAAACGTGCTGGTGTGTCTGGCTGTGCTGAGGGAGCGCTCCCTCCAGACGACCACCAACTACCTGGTGGTCAGCCTGGCCGTGGCCGACCTGCTGGTGGCCTCGCTGGTCATGCCCTGGGCTGTGTACCTGGAGGTGAGGAGGTCGTGGTGTCTGTTGTTCCCAACCCTTTTTCGTCCAACCTACGTCACATATCCTTTCAGGTCATTTCAGTTTATTTCAAAATGGATGTTAAATAACACCTCAACAGTGGATATTAAACCTTTAACAATCTATCCTTCACTTTCATCTACCGGTTTCCACAGTTTATCCATTAATTTCTGCTGATTATAAACTATATTACTTTTAGACTTCTACCCTTACTTGCTAACCTTTCAAACAATCTCTGTGGCAGAACATTATTACGTTTATCTCAGGTTTAAAGGAGGTGAGTAATGTGCAGTCAGCTTATCATATCTGGTAGATTACTGGACATTATGACAAAACGTTTACTAAATTACCAATTTCTAATCCTAATTGGATGTTTAGTTTCTTCCCTCAACAAAAATATGTAGAATTCTTTATTTTTTTTTAATTAGTTGAGTTACCCCACAATCTTTCCACTCACCCCACTGGCAATTGCAGAAGTACTGCTGGTAAATCCCTGAGCTAGAGCTCTGAAGGGAAAGAAGGGTAAGAAAGTTGAGAGGAAATAAAGAGGATGTGGAAGAGATTGAAATACAGATGCTTGGCGGTGAGTGTCATGCTGACTCTGGAGAGGATAAAGAGGAGGAAGTACAAAGGAGAAAAAAATCGACTTTTGCCACAACAAAAAGTGAGAGAAAGGATCATTTGGAGTTTATTACCTATAGTGACATGTGTGGGCGATAGGAAGACAGTAATGATGATAAAAGGTGGTTTGGATTGTGCTTCACCATCCATGTTGATTACACATAATTGCTGGGACATTTGGAATATTAAGAAATTATAACTTCATCTGCTTTTGGTAGTTGACTGTGCTTCAAATTACATAGAAGCAAATGCAAACCTGTGAATTTCACTCTTTTAACTTTTTTTTTATTGGGTTCATAAGGATATTACGACATTTGTGTCAAACACAATTGCCTTTTTAGAATGTGCCATTAGTAACAAACACATGTATTATTTATAAAGGAGAAGGCAAGGACCCTGCTAGGCCCGCAACAGTAACGCACACACATACCAGCAAGGAAACAAACAAACAGGAAAGCAAAACAAAACAATATGAGGATATATATATGAATATATGAATATATACATATATTCATATAGTTTTGCTTTGCTTTGAAGAGTGGAGGTACAACATTAATGTGCTGTTGAACATCCTCACGAGTAAGTGTTCTTAAATAGATATATATAATTTATAATACATTTATATATGAATATATAAATAATAAATGGATAAGGAAAACCTCTTATTGCCACAACTTACCCCTCAACGATTAATTTATTAGGTTGGAATATCCCAAAACTTTCTATTCTTAATGTGTCGGTAAAAGGGGCCCCATACTTTGACAAATGCACTGGAACTTCAACCTGTGAATTTCATTTTCATCAAATTGATATTTATGTTTGCTGTTTATTTATTTGCCCTTCACAGATGACTTACTAGTGTCACATAGTTTATCTGCTAATTGTTAATTTTCTCAGCCTCCATCTTTGTGGTGCTGTTCAGTAACTCCATGAACTGTACATGACTCTCAGACGTCAGTAATACTTCGAACACTGAAAATGCTCTGTGTGTCCTGTTTGTGTACAGTGAGCACACAGACGTGTGTGTGTGTGCATGCGTGTGTATTTGTGTGTGTTAAGCTTGGGAGTATCGAGTGTCTGGCTCAACATGAGGTCTAAAAATCATCTGCTTAAAGTTTGCTCACTGTCAGCAGAAAGCACTATTTCTCACAGCGTGCAGAAGATTCAACAGCAGGTCAACCATAAAAAAAAAATTAAATATATTAACACACTCAGTGAGCAGAAGCTGACAAATTAAACATGATTATGTCCTGTGAAAGGTAATCTTAGGTCGCCAGGAGCCTTGCCTGGATTCAGTCATGAGTTGAACTTCCACGCAGGCAGTCATGCTGTTAGAGCATGTGCTACATTTTTCATTTCAGATTCAAAGGGAAGACAATCCCTTAAGGAATGAGTCATTAAAAGATAGTATAACAGAAAGGTACAATATTCATTAATTTAGCAGGAATGTAAAGGTCAGTGATATCTTGGATACGACTGGGAGAAAAAAACATATTAGTCCAGAGTTATAGGCAAAGACTTTCAACTCACTGCGAGCGCCATCACCCTGCGAGGTCCAATCACAAGGATGAAGGATTAGCCTGTTGTGACCAGAGGGTTGCTGGTTTGCTTCTGCAGGTGTGTCTTGGCAGGAAAAATTACTGAGTAGCTCCCTCCCCACCCGTCAGCAGGTACCAGTCATGTGCCCTTGAGCAAGCCATCTTATCCCTGGATGGCACAGTTGATGTATGACTTGTACTTGAAGGAAGTGGTTGTATTGGCAGCGATGACTGAGCGCTCACTTTTCACAATTCATCTTAAAGGATGCCGCTCGGGCTCAGCGGATGTACAGCCTGACTACGGAAGCAGCTCCATTTGTAGAGCGGAGTTTACCCCCTTCTCTCAGGGCAAGATTTTATCAGTGGGGCTTTATTAAATGGAGTACAGGGAGATCTGAAAGAAAACACAAGATTGAGTGATACAAAGGCGCTCCTGCATACCCTGCTGATGTTTTCTTCGGTCAACATTTTGTTCCTCCAACTTTTGTCAAGAAAAGTATCTAAAAAAAGGCTTCATGATCTGCACCTGTATCAACATAATTTCAAAAGAGTAGTTTATTGTAACTTACTATTTTTACTTGAAACACAACAGATCCCTCTGACAGATACACCATCTCCTGTCCCAGCGTCTTAATAATTCTTAAGACATTTAGCAGACTTGACTGCTGTGAAAGTCTAGATCACATACAGTATGTTCAAACACAGTCGATACGAGGTGTCTGCGAGCCCCACCGAGTCACTATCATTTTCCTACTCGCACACACTGTTCTATATGTGCCCACATGTGTACGTCAGTCTTTTTGTGTGAGGGGGTGACTGAATACAAATAAGTACTGTGTGCATGCTATGTATAGATTGTGTGTATTGGTCTTATTTCTATAGCATAACATTCTAGTTTTCTAAGATCTTTCTGTCTCACCAGTGCCTACAATTTATTGAATTTTTGCAGCTGTAAGCAGCTCCTTTATTTCCTTTGTGCAATGCATTGTGGGTGTGCATCACTATGCTTTCATTGAGTATACATGTTTTTGTCACTTCTCCCAAAAAACAATGGTTCCTACACTTCCCATCATGCCATTCAAGTGCATATTTGATGACTCCCTGCCTGCTAAACATCCACATATTTTAAACTCAATGTCCCCAGCTTGTGGAGGACATTATGCAACTGTTTTCACAGACTGAGTGGTACTAACCATGTCAAGTAAACAGATTTGTATCTGTAAAACTGGTGCAGTGCTCCTTTTTAAAAATGGAATGAATGGCCATAAATGGGTTTGTGGTTAGGTTTATTTAGAGATTTGTGTTAACGTTGAGCATGTTAAGTTTGGCAATGAACGATAGCAGTGACTGTTTCTACGCTAGTATGTTCGTTTCTGTGTATGTGTGACAACTGTGGTCTCCGTGAGAGAAAAGCTGCTGTGTATTTACATCTTCTTGCATGCGTGTGTGTGTGTGTGTGTGTGTGTGTGTGTGTTCTTGTGCATATCCCCATGTGTGCCTGCCGCCTCTCTTTGTAGGTAGGCGTATATTCCAATCTTGGGCTCAGCATTCAGTCGTTGGAGCTTGGATCCCATTTATCTTTGTCAAACAGTTATTACCAGGCATCATGGAGCCAAAGTGAAAGCCTGTCAGTCTGAGCATTACTCTGCTGGGGGGGGAGGAGGTGGTGGTGGTGGTTTGGGGTCTTACCGGTTCAGAAGTGGGGTCAATGTCCTTTGGAAATCAAAAATGTCCCCTAGTATCCTTGAACGTTATCCATCATGGAACATAATCACAGAACATTGACAAATTTGCCCCATGCATCTTGTGTTACCTAAGAACAAGTGGCATAAACACAACTAATGCATAAATTAGCCTAATTAATATCCACATTAGCATAAACGCTTAAGTTGAATATATCAAGGTGAAGACGGTGGTATATATATATATTTTATTTTTTTTTAAATCCTTTTAACCTAATCAAAACTATCTTCATGTGTACATTTTCCCCTCTTCCTTGCCCTTCTGTCACATGTGCAGGTGTGTGCGCTCAGTAGGTGCGTCACACTTCACGGTGAAGAATGGAAAGAGAAACATGTGCGTTGATAATCTGCCTGTCTGTCCTGTGCAGGTGGTCGGCGGCGCCTGGCTTTTCAGCCGGCTCTACTGTAACGTCTTTGTCACGCTAGACGTGATGATGTGCACCGCCAGTATCCTCAACCTGTGTGCTATCAGCATTGACAGGTGAGTGCAGTGTGTGCGTGTTTTACCTTCTTGCTGCAGGTATAGTGTGTGACTACAGATATTTGCTGTGACACTTCTAGTATATATGTCATATTTACATATTTCAAGGTCTTGTTCTCTTCTTAACCTCACCTGACAGATACTTATAAACTTCCCTGGAGAGAGAATATATTTCCCATCTTGCTCATATCCCCTTGATAAACGTGTGTCGGTGTGTATTTGTGCAGTGTGCGTGACAGAATAAGAGACAGAAATGAGGCAATTATGTTTTTTTACTTGATGTTCTAGGTTCAGACTCTGGTCTATTTACGTCTAATGTCTGTGCATTTGTTTGCATTAACGGAGGAGGGACTGTGCCATGCATCCTTTAGAACCTTTACAGTAAAAATACATCTTGTATTTTAAATTATTTATTTGCTTAGTTTTCCTCTTGTGGCACAGTTAATATTTAATCGCTCTCTACGGTCTTTGAACTTGCAACCTGAAGGCATCAAGAGTTCAACTAGGCTACATCGAATAAATTAAGAACTACATGAGGACTGTAGCATTCTCCAGGATGTATTCTTACATTTCATCAGCAACACTTTCTGATGGCTGCTTTCATAAGATACTAGTGTCGTCATGTACAAAGCTGCTTTACCATTACCAACCAGGCAAAGCGACAGCTCCCAGGTCACCATGCCTCTGTTAGATTTTGGTCATTTGATTAACTGTAAATTTGTAAAGAACTTTGCTCCTCTTGCGTACAACAACGAATTAGTTTGACCTGCATTATCATGATCTAATTATGTGCCTCTGTCTTGTAGTGTCAAAATGTAGTTAAATAATTGCAGTTTATATTGTATCACACGGTGCTTATATAAGAACGGTTTATCCAACGACAATGTGAAAACTTGTAGTGGTAAACCTAAAGAGGAGTATCACACATCAGTCTGCAGCTTCCCTTGGCTTTACGGAGCTTTAAAGTGATTGTTAGCTCATTTAAACGTCACTGTTTCTTTTCACTCTCATCGTTCTCATTAGTGTTGTTTTCCGCAGCAGCTGTTTTCAGTGAAATAGCTCTAAAATCTTACTGTGAAGTACCCGCTCAGCACCAACTGGCAAAGAGACACATTTAGAGTCTAGCTGGTGAACAAGCAGAACATTTGGCAGCTAAAGATACTTTATTTCCCTCAGGATTTGGTAGAGACCAAAAAAGAGCTAAAAGAGAGAAAATATTGGACTTTCATTCATCAGAAACACAACTCCATGATGATGATTGTTGTTCAGTGACTGCTGGATGTGTAAACAGGCAGCTGTTTGCTTACAAGTTAACCGTACCGACTTACTGTAAAAAGTGATGGTAAGTCAGCGTTACAACTTGTTTCTGCTGCTTTCAGTTGGCCAAAGGTTTAGATGACCACACAATAGTTTATACACACACACACACACACACACACACACACACAAAACTCTGCAGCCAGGACTAAGTCTTAATGGAAACGTAGAGGCAAGGCGGCATGCATAAAGCAGATGGTTAATCAGACCATGGTCATGTACAATACATTTTTTAAATTGCACATGGTTACATGCCTGCTGTTACATGTGTTTGTGTGAAAAATGCATAACGCGTTTCTGAGGGATGAAGTTCTTTGGAGCCCTGTGGCTCTCTGTGATTGATTATAAGACGAGTTAACAACGCCGCTACAGCATCACACACTTTGTGAGGTGCTGAATTAAAGCGAGGCACCAGGGGCATAATGTGTCATTGACAGTGTTCAACACACCTGCATTACCTTTGCAGCTGCATTGTTTATTCATGAGTTTATGGCAATTGTTTTTGTGATAGTTGGGAAGATTTGTCGCTTAAATACACCACAAATGAAGTTGTTGCTTCAAACTTCAAGGTGAAGTGTTTTTGCAAGTACATACAACGTAGGTCATGCTTTGAGTGGCGTCTCAGAACAGAGAAGCCTTGTTTTCATCTTCAACTAAGAGTGTAACTTAAAGCAGCACTTGATCAATAAATCATGTACATTATTTTTTACCTACTGCACTTTTCGATCTCCGCTCTTATTCAACCAGACAGCAGCATGGCACGAGGGAAGAATATTTTTAGTGAACGTCTGTGCTCCGGGTTTAGCCCTGCATTTTGCCCAGAGAAGTACCACTGTAATTAGTCTGATGAGGATAAACAATCGTGGCAGTTATCTGGCTCTAAACAACATAACATCACATCCATTTTGGGTCGGGGTCCAGCGTAATTGCTGCCTCTTCCGAGCCTAGTTTTCCTGTGCTCATTATATACTCTTGGCGTACAGTGTGCTGATTAACTCTTAAATCAAAGCTCCACTTGGTTTATTGCTGAATACCCAAATTGGTTTGAAATAGAAATGCCTGTTTTGCTTCTCCATTGTTGGTCTTTATATTACCCGCTTTCTCTCAGCAGTGCATTTCTTGGCATGGCTAAAGTCTTTTCAAGGGCACTCTTTTTTTCTCACTCTAATTATTCCCTTTTACTGTACTATATCAGCAATTTTCTCTTCATTGAAATTGAACTATTCTCTGTACGCACACATTTTCAAAGCTGGACTGACAATAATATGTGTGTGTGTGTGTGTGTGCAGGTACACAGCAGTGGTGATGCCCCTCTTTTACAGCACCACCCATCGCTCCAGGAAGAGAGTTTTTATGATGATTGCCACCGTGTGGGTCCTGGCCTTCACGGTCTCCTGTCCACTGCTGTTTGGTTTCAACACCACAGGTCAGATCAACAACATTATGACTACATTGTGCTTTAGATGCATCGTAGCTAACAATCAATTTTATGCAGGATGCACAAATAGAATTCAAGGCACTGTGTTGATATGAAAATCAGGGTCAAAATTCAGTCTACTTGCTTTTTAGGGTCAACGGTGGAACATGAAATGCCATACAAAATAGGATTCTGAGGTGCACTCCCTCAATTTAGCATGTCAGAGTCAATTTACTGCTCATGGGCTGCAATACTCAGCCTGTGAAAATGTTGTAGAATGTTTTCTGTGACTATGTTTTGAGCTTTGAGGAAAAAAAAAACACTGATGATGAGACTTGAGACTTTTATGTGTTGCAACCTGGAGCATTTTGAGTTTCAAAAACGTGGCCGTTCATGATATATCGTGCAGGCCGTAATCAGGATGAGCTAGGGGGAGAGTTGTAATTCAAAGTCACAGTTATTCTGAACATCGTACTACTTAACAGAACAAACCTGTGGCAAAATGGCTACAAAGTTACCTTACATCTAAAAAAAAAAACCATTTATAAACCATTTGTTTCTGTTGTTGATGTAAATAAAGCATTTATACTATATTAACTATTTAAATGCATTGACAACAAGGTTACCAGTGAAGTTAATCGTCTTTGAATAATGCAATAACAGGGATTTGTTTTTCCGGCAATGCTTTAAAGCCGCTGGAAATTTGGTTTGAAGTAGTAAAAAAAGAGGGAGGGAGGGGGAGATTTCCTAAACTTTATCAGGCTGCAATACTATATTTTTGGAGGGTCCTTGATATTAACACAATGCACCTTTCCAGTGTTAAGGTATATGATTTATATGTGACAAAGTAATGTATTTTGGTATCTTAATTTTTCCCAAATGTGACATTGTCGTTTTAGTTATTTAGCATGCTGCAAGCATTAGTTATTGGACGTATCGGTGGAGGGAGAAATAATGATAGTCAAGTCTCCCCTTTCAAATATTGTAATGGATTCTGGTTGAATGAGGTTACTGTATGAGGAGAAATGGTGACAGAAAAGTGTGTCTGACAATTCCGACAGATTTTTTTGGGGGGATTAATCATGTTCTACATAAATAAACAATAAGCTACTTGCAGTGCCAAAGAAGTTGTGTCTTCTGCATTTGTGTGACGAAGAATGGATCACCAAATAATAACAGGGACAGAGAAATGCAAGAGACATTTTAAATTAGATTGCCAGCAGCAGCGATACATGATTGCACACACACAATCAAGAGCATTAGTCAGACACAATGTAAAGCTACTAACAGAGATACGTGCTCTTGGTTTAGTCCACTTACAATCGATGCAATATAATGGCTGCTAATTGCAGGAATCCAACTTTTTTGTCAGTATGCAGCCACGCATCAGCATTGAAAGGAGGGACTAGTGGGTTCACATGAGGTCTAGGGTCCTTCCCTGCCCTTCAAAAGAAAAGCATTGAAAAAGAACAGCTTAGCTAGACAAAAACTGCCTCACAAAATAATCTGAATCTAGAAACTGAAGGCGGTTTGGAATGTGGCTACAAATAGATTTGATCTGTCTGTGTTCGTTTTCATCTCTCTGTGTATTGAGGTATATGGTATTGATCCAGGGAGAAATCACTTCAGTTTGTTCATGCCACTGACATGTATTTCACAGCTGTGCCCAGAGTCTTTTTTTAATTTCCATTTACAGCACTATTAGCTCACTTGATAGATATTTAACTCTAGATCTATACCCTATTATTATTTCAATTAGGCTCTTGTTCTGAATTAGTGGCGCAATTATTGTCAAATCAATCATACTTCCACTTCACAGTCATCGCTTTATAATTTAGTATGTATGCAGAATATGAAAAGGGATGAAGGTTATTTTCACGACAGAGAACATCATCACCAGGGCCAGAGGTTGGCTATAAATCACGCCTGTGAGTTTTAGGCTGTTTTGCATAATGATATTATTTTTTTGACTCAGATGACCCCACGGTGTGCTCCATCTCCAACCCCAACTTTGTGATCTACTCCTCTGTGGTGTCCTTCTACCTGCCGTTTATTGTCACTCTGCTGGTCTACATCCGCATCTACATCTTCCTTAGGATGAGGCGAAAGAGGATCATCTTCGGCCAGGCCAGCGGAAAGGTGCAGCCAGGCTCCGCTCCGCCGTCTGTGGTGAGACCATTGTCTTAATTCCTTTGTGTTTTCACGTTTACTGAATTCTGGTACTCCAGCTGCAGACGTAATGGTTTATTGTCATTTATTTACGACTTACTAACAATTTAAACTACAGACTAGATATTTATTATTGTTCGTTACTGTTTGTTTGTGATTATTTGTGTTTACTAACACTAATGACTGCAGACTTGTCTTTATGACTCATTAACATTTATATTTATAAATGTATAAATCTGTTGGCTTATTAGAAGCTCTTGACCTTTTTATTATTTACTAATTAGTGACTTGACTGTTGATGACTCAAGAACCAGTGAGATTTTTCACATCCTGTCAACTGAAAAGTTGCTTATAACTGATCTAAAAAGCATTAGTAAACTATTTATTAACCATTAATTCAAGCATTATTACAACTTATAAATTCTTTATAAAGGCTGTCTTATTAAAAAGTGGTACTTGAATTATTATACAGAGAAATGTACTATTATTCACATTATATAACCTTTTAGATCTGATTGTGCAAAGTCAACAATGCATGGTGTTAATGCTCAGAATATTACTGCTATTTGTTTAAGCTCCTAATAAGCTGATTCTTTGTAGATGCACGATTTTTTTCCCAACCAAAGCCTTATATTTCTCATGTAGATACAGTCTCTCTCCCTCGTTCACATTCACTTTCTTTATACTCATAATGACTTGCAAATTACAATTCACCTTTATCTTGGAGCTTTTCTGTCTGGCCTCATAGAAATACTTCCCCCAAAGCGTCATTAGAGTCAAAGAAAATGCTTCAAAGTTCAAAACACTCAGTAAAATTACCAAAGTAATTTGAAGGTTAAAATGTTGAGAGTTAATGTAAATGTAGGCTGAGTGCCATTGGTCAAAGATGAAATGTATTGATCAAATGTATAGTTAGGTTTATGAGCAGCTGTCACCATACAACTGAAGTTGTTCTTAATTAAATTGGCTTGTCAAGTTAAAAATTGTCAGTTTGATTAGGAAGAGGAATGTTCACTGTGCTGGCCTCTGTCTTTGAGGTCAGTTACACAACACTATATCAGTTATTGAGGAAAAATGAAGGAAGGAAAAAATAAATACAAACAACTTTAGTTAAGCCAAGAGGAACAAATGGATAGGTTAATAGATTGACAGATTATGAAGGATCTCTCTGCTCAGTGATTTATGTTCATTTTGAGAAGCATATTTGACTTTTGCTCTCAACCAGCTGTCGGGTCTTTGATCACAACCATCACTCTAGTACTTGTCCAAGTTACATCATACAAATGATGGCTTTTTTCTCTTAATCTCATGTTCTCTGCATCTTTATCTCCTTATTATATCCTGTAACATGACCAGCATTTGCATATCCAGGAGATTTCTGTGTAACGTGGTTCCACTCCATTTTTCCCTTCATTGCACACTAATTCACAGTCAAGTCCTCTGTCGTAACAGCAGTTTACAGATAATTGGTTGAGCCTCAGTTTGGGATCTCATCCATGGGTAAGATCCAAGCCCTGGAGGAGATCGGAGTGAGAGAGTTATAATGGAAGTGTGTTTTGAAATAACATAATAGGACTCTGGCTCAGTCAACTGAGGGATATTGATATGAAGGAGTGACTTATCTTTGTTTCTGCTGTGAGCTTTAATTGAGTCATGCGGCGTTTGGAAGCGACAAAAAATAACAGACTTGAATCCTAATTTATGGCTGTGTCTGACCAAGATCCTCTGAGATGCAAATAGATGAATCAGTAACTTTCCAAGTGAATGGCAAAATCCTTCTGTACCTGTAGATTGATGGGGTAGAGGTGTTTGGATAAGATAAGGGGGTTTAAGTATTTCTCTGAAAAATATGCTCTTTCCCTCTCATCCCCTAGGAGACCTGTCTGCAAGAAGAGACTCCCAAGGCAAAGCAAGACTTGTCACCTATAAGGATTAAAGTGGTAGGTGCTATTTTAAACTAGAGATTCAACACAAACATGAGATTCTTGAATTGATTTTTTTTTTCAGTGCTCTAGTTTTGCAGAATGCAGCGCAGCCTAACGCCTGACTATCTCTCTTATTGACTGTGTAGGCGTATTGCCACATGGTGGCACGCAAGGTGGTTCTGTTTTTAGCTTTTCACGTGAGTCTGTCCGCGTGCATGTTCATGCACACATGAGTTTTGCGTTCTGCTGTGTGGCCGTAAAATGTGATTCTAAAGCGTGGCTTGTTGGCTTTCGTCACCTGGTCATTTGTCAGCTGAGCAAAATCTGTGGGTGATGCACTGCAGCACCTGCATATCTCACAGACTTCTTGAAGGCGGCAAGAATACTGTAATTTTCCTCTGAGGAAAATGTGTTATGAAATGAGGAAGAGAAGACTGAAATTTATGTTTCGGGAAATACAAATTATACAATACTTAAAACTTTAATATCGCTTCTTATCACTCCAAGGAGAAAAGGCTCATTGGAGCTATAGTTGCTGAATTTGCTGAGTTTTAGAAAGTGGAAATAATTGCTGGTACAAGATTATAACATTTAAATACTGTTTTTACAGGAAATATTGCCCTGATGTGCATTTGTGATTTAAAAACTCAGAGTGGAGGTGCCACTTTGTTGATTCACTGGAGTAGCACTCAGCTTCTAATATTTTCCACATAAGGTCGTCAAAGGCAGGACAAGATGAACGTAATAACTTCAATGTGTAGGAGAATAAACAGTAATGAACTGTGATTACTTAAAATTCAAATGTTAAAGCTGCATTTTTTTTTTTTGCTAACTTAAGACATCAGAACAAGCTGAATACACAACATTGGTGCATCACACCTTATTAAGTTGTTAGCAAACAGTCATATGTACACATTGACCAGAGACATTTAGGCTTTGTGTTTCTTGACACCTGTCAAAAGTCCAATATTCAGTCCTTATAGCCATGTTTTGGTCTTCACCAACTCTCGAGGAATGTATGTTCACCAGATAGCCGCTAACTTTGTGTGACGTCTGTTGCTTGGCAGGTAGCATACAGTACTGTAGGATTATCAGAGCTTTATTTTCTGAAATGTGCTGCCTGTTGTTGAGAGTGAACCAAAACATTAAAGTTACAGGCCAGAAAACTAAAAGAATGCGCTGAGGGACGTTAAAACCTCTGTAGAGCGAAGGGGATCTGTAGAGTTGGGTGATAATTCTGAAGCTGGTTCGTCTCTAGAACCAGCACCTTCTATATTACACTTGATGTATTATTCATAGTCTGTTTCATAAAAACAATTAGTGCAGCTTTAATGACTTAACATACAACTATTACGACGATTATGTGAATAAATGTGTGATTGTTTGGCATCTCTTCATCGTGTATCATTTGTCCCGTCAGCAGAGTGTAGAGCCTTCATGTCCCTCCAAGCCCAACCTTTTGTCAGGATGTCTGTGGCGCAAACGGCCAAAGACGGGACCGGTGGAGAACTCTATGCTGCCCCCAGTGGACACGCAGAACTGCTGCAGCATAAGCCACGCCTCCTGCGGTCGCACCGAGCTGGATCTGGAGCAGCAGCGAGAGGAAGAGGAGGCAGAGGAGAACAACCAGAATGAGCGGCCTTCTGTCAGGATGAACTGCGAGGTGAAGGATCTGTCTAACGGACGAACACACACGTCACTGCAGTCGATGGCTCATTCCATCAATAATACACGATTCAGGAGCATGCACGCACGGGAGAAAAAAGCTACACAGATGCTGGCCATTGTGCTTGGTGAGTGGAAATTGTCTTAACTGGGATAAGCTGAATGAAAATGTGAATGTCATGGAAGCACTTAACGCAGGCAATTTTCGATTAGTTGCTTATTCCGCTTGAACTCCTTTTAACATTTCCGTGATGGACTTTTCTGCCTAATGTTCCCCTGTTCTGTCTCTCACCTGGTGGTGATGGCACCAACGCATTTTCTTACTTTGTGCATCGGCTGCATATTTTGCAGAGCCACAAAAAATCAAGCTCAAATGTCAGAAATGTCTGGCTGGTTCCGCGATCACAGTGTGTGTCCACACATGCTGTAGCTCCTGACACAGCTTCCACACGCTCCAATTATCAGCCAGGTTGCTGCAAGCCTGGTCAAGTTAGCTCCGACTTGGCATAGATCTTGCTGACAAAAATGCAATCAGAGGTGTCTTATTACATTACACTGGTGTCAGTGAAAACTGTGGCACAAATGCAGAAAATTATTTCCTGTCCCGCCCACTCACCACCTGCTTTTCAGCCAACTGACCAACAATGTTGTGACCCCAATTATAGCGCTTGAATTTATGTTTCAAGTGTGCTGCAGCATTCGTAGTTGTTTATACATAATACATTCCCTGTTGGCTGCTGCTCGGCACACTGAGTGACTTTAACACTTACCTATATTTGCCACATAAAGTAGAGGTTAATTGGGAACTTAATGTGTTACTATTGACACCTTGCTGAGCTTGTCAAGCTCTTCATTCCAGCATGAATTTGCTTACTTACTACTCGAAAATCACTGTAATTTTTGAAGCTATGGCTCTTTCATTTTCTATGAAGCTGTGACAACTGTAGAGGCCAACCACAGAACTTGTTGGCGGAAAATGTTATCAGCTGTGGTGTCACCCAAGTAATACTAACGCCATGAGTTGGTTGAAAAAGATGACTTCCATCAGATGTGTTTAATAGTTGCATATTGGTTGCATATCGCTAATATATTCAGATATAGGAGCAGTGTATGTATTACATGTAATCCTACGTAGTAATTAATATAGTTAGCCAATGACTACATTTATTGTTATACATTATTAGCTCATTCTGAAATAAGGCTTGGTGAGGCTACTACTGTTGGTGGCAATGCTAACATCTGCAGCTTACCAGCAGATATACATACTGTTTCTTACAATTTTGCTCTTGTGTTTTTGGTTTTGCCCTCTCTCTCTCCACCTCTCTGCTCTCTGGCTGCTCCAGGGGTGTTTCTCATCTGCTGGCTGCCTTTCTTTGTGACTCACATTCTGAACACCCACTGCGGGACATGCTACGTGCCTCCTGGGCTTTACAGTGCTTTCACCTGGCTGGGTTATGTCAACAGTGCCCTCAACCCTATTATCTACACCACCTTCAACATTGAGTTCAGACGGGCCTTCATCAAGATCCTCAGTTGCTGAGGAAGACAACGCGTCAGGACAATTAAAATGGAAATTAGGCTTTGCACTTGTGCTACAACTCCAGCATGGTGCATATGGTAAACAGTCATCACAGATTTATGCTGGTCATGGTCCAGATAAGCAAACCTTTCCCAGGATTCACACAGTAGCAGCATGACAAACTACACGCTGTGGTATGCAATAAATACAAAAAAAGAGGCTATTACTTCAAACAGGATTTTTTTTCTCAACAGGGCTGGGACTCAATTTGAACAGTATTACTCCTCAAATAAGACCTACATTTTTACATGCATACAGTCTTGTTGATATAGCACAAGTTGTTCTACTTTATTGTGACATATTTTGTACAGTATGTGTGCTGCTCTTTGGCACAGGACTTTCCAATCGATGTAAGCTTGGAAGCTCTTTGGACCCAAAATGAAGCTTTGAGGCTGATTAATTGATCGTAGAGCTGTGGGCCATTTTGTTCTGAGGCCCGCTGCACTGTGTGGATTAACTGATGATTGTCACCTCCCCCTTTCACCCCTTATTCACCATCATCACCATCAGTTACTCTCCAGTGCATGCACACATAAAATGTCAAAGGTGTTCACTTGAATTGTGCTGGAAGGATTGTTTTGGTCCCTCCCAAGACTCAATCATTTTGAAGATTGTCATATATATTGATGTGGAAGCATTGTGCTCAATGTGGATTCATTAGAATTAAAAATGTGAGATTTTGGTGTAATGCACAGTGAAAACAGTTTCAGTGTTTTCTTAAAGGGACAGTCTGTTTATTGGCAAAACTCCCTTAATTGTAGAGTTTTGTGCTGGCTGTACTGATGCGCTGATGAAAGCAGGAGCTTTGTGATCTTAATAAATCGAGCAGGATTGTAAATCGTGATGTGGGCAGGACTGTCATGGACAGAGCATTCACTGCAGCGTGCTGTAAATAAAAGAACTGATTAAATGTTTCCAGGCTATTTATACACATTAGGTATAATACAGCTTGTGTATGCATTTGGATGTCTTAATGTTGCTGATGATGGGAGACACCCTCAGATGTTGGTGAGTAAATGTGTATGTGTGCTTTCTGGGAGGAACACAAGAGAAACCCAGCTGAGTGAACAGGATTTTGGGGGATTTAGAGACAGAAAAAAGTAGCAACAGTGACACAGTAGGAGAATGAAAAATACAATACAAGATTGAGGATGATGGGAGAGCGGAGTGGGAAGGAGTAAAGCCCAAAAGAAAAGAAATTAAATGAAAGAACAAGAATCAACAGGGAAAAAAAGGTTGATGGATTAAGGATAGCTGCAGAAGAAGGAATGGGGGGGGGGGGGGGGCAGCAGCAGCAGCAGCAGCAGCAGCAGCCTTTTTCAGCCTTTATCTCAAGCTCTCTTATCTCTCTAAGAGTCATATACACCTGCTCCCCCAACACTTCGTGCCACTATGTCGACTCGGCCTCGTTCCACTGAAACTACTTATGGTGATGAAGCACCAGGTGTGTGTGCATCACTCTATTTATGGATGTATGCTGCGATGTGTGAGGAACCTACAGTTTCTGATAATCATAATGCCAATAACCCAGTGTTACTATATACTTCTCTAAAACATCCTTGCAACCAGAATCAATATTTAAAACTTATTTGTATTAAATATATAAGTCTCTAATCTGTAAAAAACTTAATGGTGTAATCAGGACATAAACAAACTGAGGTTCAGATTCATGGTGTTTGCTCTTCTGTTCTGTAAATTAATTTGAGTGTGAATTAATTCAATTAAGTATGCCTTTTAGGGTATAAACATTTCACAGCTGTGCACATGTGCCTCTAGATTACATGCAGTCATTCAGAGACAATAATAAAAACCTCTTACTGTAAATGAACTGCAAATGAGCCCAAAGGCTGGGAGTCGCTCTATAGGTCCCCAGAAGCTGAAATTTCTTTTTTGTATATTATCTTCTTAAAATCCACTACCCATACCGGGAGATGCACCTGACATACTCTACTATGAATTTTCTTATTTCTTTTATCAACATGCTATGCTAGGACCTTTTATGACTTTTTTTAACATGCTATACTATGACTTTTTTCGACATGCTATACTATGACTTTTTTTAACATGCTATACTATGACTTTTTTCGACATGCTATACTATGACTTTTTTTAACATGCTATACTATAACTTTTTTCAACATGATATACTATAACTTTTTCAGACTTTTTCTAACATGCTATACTATGATTTTTTTCGACATGCTTAACTGTGACTTATTTCGACATGCTATACTATGACTTTAATTGGCATGCTATAGTATGACCTTTTCAGACATACTTAACTATGAATGTTTACAACATATTTTACTATAACTTTCTGATTTGCTTTCTATATCATAATCTTAAAATCCAGTTCCCACAACGGGAGTTGAACCCAGACCGCCTGGGTGAAAACCAGGAATACTTACTGCAAGCTATATGGGACACATTTTCTCATTTTTCAAAGACTTTTTCACTATACTATACTATGACTTTCTTCAACATGCAATACTATGTTTCTTTTACTTATTTCAACATGCTATACTATGACTTTTTTCAACATTCTATATTATGACTTTTCAACATGCTATACTATGACTTTTTTCGATATGCTATACTATAATGTTTTTTTATTTATTTCAACATGCTATACTATGACCTTTTCAGGTTCTTTTATGACTTTTTTCAACATGCTAAACTATGACTTTTTTCAACATGCTATACTATGACTTTTTTCGACATGCTAAACTGTGACTTTTTCCGACATGCTATACTATAAGTTTTTTTTACTTATTTCGACATGCTATACTATGACTTTAATTAGCATGCTATAGTATGACCTTTTCAGACATACATAACTCATATTTCACTATAACTTTATGATTTGCTTTCTATATCATAATCTGAAAACCAGTTCCCATACCGGGAGTTGAACCCTGGCCGCCTGGGTGAAAACCAGAAATCCTTACCACTAGACCATATGGGACATACTTTGTCATTTTTCAAAGACTTTTTTCTCAATACTTACTATGACTTTCTTCAACATGCAATAATATGTTTTTTTTTTACTTTTTTCAACATGCTATACTATGACTTTTCAACATGCTATACTATGACTTTTTTCAACATTCTATACTATGACTTTTTGCAACATGCTATACTATGACTTTTATCAACATGCTACACTATGACTTTTTTCGACATGCTAAACTGTGACTTTTTTTGACATGCTATACTATGACTTTTTTCGACATTTTATAGTATGACTTTTCAACATGCTATACTATGACTTTTTTCGACATGCTAAACTGTGACTTTTTTTGACATGCTATACTATGACTTTCCAACATGCTATACTATGACCTTTTCAGAGTCTTTTATGACTTTTTTCAACATGCTAAACTATGACTTTTCGACATGCTAAACTTACTTTTTTCGACATGCTATACCATACGTTTTTTATACTTATTTCGACATGCTATACTATGATTTTAATTAGCATGCTGTAGTATGACCTTTTCAGACATACATAACTATGAATGTTTACAACATACTTTACTATAACTTTATGATTTGCTTTCTATATCATAATCTTAAAATCCAGTTCCCACAACAGGAGTTGAACCCAGGCCTACTGGGTGAAAACCAGGAATCCTTACCACTAGACCATATGGGACATACTCTGTCGTTCTTCAAAGACTTTTTTCACAATACTTACTATGACTTTCTTCAACAAGCAATAATATGACTTTTTGAAACTTTTTTCAACATGCTATACTATGACTTTTTTTGACATGCTATACTATAAGTTTGTTTTACTTATTTCGACATGCTATACTATGACTTTTTTGGGCATGCTATACTATGTCTTTAAATCTTAAAATCTAACACTAACCCCATATTATAGAATGTCGAAAAAAGTTATAGTCAAATTGTTTAACTTCAGATTATATTTTAGAGGAAATGGTGCATAGTTACGAAATAATTTCGCCTCAGGTTGATAGCAGACCCCCTCAAGGTGTCACTCAGAGAGAACCAGGACATTCTGATGTAGCATGTAAAAATTAAAGCCCTTCAAAATCGCATGCATGAGCTAACTTCAAATCACATTCATGAGACAATTTGTCTAAAGACTGCACACCGATTCTATTAACACGTGCACTTGCGTAAACTATTCACTCTTGCAAGCCTGTAACAGATAGGCCAATTTTACTCTATTCTAATTCTGTAGCTTATACTAATATTTGTTCTCTGTTTGAGCTGTTGTTTTTTCTGTTTGAATAAATTTCCCTCAAAAGAAAAGCTTGAGTTTTGATATCTTGCCCATATGCCATAAACATTGTCATAAGATAGTATGGTATTAAAATGTAAAAAAAAAAAAATCAATTTAGAATGTTAGTATAACAGTTTGTCAATAATATCACAAAAAGGTCACAGTAAATAATGTCTTTTCATGTCATATTTTATAAAAAGTCATAGTAAAGTATGCTATAAAATATGTCGTGACATTTTCTTTGGCATGGTGTGCTCAAAGCTGTTCGAACCCCGGATATTTTTATCAACACCATGCAAACTGATTTGAACAGGTTTACATGCAATGTCATTGCGTATGCTGCAGCTATATGCATATGCATGAATGGATACATACACAGGCTTTGGGGGTTTTATTATTTGCTGCATGACATGCATTAGTCTGATGTGTACATGTCTGTGAAAACACAAACAGGTGCTTGCCTTTCTTCATGTCTGCATACATGTGAGGAGTGCGTGATGGAACTCGTGTAAATAGGTCTAAGTGAGCGGGGAGGATCAACGTGAAAAAGCCCATCCATGTGTGAAAGGCAGAGGGAGGGTTTCACTGTATTTATAGTTGAGGAGGACACGTTGAAAAGATGAATGCAATGCAGAGTCTGCATGTTTCTTAAAAAGGAAGAGGATGCTTGTGCGAGTGATGGCTGCTCATTGTTTAATTAATCAAATGTGATCAGACTCCTGTATGTATTTACACTTTCTAAAATCCCTGCTGCTTTGCATGTTTGTGACTGAGGAGGCAAAACACAAAGGAAAAAAAGACTTAACGATTTAAAGTGCCACCGCCCCAGTTCCTGCACAAATCTCTTTCTGCTTCTTTTCTTTGTCTTCGTGGATATGAGCGGCTTGGTGCATTTCTGTGGGTGCACGGACATTGGTGATAGGCGTTTGCGGTCCCTAGCAACGGATAAAGACGTTGATTACAGACAGGGGTGGATACACGCCTTGACTGACATTCAGTCTGTTCTTCTCTTTTTCCACAAATGCCTCCCACTTTTTTCCACCCACCAGTGTGTCAAAGCAGCACAATTATCATCCTCTCCTCCCTGTCGCTCCCTGACATTCACATGATGGCGTTACTGTTCATTTTATGTCATTTTAAGGTTAAAGGGTTATGTGCAAGGAGGGAACCAATCCTGTGGTGTTACACAATGTAACACATATAAACAGTGATGTCTCTCTCTCTCTATCATTCTCCGAAAAAGATAGAAAAATCTCCCGTTATTCCGACTTGGGTGTGTTCTTGCAATACTCCTGCTTTGCTGCTCGCTTTGTTGTCACACCAGACTCTGAATAGTCTTGATTAGAAACCTTTGTTGTGTTATGTATTTGTGTCAGTGATTGTTAAGCAAATAAGCAAATTTCCCAAAATGTTGAACTTTTTCTTTAACCATACCATTTTAGGATTAGGACTTGTTTCTACATTAAAATCATATTATTTAAGGAAGTCCACATCCTGAGGCACAGCTTGTGGTGCAAGCTGGGTTAGTCCTATATGGTTAATCTAGGGTTGCTAACCATCCTGTAAAATAAGGAATGATCCCGTAATTGGAAACTAAAAGACATGTCGTGATTGAACTGATAAAGGATGCACTTTGTGTCATGGCATATTGTAGCACACACAAGTAACAGCATTGCTAAAATATACCTGACAGCTGCACAAGATTTTTAAAAATGGCAACCTAGTGTAGTTGACCTGGCCAAAAAAAAAAAAAGAAGATATTACAGAAATACAGAAGGGAATGGGAAAATACAGTTCTGTTTTATTCTAAAGAATGAGATAATAAAGAAATGTTAACACTGTTTTGATAAATTTATGTCGCTTCGCACATCCCAAAGAAACCTTCTAATAATAATGTTACAAACATATCGCTCAAAAATACAAAACTGATCAAATTCATGTTTGTCTTTGTGTGCAGGTTTGTGTGTGTATGCTGAAGGGTAATTCAGGTGTTCTCCAATAATCAATAACCCTGGTCCTTTTTTGAATTTCAGGAAGTTTGCGATGGCTGGTTATGGTTAGGTGAAGTTTTTCATCCGTGGTGTAGTAAGTTTTTTACTTCTAGTGATTGCATTCAAGCTTCAAAAATCATAAAAGTGGCGTTCATTTGTGAAGATTATCTTGCTGAACATGTTTTAGTATCTTAAACTTGTTTTTGCCACGGATCTTTTGTTCTGCAATAATCCAAAATCCAATGGAAAAATGTGTGTGAGTCCACCAGGGCTGCGTACAAAAAGTACATGTCAACAGTGTTTTTGTAATAACTCTCACTGCCAGAAGGAGTGCACACATTCATAGGGGAGACACTAAAGTAATAAAAAAATGCCCTCATATATGATTTCAGGCCATTTGTATATTTGGTCCTCCCAGTCGCTGATGAATGTGTAGAAACATCCGATCTCTGAAATGTAGCTGCTTCATGTTCTCATATACCATTCATTGATTGTTTACAACGCTACTAGCACTAAAGCAGAATAACTAACACAATAGTGTTTAATCCAGATATGAAAAGAATGGCAAGGCAGCATAGGGTGAATATATACTTATGAATGCATAATGTGGCCAAGGGGGAAGTTAAAGCCCTTTGAATTTGTCAACCAATTACAGAAGATCAAAGCAAGTGATGGAGCGTATCCCCACACAGCCACACATGAAGTGACAAGTGTAAAATCGCAGCTAAGCTGATGAGTTCGAGCATTGGATGGGTTAATTCAGACATAATCAGTTTCTTTAGTAAGATTTGTGTTTGCTTAGACTTTAAAACAGGATGCCTTCTTGGAAAAGAGGGACTACAAGAGATTTTATTTTTTAATAATTATGATAATTTTCCACTCTAGTGCTTTACCTGCCAATGTTGAGAGAGACATTTATCATTATTAATAACAATTTTATATTAATCAAAATTATATATATATATATATATATATATATATATATATATATATATATATATATATTTAAATATGTGTATATATATATGTATAATTGTATAATATATATATATATATATATATATATATACATATATACATACATACAGTATAAATACATATATTTGGTGTTTTGGTGAATATAAAGTAGAAGTGCTGGTATCTTTTTCTGATTTAAACAACACTGAAGCTGATCAATAAAGCAAACAAAGTTACAAATATGTTAAAAATTGTATTTTAGGTGCTGGTTAATAAGGTACTGGTTGGCTAATAAACAATAATGACAAACAGGTGACCATCATACCTAACAGGTGTATGAATATTTTTTATAGTAAACATTATTCACTGGTAATTATTTAGCTGTCATTTAATAATTAAATGTTGTAAACTACTTTAACATATTTTCTTTCTAAATGTGAATCACTGACATAGCTTGAAGCGGGCTGGTACTTTCCAGAACATTATTTTATTATTTAGTTTTCTGAATCTTTTAAATTAAAGAATTATGGACCTTTGCACCTTTCCCAAAACAGTGGCAAGTCGTGGCAGCTGAGCTTGCAACAGGGACTAGCGTTAAACTAAACACTAAACTATACACATGTATACATATACACTAGTACACTTGCCATAGTTTTAATGTTAAAACAAACGTGACTGGACTTCTTCTCTGGAGTTCTTTTTGATCTTCAGCAGCTGTCTGGGCACTCTGATAGCATGCAAATCTTCACATGCTCCCGCACATGCGATGCCTGAACACTGTTTTGCAAATGGCCCCTTGAAAGGTGCAGCCCCCTCACATCTCCTTCATGTATTCCCAGCTGTTTGAATCTCACTTCTGTAATAACGAATTGACAAGAGGAGGAATGGAAGCCACAAGAGGAGGATGTTCTTCACGGGTTACGTGACTTCCATTTATAAGTAGCACTGAGTATTTGAGTTAACTATTTAGCGTGATTAGATGTAATTAGTTCTGCATGGTTAGCAATGCAGAGGGTTTGTAAATAAGAGGGGAAAAGGGGGACGGTTCAAAGTGACGCTTCAGAAAAGACACCTTTAAAATCAAGTTGCAGAGAATGAGCCTGTTCTTTCTCCATCAAAGACATGGACATGAAACAAGAACAGAGAAAACCTGTAACAAATGTAATTTGTATGCTAAAAAAGACGGTCAAGTTGCAGCATGAAGACTCCAACTACAGTTCATTGTATATGAACCAAGGGATCGCCTAATAAGACCCTTCAAACACAGTATGCACTCACACACCTGATCAAAAAGCTTGCACACAAACCTAGTACACACACACACACACACACACACACACACACACACACACACACACACACACACACACACACAGAGACTCAAAGGTTTGCTTATATATCCAATGCGCTACACCTCTTCAGGGTGAGCGCTCCAATGTTTCTTTAGATCGTCTCCTGTGGAAAAGATTAAAGAGCAAACGTTGCTGCCCTGAGAATTACCATCACAATGCGGCTGCGTGGTCATTATCAGCAAGCCATGGGTCTCGACCAGACTTTTGGAGTTAATGAGCAGAGGGGAGGCAGGAGAAAAAAGGCAGAGGCAGAAAGTCCTACCCAAGAGTTTACAACAGTTAAATTATGGTGGAAATTATGCCGATGAAATTATTATTTTACCCATTTACGGCTCTACTGCATCTTTGTATCTTTAAAATTGTACTTAGTTGCAGATAAACTGTGCTCCTTAAATAGAGACACACATTCAATAATGTATTGGCATACATAAGTAATGCATTACGCACAGTCACACCTTTCTAACTCTGGAACCTCAGCACCTGGGCTTCTATCAATCTGTTGAGCAATTACAGCCAAGACCTCCCTACCACCTTGGCCGGGATGACAGGGAGCGACTTGCTGTGTGAGTGGTTTATAAGAAAGATTCACATTTACTTGCTTGAGGGTTTACTTGCATGTGAGGCAGAGAAGGAGATACAGAGGAAGATGGTCACGTAAGGGCTTGGTCATCATATTTCCTTTCTATGGTGGTCAAAAAAATATGCAGCATCAAATTACACCACATTTAGACCTAAACTACTATAATGACTACTAATCACACACTTTGTACACACTTGTTGTCCATTTTACAAAAGGCTGCTGATGCTTTGACATAGAATATTCCACCCAGAGCCTGGAAGGGTAACAAAAAACATAATTTTTTTTCTTGTTTGTGTTTATTCAGAAAGCTTACCGCACATCAAGGTTGTGTGGTTTTGCAAAGCTTTTTTTTATCAGACTCTCACAAGCACCTGGATGCAACCAGTTACCTTAATCAGCACATAGACATAGACACACACACACACACACCATATCTCTGTTTCCTGGTAGACCTCTGTGCTATCTACCTTTGCTCGCTCTCAGTTTCAATTTCTCCCTGCTCCCTGTGTCCTCTCTCTGCTGCGTGAGATACTCTGCACATGTGACTCCGAAGCAAAGCTACAGAGCCATACTAAACTGTTTCCACGCACAAATCTCTTCCTGATTTCTTTCCTTCTCTTGTGTCCATGTTTATTAATTGTTCCATCTCCAGCTCACTCTGCTTTGCAATCACATGTGTGCTGTGTTTCTGCGTGTCAGGCTCTCATATATTGATTTTTCAGTGATGATGCACAGGTGGTTGTTACTGCATGGACATATGTACTAATCTGTACGGTCTCATGTGGTCTATACGTGTGGTTGGAAACAAGACTGGAGTTAAAAAAAATAGTTACCCATTTTGTGAAAATACACTTAACTTGCTTTCTTGCCAAGAGGTAGATGAGAGGATCGATACCACAATCCGTATATATCCGTACAGTAAACAGGAAGCTATAGCCAGCAGCGGTAAGCTTAACTCAGTATAAAGACTGGAAATTGGGAAGACAGCTATCTTACCTACAAAGGGAACAACAATCTGCCTACCAGCACCTCTACCACGACTTGATGTTTCCGCTTAGTTTTTTTGGTGTTTCTTTATGTGCTAATTAATGTAAAATAAATAAAATGCTGTCGGGCTACCTTATTTTCTTATACTTCACCAGGATTTTGTTAACTTTGAGCAGAATATCTGTGTTCCCCCATTTACCAGTCCTTCTGAAAAGATAAGGTATCTGTCCGCTATAGGCATAATTATGAATCCCACTGCCATTGTTGGCAAGACCTGCCCTGCATAGCTGGTTGAGGCAGAGATGATTGGGTAGATGTGGAATCACTAATGGAAATAAGCTTCCGGGCTTCATTTTGTTTTATATAATGAGCATTTTTATCAAAATGTTGAACTATTCCTTAGTAAATGACTGATACATGCCAATGAATTTGAAACACTCCTACAATTGCTTGTGCACATTATGTTACCCACTTTAATGTATCAACTTCTTTAATCATCTCTAACGCATCCTTTCTTCTCTGTTATCTAAGGCCCCGTCTATTTCTCATAAAATTGCCTTTTTGTCTCTCACACCTTCCCTTTCTTTCATGAGCTGCTTTTCCTTACCACATAATCCACTCCCACTCTCCCAGCTGCAAGCCCCTGCTGCCTGTTAGTCGTGTGAAACTTGTTAATTAAATCTGCAGATTGAAAGACCCCCGGGAAACAATGTTTAATCGATGAGCACAAATAGATGACTTTCATTCCACACAATTCTTTCCCTGATGTTAGCCCAATCCTTAGCCCGATTGAGAGAAGTGAGTGTGTGCACTCATACAATAACAAAGATCCCATCGAAACAGTGCAAGAGCAATCTCAATCAATCACTAAATGCTAACAAGCTTCCTCTCCCTCAGTCACAGCAATAAAATTGTTTCTCTACTGCAGAACACCTCTCTTTTCTTGTCATATCTGTGCTTGAAATGTCCACATTTTAAAACTTTTGCCTTTACCCCATTTCCCTGCAGCTCTCCTCTCTTTTTTTTTGCTGATGATATGTCAGCTAAATCAGGAAAGATGGTGCATCTACTGAAGACTTATTGAGATCCTGACGTGTAGTGGTGGAGATTTCCTCTAACCAGCAGCTGTCATCTCATTCCCAAAGCCAGATCAACGTCACTGTTGATTCACAAAGAACAGAACAGTTGCCTTGCAAATTAGGTTAAAACTGTACCTAACCATGCAACCTACAAATGAAGACAAATATCCATGCACAAAGCGTGTCACGATCACATGTGCACTCACACACATAGTAATTGTACTTGGTAGTCAGACAGAGGGGTGCCTGGCCTGTACTTGAGCTGCAGGCAGTATCCCGGTTCGCCCAGCTGTTCTTTTACCCCTGCAGCTAACTCTGTATCTGACCTCCCCATCTCCAGCAACAACAACCCGACCCAGCTGGCTCAAACATCAGCAGCGCCCACAACAACACCGAAATACAAAGTCACAGAGAAGTGAGTCATCACAGACACAACAATCTCTCTCAAAATAGCTGAAATGGTCCCAAATTGCCCCGAAAAAGATGTCACCAGCGACCCACCACATTTTTTTTCACATTCATAGGTGAACTTCAGCGGCTGTTTCATAAAAACATGTTATGGCCAGTCAACATTTTAGTTGTCAAAAATAAATACTTTTTTAAGCCTAAGATTTTCGCCAGCCGGATGGCTAAGAGCTGTGTTTCCATGGTATCAATCAATGATACCTGGTAAGAATAAGTGGGAAAATATGGCTTAATTTGTGGTCCTCGAACAGTGACATACTGTCGTAAACAAGGGAGAGAATTGTTATAAGCTAGACCACAGGAAGCCCTTTATTTAGACTTTAGTTTTACTATAGCTTCACTTACTCCCATGAATTTCTGTTGTGCTGGTAAATTATATTTTAGAGGGCCCAAGTTTTCCACTTATGCTTCGAATGGAGGTAGCTGAGAACAATGACGCTGAGTAATTTCCCCAGAAAAAATAGCCCTATTTAAGAACTATTTGTACAACTGATGAAATTATTCAATACATTTGTATTTCGATGGTTGTACAAAACAAATATTCTATAGATTTAAAAAAAAATTAAAAGGGCTTGTTTATTAATGTGTTTGCCTGTGCTGATAGCGCTACACGACATGGCCGACTGAACAACAATCAGACAGACTAGAGCCACATCGTTATCATGACTAATAAATATATTATAATGTAATTTGAATAACAATGCAAAGAATGCAAACACAGTCCAATTTACAAAAGACACGGTGAAGTGCTCACCTGTATAATGTTGTGCATTATATCACAACACCACACCTGCTACGATAAGACCTTGAAGATGGTCTCATCTTGTGTCTTATTTGGTGGTTTTGATTGAAAACGTAGCAATGCAGTAAAGAATGTAAATTCCGGCTCTCTCGTGGACTTGTGCTGAAGAGACATAAGATGCTGCAGCAGCGAAGGCTAAGGCCACCAGTATCCAGGAGGCATGTAGCCTTAGGGACCAACAGGCTGAAATAATAATATTCTGCTCTTATTTCTACTCCTACTTTGAGCTGTTATTATCACCATTTCCTGATTTATTTTTCTGTGTAGTACACCAGATAATTACAACTATGAATAGGCCCTCTGTGTGTAATGCCTCTGTAAAGCATTTTGGGTACTATAAAAATTTAGGTCATACAAACTTTCGAGAAATTTTATTCTGCAACCCCAAATAACCCTGAAAGTACATTTTACCAACTGTGATGGAAATGTTTCTTGAATCACCACCGCACAGATGAATACTTACATGAAGTAAATTATACAGTGTCACTTGAGGACTGATTGGACGTGGGTATACTGCCGTCCCATCTTATGCATTGCAAATGACTTTGGTTGTATGGATGGATGTACTTGAAAAACAGAATATCTCAGTTTACATCTGTACATGCTCATCTGCTCTACTGATCACACTGGTGGTGTCATTGCACTGCTAAATGTCCCAAGTGAGGGTGAGTAACTGAGGCGTGCTCAATACTTGTGGTGTGCAGAGGTCGACAACAGGAGAGATTTGTGTATACGCGTGGCTGCCTGATAGCCTTTACATCATCGCCATCGAAACACTGGACTCCTGCCAGAGTCTCGATGAGCGTTTGGGCTCCATCATTCCCAGAAACACACACTCCCTTCAGCCTGGAGCAATGAGGTGGAGGCTTCTACTCAGAAATTGCTCAGAGCAAAAGGAGAAAGGAGGATTTAGGGCTAACTCAATGAATGTCAGTGTATTTATCACAGTGGCAGCACCAATCACACTCTTGGTTTCCAAGTCCAAAATCCCGAACATCTTGAAAAATACCCCAAAACCCCTCCATTAAAAAATGTGTTTTTGCCAGTGCTGCTTCTTTTGGATATTCGATTGTATACAGACTAATATTTTTTATGCCAAATTTGGCACCGTAAAGTTGTTTCACTCTATTGAAAGGCTAAAAGTTTCTCTTTAGCGTGGTGAAATCTCAGATGTCCATGATTTGTTACATCACATGAAATGGCACTAATTCATGGTCCAAAAACGGATTTCTCAGAGGCCCTGTCCCTGTCTTTGGTGATCTGATGACAGCTTTAGGTCTGTCAGTTCTCACCTGGCATTAGCATGCGTCTCTGCATGCGTCTCGAGTGACCACATGTGATTGAATCCCATCCTGCTCTATATGCAAATAAACACAAACATTTATTTTGGTAAAGACCAAATGCCTTGTTGTTTTTAACTGGCGGGAAGCAGCAATGCACTTCCTGGGCCTAATTTGACAGAAAATAAAAGAAGAAATCTAAATGATACAGACTGTGTCACATGGGGGCAAAAAGACAACAGGGGATGGTCCCAAATGCAGATAGACACGGGGGTTACAGAGGGATGATTCACGGTGATTTTAATAAGCAAAAAATGTCCAAAACTAAACTTATAAGGGCGAGTCCAAAAGTGAGTATTGAAAATCCAAAAGCCAGAAACAGGCAAAATGACATGTGAAACAGGGTCAAGTGAACATAGAATGGAACACAGCAGGGAACATAGCAGACAAACCAACACAGTGACTGGGGAACACAGGGTTTAAATACACTGGGGAGGTGTGGGTGATCAGACACAGGAGGATTCAATCTGGGGCGGGGCAGACAATGACAAAGGTGGGAAAACATACAAACGCAGGAAGTGAATTGAACATGGGACACAAGAGTCAGGGACATTTTAAATAACACAGGAAACAAGATCGTGACAGACTGGGTCTATTCCTCGGAATTATTGAAGATGTTTGATGCACTCATAATATAAATATAATAATCTCTATGGGCTTTTGGAAATGTCCCACAACGTGGCCAGATTATGTGATTTGAGAACCAACTGTTGTCGCACTTTAATATGACGACAGCCCTTGAATGTGGCCCAGGAAACATACACATGCACAACGTTTAAAGGATGTGGCAAAAATCTCAATGCACCCTCAATGCGTCAAGAAAAAACTATTTCTCCACCGTCAACATTAAGCAAACCCTCAGAAGAAATCTTTCTCCATGAAACATATTTCCTAGGTGACTTTGATATTGTTAATTCACAGCTGGCAACTGCTGCTAGCTAGCAGATTGAATCGGATAGTGTGTGTTAACAGGGTTCATATATAAGCAAGGTGGCCAGATGTTGTTGTCATGTAATTTATGAGGCACTGTGAACCAATGATTTCTTCTTCATGTCAGCTACAATTTAAAATGTGTTGTGTACGTTGAACCCCAACAACACAGAGTCCCTTGTGTCAGTCTAATAATTCCTTCAGTTGTAATCATGCAGACAATAATCACAAATTGTTAGAATTTGCTCAGCTCACTTTTTCAGACTCTAAGATGTTTTTAGTGTTTATATCACAGTAGCGGTATGCAGTACTCCTGAGCGTACTGACATAAACCACAAATGAGAATCAGCTCAATTTATTTGAAATGACATGGCTTGTGTGGCGGCTAGTTCTTAGCAGACCAGCGTGGTGTTGGTGTTGGGAGCAGTGCGAGGCCTGAGGCAGCTGCTATTCATAGACTGGAATTCTCAATGAGGGACTAGGCCTAGATGTGCTTTGAAGTTTTTTTTTCAGTTGTTTATTGAGCTTTTTTTGTGGAAAATCCATTATAAACAATACATTACTCAATGCAGAGTATTTTTGTGTTTTCTAAATCTTATAAAGAGGAGATATTCAAAAGAAAACATTGTTAAAAACACCACAATTTGCAGTGACACCATGCTGAGCAACAGATATGTGATGTGATTCAAAGCTCAACAAGCGTATCTGCTTTTGATGTTTCTTCAAATCCAGATGAATATATAAATCTCTGCTATCAGCTGTCTCTACTCGCACAGGCAACAAGAAAGAAAACTCATCTCTAAGAGCAGGAGCAATGGGATTTCTCCCCCTTAAAAATTCACTTTCTATACTGGCCGCCTGCTCCCTCAAAGGCTGCTGTCCAATGTTATTTGATTGTCCTTACTTCCCATCACACCCTGTATTGCAAAAGTGAGAATTATTGCACAGCTTTTCTGAGAAAATAAAATACTAATTTCTTTCTCAAAGTTCACTCCATTAAGAAATAATGCCACACATGGCACAAAGTAGCTGTTGCAACGTTTGTTTGTGCCTTGCTGAGACGCAAAGAAGACAAACCTCTACTTACGTCTCACTGCAACTCTACAAGAATCAACCAAACCCTTCATACAACGCGATCACTATTTAATCAGGGCTCTGCCTGTAAGCCAATCAAGACGTCGGGTCGCATTCTTGAGAAAACCTCCAAGCTGTCATTACAATTAAATTCTATTGAATTACGCCTGATTGGCGGCGCAGTCACTGCTGATTTTAGTTTAGTTTAGGTCCTTCCACATATTTGAGAATGTGTGCACATAAAAAAAGGTGTTCCACACTTTTATACTAACATAAGGCACACAATGACATGCTGCATATGAAGGCAGTGTGTTTTGTGATTCAAGTCTGATAAAGATTGTAGGCAGATGTGTTGCTATTGGTGAGGCACATCTTAAATTGCTGATAATGGCTCATGTCTTGCAGCCTTCATACCCATTATTCTTCATCCAAACACTTTTAAAAGTGGAAAAGAAAATTAGACTATATTATTTTCTTATTTAGAAATAATGGTTTTAGAATTAACAATAAACCATCCTGAATTACACTTGACATGCGTATGAATAGATGATTTGCAGCGGAAATCCATGAGAGCGGTTTGATTAATGACACGGGGATCACATAAATTCAGCATCATTAAGTATTCCGTCACCACACGTCTTTTCTCTCTTTCAAACAAGCGCCACATGAGCTATAAACAACCGTGGCAATCAAATGTAACTGGTTTGAAGATGCATTACAAATCACCCCCCGGGATCCTTAAGGAAATATCATGAACAAGTCTCTCGAAGATTCCACGTATCCCACCATTAGGGGAAGATGAATCCCTAAATCATCACTCATTGTGTAAGAGGGATTTAAAACTATTGCCTATCCAGAAATAGGGGAGGGAGGCATCCTTGAAGATATCTTTCGCAGTAAACACTTCAAGTGCAGCAAATCACTTCAGGCAGTTTCCCTGTAGTGAAAAAAGTGATGCTAATGCAGCTGCTGAGAACCCTTTAAGTGTTAATATTTTACCGAACACGCTTCCCTTCCCTACATCTCTCCTTCCTCCCATTTCAGCAAACAGCCCAGACCTGAAGAGATGCTGAGGCGTTCATTCCCCATTTACCCGCACTAACGGGTGATCCTCTCCAGTAAAGGTCAAATTCTTGGCCTTTTCATCCGTCCGTTGTCCCAACACAGCTGACCTTTCGTTCAACTTCCCGTGACCTCTAGGGCAGCAGAGCAACAATAATGAAATGCCTGCTTCAGTAGAGAATCACAGAAACTACAGAAGCAAGAGCTCACCCGACCTTCTGTAACATTTAGTGTCCTTTGAATAAACTCTTAACTAGCTCAGTTTTCCAAATTTCTTTTCTCCAGAAAAACAGACGTTCTCTCAGGATTTTAGCTACTTGAATAGTAACCGTTACTACGTCACACAACAATCCTGCATTTAGGAACTGAATCGCTGTACAGACGGAGCATCACTCCCACAATTTAAATGTGCCAAAGATGAAAAATGCTCATTGCCCTTGTGTCCCTGGGACTATTGTTCAGCTATCGATCTGTATGACAAATACACATTTTGTCGTCTGAAAAAGCATTTTTTTTTAATGTTTTCTACAAACTCCAACCATATTTTCTTACCGTGAAGAGAGCCTTTTTGCTGACTCAAGGGCAAACAAAATAACACACTTCTTCCAATAATATATGATTTTAGGCCACCCCAGCCAACCTCTCCACTAAAATAAAACTTTTATCTTCTTTTTCTTTAGAATGGCAGTATATTTCATCGACTTAGTGTGTGCACAGGCAAAGAGAGGATTAGTAAGTCAAAAAGAAGACTCAGTGTAATCAGCCTCTGTTTTCTATAATAGTAAATTGATTATTTACAGAAACAGACGGAAATTTCTTGACCACAATTGGATTGATTGCCAGGAAATTTGATCAGAATAAATTGTAGTAACATTGGGGGTCCCTTAACCTTTCCTCTATAGTGCCATCATCATCAAAACTTCCATTTGTCCCAATACTTTGTTTTATGACATTCTCATCAGACCTGTGCTTTGTATTTAGTGCTACTTAGCAAATCTTGGCATCCTAACACCCTGAAATAAGATGGTGAACATGTTCTATCATATTAGTATCGTCATTGCAGACATTTTAGAATTTAGCTAAAAGCACCGCTCTCGACATTTTACTGTTTCAGTCCAATACATTTTCAGGAGCATACATTTCTATTCTTCATTCACTGAATTTTCTAATCCACACCTAAATATAGGATGGGATTTGCACGACTGCAGCCACAATTCAGGCAGATCGTTGTTCACCAACGCACAACACACCATCGCTTGCAAATCTTTAACAAAGTCAGAGGACAACAAACTATCGGTTGTGCCACTCAGAACATAGCTAAATATTTCAACGAGTTGTGTCTGCTCTCACAAGTGGTGAGTCACCGCCTCACGAGCACATCTGGAGTGTGCACAAACAAACACTTAGCGTTGCAGTGAGCATACAGGTACTAAAAAAAGAATAATATGGTTCACAATAATAAAACACGATTTACAGAAAAGGCCTGTACATTGTTGCAATGCCTTCTAAACATAATGATTCTGTGTGGGTGTAATTACAAGCTGTACATAAACCAGTTATAGATGTGCACAGATGCAGAGCACTGATTTTTTTTTTATTCCATGCACATTCACAAAAAGAGACTTAATCTGCTTTTACTGGTTTCCTATCACATCCCATTAAATTTACACATGACACCGGGGCAAAAGGTCATGAGGGATGTTAACGAAAAAGTCTGCAGCATTAATGTATTATGACCTTCTCCATCTCTATATTTGAGAGTACTTTAACCTACGCCTATACATTGTGACATGCAGAATCATAGCCTCTATGAAATATTCACTCAGGGCGTCCGACTGAACCGAGTAGGTCCCCGCTGATTTAGGACATTGTCAGCAGATGATTTATGTGAATAAATGTATCCTGAAATACATCTGAGAGGTAATAAGACATGTGGACTCCTGTTTAGTGAGCAATCCTTCACAGCCAGTGTGGCAAAAAAAATCACGGCTGCTCCTCGCTGGTGGTCAAGGATCACCGCAGGGAGAGGGTCAAGAGCTCCCGAGGGAGACATCGCATATTGGTTTGTGGCATCCTGATTGTTTATGACTGGGTGAAATGAAGTTTGGTGTTATATTGCGTGACTGTAGTTAAGAGCAAACAGCTGGCATAGACGTATAGAGGGCCCCCACTATGGAGTCATAAGAGTGACATAATAAAGGATAAATCTGTAAAAGAATAAGAAATGTTAAAATACAAGGGAAAAAATAAAAGAATATATAAGTAAATAAAGAAAAGGTGGAAACTAAAAGTAAACATTGGCATATATTTTGTCATGTTTATTTTCGTTAGTCAAGTGACACGTTGGTGTCGTTAATCCCGTTCGTCACTCGTGGTCACTTGAGTCTTTAGTCATTGAAGGTAATGTCATACAAAAAATTATTTGTAGTCATATATATGCAAAAAAATAAATAAAGATGTGTCTTTTAAAAAAGTACATAAAGAAATACATAAAGAAATAAATGTCTGTATTTCCCACATCTATTTAAGCAGATTTATTCTTTACAAAGGCACTCCTATGACTCCATACTACACATGTCCTGCACAGGAGCAAAACACCCGGACTAAAAGATATATTATAATTTTTTTTGTCTCTCTTTTAGTTTTTTTTGCATTTGTCTCTTGTCATTTTTAATATTTATTTTGATTTTGCGTCTCTTTGTAGTTCTGTGTCTCATTGTGGTCATCTGTCTCTTTGTGTTAATTATCACTTTCCTTGTGGTTATTTTGTGTCTCTTTTCAGCTGTTTTGTGTCTCTTTGTGGTACCGAAATGTTCAAACAGAAGTTCTCCAGTGGGTCACATGACCCCAGGGCCTGTGTCCAGTAGACCTGTTGAGTAATGCATTTACAGCTATGGCACCTTGTCAAATCAATAATTTAAGGTACCAGTGCATCACAACGCAACACTTTGCCTCTCAAAGTGACAAATACTGGCACTTTCTCCCTCCTGTTAAGACTCTGGACGCTCTGCTCTGACAGCACAATTTCACTGATAAAACCCGACTCTGGCCATCATTTCCTCCATAACACCTTCTGCACTTCACACCAAATGGCTTTATGAGAATCTGTTGTCTTGGGAAAACAGCTGATCTCATCCTATTTCAGGTCACGCTGCCACAACAGTAGATAACAATCCGGCTGGCGTGTGAAGTGTGGGATAACTGTGGGGCTCGGCTAACACTGCAAACTTGTTCAGGAGAGTGGAGAGACAGAAAAGAAACTCGTAGTGATCAAGCCTGAATGGCACTCTCCATCTGTATAATTGGTTGAAATGAGCTATGGAGGACCACCTGCTGACTGCGTCATTCAGAGCTCTTTTACAAGGAAATTGTGTCCAATGTCGCCCCGTCTGGCAGAGGAGGAGGCACACAAAGAATGAGCATAGTCACCAGCTCCTAGACGGAAATAAGTCTTTCTTAAATGTTTTTCATTTTCAGCTTTGCTTTCAGTCTATCCACTGATATAAACACATCATGGAACTAATCCCCACAATAACGATTTAAACTGGACATAACTGAGATAGTAGCTATGTATTATACTATTGCAAACTTAAATGTTCCTGAGTCTCAGTCTGCCAGTTTCAAGCTGCACTAATAAATGTTTTTTTATGAGAAATGTGAAAGGGATGGTCACTCACAGTGACAAATCCACAGAGACTTATTTATGGGGCATTTTAGTGTCTTTTTGTTCTGTTTTTTTTTTGTTGTTTTTTTCTTTTATGGGCGACAAGATTCATTTTCAGCTGCAGCGGGCAAACTTTTAAAAAGTTCTGATGAGTCTAGCTGGTGAACATATTGGGACATGTAACAGCCAAAGAGCCAGATATTTATTGTAAATATATCTCAAGACACCAATGATACGTCTAAATGAATAATTGGCTGGAATGCGGAAGTCAAGACTTATTATGATTCAAAGGGGCCTAATTATTAATAAACAGACTGAAACCGTGTTTTAAACCGCGCATATTTACCGAGGGTAGATTCACGGAGCGTGCTTTAATACAAATGTTTGTCAGCTAAACATTTTTTGCTAGCTGCTGAACACCTCCACTGAGAGTTCCCCACTAAAATATCAATAGCAGTTATCCAGGGAAAGGAAGGAATTATCCATTCAGTATTTTTACGGCTAATCTGGGGGATAGACTTCACTCAACATTCTCCACACTAGCTTGTGTCTACTGCCTTAAACCTTAAAATAAAGTCTAGAGGTTACTGCTTGTTTTAACTTTATACTTATTTTCCCCACAGGCATAAATTGACTATCTTTCCAAACCCATTTTATACCTATTTTTTAAGTATTTATGCACTTCGCCCACATATTGATGACAGCAAATCCTCCAAACGGCTTCTTTAAAATGCTCAATGCAGTAAAGGTAACCACAAGTCCAACAAAAATCCACATTGCTGTTCGATAAATCTGTCACACTCTCCTCTCTCCATCCCCCACAGACATCTGCACGGTATGGTAGTCAATTATATCTCCTCACCTTCAAGAAGCCTCCCTCCATCGCTGCACGGGAGGCAGTAGAGACCCATATCTAGCTATCCCTGATCTTTATCCTTCCTCAGCAGCGGAACGGTGGAGCTGTCAGCTCAAACCTTCAGTTAACCTCCCCGAAACCCAAAAGAGACAACAACCACCACAGCCGCATGTCGTGTGTTTAATGTGACACAATCTCATCATACGTGCTGGTTCTTCAGTAGGTTTAGACAACAAGTCAAACTACAAGCTCATCCAACTGAAACATAAAAAAAAATTATAAAGCACAAGACGCATGACAGTTGTTTGACCAATAGAGATCAATAAAGTATGAAATGACAAAAAAAGCCTTGAGGAAATCCTTTTGTACACATGGCGTTTTAATGTATAACAGGAGAAAATAAAGATCTATTTCAGTCATTTCTTTCCTCTAATAACCGGCTACCCAAGTTGATCTTCCCTTCGGTCTCTACTCTTTGTCAATGAGTCCAGAGGACAACAGGAAGCTCAAGGGGGTCCGTCATTGTCGATAGTACACCGCCATCCATCCTCACATCTCCCTCTTTATGCAAAGTCCTCTTGACCTCCTATCCAGCTCCTTTCACAGCCACTTGGCCCTGACTTCTCCTGGCTATCTGCTTTGATCAATACACGAGCTTAAGGAAGTCCCTCCCGGTGTGAAACCACTACACAAACCCAAGGGACACGCATCAAATGGTCGTCTTCATATGCTCTCTTGTCTTTTCATCCTCCTCTGTTAAAGGTGCTTCTGAGACATTACTTCAGAGACATATGGAGGGACTTGGTCTCAAGGTCTCTGTAAGGCAAAGCTTTGATTGAGTCTGGCTGTGTCGGTCCAGTGATCCTTGAGAGGAACAGCAGCATCAATCCCTCTCCTATCACTCTGATTTATCAGTCTTACTCATTTCGTTCTGTCTGCCCGCCTCTCTCCCCGAGTACCCGTCTCTTAAGGACTTCCAGTTTATCATTGGCCAGAGCTTCTCTCAGGGCGCCAAAGAAGGCATGATAGTGGGCTGTGTTGTGGATCATGAGCAATACTCCAGCCAGCAGCTCATTGGTCACCAGCAGGTGGTGCAGGTACGCCCTCTGGTGGTTCTTACAGCAGTAGCAGCCACACCCCTCAACCAGGGGCCTGAAGTCATCTTTGTATCTGGGTAGAAGTTCAAAGACAGTTTAAGAAAGTAGAATTCATCAACAGGCACTCGAATCATAAATGAAGTGTTCTCGATTGTGCAAGCATTGCGACTTTTGAAACCCGTTGGGGTTTCACGATAGCTGCCACAAACCTCTTGTCTTTGAGATTCATCTCAAAGGATGTCATCCACAATTGATCATCTCCATTCTGCTGCGTCTCTCCCGACGTGTCCCTCTCTCCATCCAGATCCAGCACTAGCAAAGCATACATGCATTGCATTAATTCCAGCTCAACACAAACTATTCACACCATAATCTCATCCGTCCCTACATAGAAAACCACAGCGCTCTATCTGGCGGCAACAATAAAATGGGAACGCATACCGTAGCTTGACCCCTTTTAAACACTGCCGTGTCCTATATCCCCCCGCTATAATATAATTATGTTCTGGCAACCGGGGCTCGTCCTACACAGAAGGGTGTTCACTGGAAGGTCACTTCACTTAATTTAATGAGAATAGAAAAGTAACCAGAGGTGATAAAGACTGTTTCATCCAAAGGGCTGCTGTTCAAAGGAGGATCTACCACAGTTAAAGACACCAGGGATGCAAGGAAGATGAAAACTACAGGGAGGAGAAGAGAAAAAGGATGAAAATGGTGCATAACGATGCCTGTGATTAAAGATAGGGTTTAGCGCAAACTGAAACGGGTGAAGCGGAGAGCAACAAAGTGTATAAACAGCATAAAATGGAATTTAGCTCAAGGGGGGGTGATAAGAGAATACCAGCAACAAAATGAGGCTTGACCAAAGCTAATAAGATGTAGAGGAGGGAGAAGCAACTTGCGCTGAAGAGCAATTCTGTCTTACAAAAGCATAGAGCAGAAAAAGGCTTAGACAAAATGTCAACTGACAGTTGGAAACCTTCATTTTTTTGCATGCATTACACTCAATGTTCTGACAAAGTAAACACACCCACAAAGATAATCTGTTCTTCATCGTCATACTTCCTTTCCATTTTGACAATTCAGGTAGTTTAATTAATTAGTCTTCATGTTAATATGTAATTCCAAAGGTAGCTCAACCCACCGACTGTATATTAGAAGAGGTCGTCGTCACCGTGAGATCCCCATTGGTTTGTGGACTACTGTTTTGAAGCCTAAAGTTTGGCTTTTTAGCGGTCGCCATCTTGGGTTTTTTGCAACCAAAAATGACAACCGAACTCTGAAGATATATCTAAGCAAACTAAATGTTATAATCAACGTTCATACACTGAAAACACACTGTGAAGGGGTTAAAGTTCTAAGCAGAAAACACGGACAACTACTAGACAACGTTGTGGTAGCGACCTGTCAATCAAAAAGGTAGCCCCGCCCTAAAGCTGCTTTATGATCCATTTTACTCTAAATGGGACTACAACGTACTAAAAGACCATCACGCTGTATTGAAGAAGAGTATAAACTAGCAATCGAGATGAAAGACTCATGTTTACAATGTTTACTGAAGTAAACCAAGTGAGACGTGGGGTCATTTTCTTATATTCTATACAATCGGACTTCTTTTTGCAACCAAAAGGAGTCGCCCCCTGATGTCCAGTTGAGAGGATGCAAGTTTAAGGCACTTCAGCATTGGCTTCAGAGGATGCCGCCTGACTCAACAACATCAAATCGTATGAACTTCACTGGAGTCAGAGGCTATGGAGACGGCAGTTACTGCCTCTCTGACAAGTTAGGCTAGTTATGTTAGCAGGACTAGTTTATCTGGTGTTACCTTTTGCTCTTCATTAACTTGCAACTTGCTGTAGAGCTGCAGTTTGGTTTTTAGCACCGTATTCTAGTTCTTACAAATGCCGTTTGTTCCCCAGAAATTACACGTTTCTAATATGGATTAATACATTTTCATTTTATGGTTAAACAGATTCTGGACTTAAGTCAATCTCAACTTTGTGCTGTAGCGTTTTTACTTTTTGGGGGAGAACAGGTGGAGTAAGTGTGGTTAGGGGATAAAAGTAAGATCCGATGATGAAAAACGTAAATTTATAACGATGAAGCGTAAAACTTCCAGAGGGTAAAAAGGAAGGAAGGGGATGAAATAGCATATGGTATGCAGTGTCAAAGAGGGTCTTAACTGGAAAGTTCCGCCCACGGGATCTTTGTAATTGGCTGAGAGGGGAATTAGAATTTCTCTTCAGGTTTGACACCATCACTGCTCTCACCTCCACTGAACTCCATTACGCTCCCTGTGCAGAATCGATTAATGCTGTCTGACACTTGATGCTGCCGGATACCGAACTTCACTTCCAGCTGTCAAACGAGTTTATCGCTACTTTTTAATGAAGCACCAAGTCTTCAGTGGGCCATTTCCCACAGCTCTTGTCATAACACTGCTTTAACTTTTCACTTGGGACAACAATCACAATGATGGGCCCAGACTTACTTGTATGTAATGCACCATTTATTTAATTCCCCCAGCTGAATTTCTTTCTACCTCAATTACCTCAACTGACCTGGGGCTAGGAAATACACACCGGCCACCACACACACATAAACAAACACATTACTTCAATAGCCGTTAGATCCAGCTCTAATTTTAAAGCAAAACATGAGACACACACACTTCTTTCCTATTCATTATGTGAAAACCAACTCGAACAGCAGGCAAGACTTCCTCTTGCTCTTGTTCTCACCAAATCGAAATTAGATCAAGGACTCTTCATTTACTGAAGCTACTCGGCAAGGTCCGTACTCTGAACCTTTTAAGTGTGGTTAAAGATGGTGCAATTACAGAAGACTCTCTGTGCAGCCTCTCTGCTGTGAGATGAATGGCCCTTTATGTTTGTATAAGCAGCAGGAACATCTGTAAGCATTTTAAACTCAGCATCACATCATATAGCTCCTCCTATAGAAACTGATAAAAGCTGGCCTGGCATATCTAATCATTTCTGTCCAAGGGCTGGACAATATGGCAAAATATGACTTTAGACCAATATTACCATTGTTTTTTTTAAGTCCCTTATCTTCTGTATTGTTCATTGAACAACAGGCCTGATGTGAACATTAATATTTTAAAAATGAATGTGATATTTACACTCATTACTCTCATATGTCGCATGGAGCGTAGGGCAGCATTCCAACACTCTGCAAAAGTATATTTAACCAACTTTTAAATAAAAAAAATGCTTTCTATTACATTGCGATGTCAATTTAAATTTGATTCATTGTTCCACTTTACTCTGTATCATTAATAACATCAAAGCAGTGCCGCTTCGGACACCTAAACTTCTCTGTTAATATAAATAAATATTTACTTTGTCCATATCTCCTTTATGCACAGAAATGATGTTACGTAAACGATCATGTAATAGGAATCATATTTTCTACCACACACTCATATCAATTGAGGTTTCATTCAAATGCATCTAGCTAGAGAGGCCCCCTACCCAAGCTCCCAAATTACAGTGTGACATGTCAGCTTGCTCTCGGCATATGTTGCAACCTGGTGAATAGAATGCTAAGGTTTTCCATCTTTTTGGGGTGATTTCCTTCATCACACTTCAAAAAAATGTTTTGGCTTCAGGCAAGGTTCTTTTACCTAAAAAGTCAAGAGCAGAAATGTCTCCCTTTTTAAATTTGGAACTAAACCTTGACTTAAATGCTTAATCTGGGTAACAAGTATCACTATTACTCAACATTTAACCACGACGGCAATTCACCGCACCTGCAGGGGCCGCTCCACCTGCCAGCTCTGGGTCCGGGGAGATGTTGAAGCTGAAGCAAAGAGCACAGCCTCGCTCGGTCACCTGGAAGGGAAAGAAACTCTCGAACAGGTCCACACCGGCCTCCACACATGCCAGCACCTCATCTGGTCGTCCTACACCCTGCAGCAGTCTGAGAGTCAAAGGGTTCCCCATTAATTACCCAGACTGTGGCAGCCCGCCAAAGTCTATTTTGTCCCGCCACAGATTCATCATGAACCAAAAATATTTTTACTCCTTGTGCATTTCCTCCGCAGCGACAAAAGTATTAGCTTTAAAATATACTTAAAGTAGCAAATGTAAAAATATACAGTAAGAGCAAAAAAATATTTACAACAGCACAAAGTTCCTCATAGATGAAGCCTCTTAACTATGCTCTCAAACAGCACCAGACTACTGCATTTCACTTTAAAACGTGCAAAGTGTTCTTCTCTAAATCCTGAGAGAAACGATGGGAATCGTATGACACTAGAACTCTTTGCATGCAGTATAAATGTATTACTTACTCTAAACAAAATTGTGTATATGAATATTTCTGCATGCTGGGGTCTTGGAGTTTAATAAATTATTTTTTGATCAGTTAGCAATTCTTCAGTGGTCAAAACATTTGTTACATTTAGAACCAAATCTGTGTAGAAATTGTCTCAACCGAACCTTATTAATGAAAACATTTTATCTCCAATTCATGACTTTAACAACTTGACATACACAGCTGAACTGCATTTGACATTAATCTTCAGGTTCCCCGCTTTCAGGTGATGAATACCACTTTTATGTGGCGTATATATATAAACGTGCTATCTCCCCCTAAAGATCTGCTTTCCCTCGTAACAAAAAGACATAAATGGGTCTATGTGGGTCTCTAAGGGTTAATGTAAGCCCCACCAGCTCCCACATCATATTACCCTTTAACAACACGTGCACCCTTGTGTGGTTGTGCTCGTCGTGGGCTTTCAGTTCACTGGCTCCCGCTGACTCTCTGCATGCAGGCGTCAAGGTCAAGCCCAATTTAGCATGATTTGATTATGACTCTCCTCCACTTTAGAAGCAACATCTACACAACCAGAACAACCAGCAACCAAGGAGCCTGTTCACGTCACAGATTTTTTTAAATCTGTGGCTTTTTTGTTTAAGCTGTTTGTTAGCCAGAACACTTGGTAGTTTCAACAAGAGTGTAGATTTAATTTTAGATTTAAAAATGAATGTCAGCAGACAATTAATATGTCTTAGTAAGCTAAGGATGGACAGCAGTAAAGTAAATAAAGACTGAATGGCACTATTCTTTAAGAGTGAGCTGAGATAATGACTGCACACAACAGAGCTGCTGTGTTTTCACTTGTAATCAATCAAGCATGTTCATTTACTGATTGAGCAGGACCCACCAACTGGGCCCACTCATTGAATCATCACTGCTGCACTGGTTTGTACATTTACTAAAAACAAGAAGGATCATAATTCATCAAAATTGCATTAATTTGTGTTAAAAAGAATTAATGAATTGCAGTGTTGGCAAGTGAACAATAACTTTGGTAATTGTCATTGTTAGAGATTACCAAATATACAGAGTTGGTTGATTTTTTTTCCCCCAGTTTATATTACTAATTGAATTAGATCTCAAACAATGAATCAATTAATTGATTCTTTGACCAACAGAACATGATATTAGCATCATTGAAGTCATTTTCAAGTGGAAAAACTCAACACTTTGTCTGGTTTTCGGTTACTCCAATATGAGGATTTGCTGCTATTTCGGTTCATTCTAATTGTAAATTGATTATAATGAGGTTTTGGATTTAGGTTGGACAAAACATGTCAGTTGAAGATGTTACTTTGGACATTTTCACTATCTACCAATGTTTTCAACCGTGTGGTCAATCAAGAAAAGAATCAGATAAAGAAAAGAATCGTTAGAGGCAACTTCAAATTAAATACTTGAATAACTATTTTAAAACATCCCATTAAACTGTTATGTGACATGTTAAGCCCTTTGAAGAGTAATTAACTGTTTCTGTTCGGATTTAGAGCATCTACAGGCTGTTTCTAAACTGGTGATTAAATACAAGGCCTGCCTCTGTCTTACTGATGTCAAGATAATAAACAACAGGGTACCATTTGTTCAGCTTCTATGCCTCCCTTTGTTTGTCTTCTGGGACTATTTTCCAGTTAAACACTGTTGTATAATTAGTGTGTGCGGGAGGGGGGGGGGGGGTTCTCCCATTACAACTGTAATCAATAAACACATTTATTCCACAGTCACAAGCTGACCTAGGTTTGTCCTCGGGCAGCTCCTTGGTCACAGCGGTGATGAGCTGGGTCCTCAGGGCCTGGTCCATGGAGCCCGTCTGCAGGCCGTCCAGGCAGAATCCAGCCACAGGCCTCTTGGCTGTCTCCCTGCCAGAGCGCACCCTCTCCTCCAGGATGTCTCCTCCCTCCACCACCCCGAACACCTCCACTCCCTCCAACTCCTGGCAATGACAGGCAGTTAGGTGATTAAACAGCTGACAGAACGAAACTCTGGCAGATAGTAAGAAGAGCAAGAACAATAAGGAGAGAGAGGGAAAATGTATAATGAAACATAAATGTCCTTTTTCTAACCACACGTGGTGCAATTTACATGCACAAAATATATATATATTTTATTCTTGTCAGAGCCCATCTGGGTTTTGATGACTCAACATGAAGTTGAGTGCACATCACGAGGAGGAAAGATGCTGTGGGGGAGTGGAGCTCAGTAGCAATCAAGCAGCTCACTCAGTACAATGTTGATGTCAAGAATCACCTGCGGTTCACCGTCAGTTGTTTGGCTCTCAGCTCAATATCATTCTACACTTGCACATATTTTGTGCCAAGGGAAATTTGGCTCCCATCCACGCAGTAAAATACACAGAAGAGCACATCTTAAAGAAATACAGGCAACGAAATCTACACACAATATAAAACCGTGCATAAAAAACACACTTTACATTACTGCAAGCGTAAAAGAAAAATACTAACTTTTCTATAAATCAAGATACATATCTTCTAAGCACAGCTGAGTTAAGGTGTCATATACCATCTCCTGCACCTCTTCCTGTGGATCAGCTTTGTTCTCTCTATCATAAAATTGTGAAGCGTTTCACTGCTTTTAAAAGAAAGAGGAAACATTGATTCCATTATTCATGCTTGATGCTCAGCCTTTACACACACCTACTGAGAATATATGAACCCGTTAATATATTCCTGCTAATCTCACTGCGTTTCCTGCCGCAGCACAGCGGCACGCGCGACAACAAAAACACCAAACAATCAATCCTTGCCTTGTGCGCTTGTGCCGTGCATGACTGATCCACAAATGTAATAGAACAGCGATGTGTCTGATTAGACTGCTGCTTGTGTGTGCGCGTACCTGGGAGTTTTGGTGAACCAACAGACACTCATCCAGGTGGGCAAGAGTTCGATCCACCGACTTTCGCACCCTTTTGCGGGAGGTGTTGTTCTGCCAGGTCTCTCCATCGGCCATGCTCTGGTACCAGTCTGGCTGCACGGTCTTCTGGAGAGCCATGAACTTGGCCACCGTCAGTTCTATCCGCCCACCACTGCCCCACACCGACACCGTCTAATAACAATCCCCAGAAATGTAAGACGCTTGACATGAAACAGCAGCTCTCGTGAACTTGTTATCTTTAAACAGTTTCATATTGTGGGAGAAACACTTGTTTGTTTTCTTGCCAAGACGTGGATGAGAAGATCGATCCCAATCTCATGGGTTAGCTTAGCTTAGCATAAGGTCCAGAAATCCAAATGACAATCCAGTCTATTGCAAAGTAGGTTTTCACATTAAAAGGAATTTGCTTTGGTTTATTTGGTGTAAAAAAAACAACAAAACAGAATAGAAAAATTACAATAAAAATATTTCAAAAACATTATTTTAAGATTTAAAATATAAAAACATGCATCATGTAACTGTTGAAAAAGGAACGAGCTAGGCAGGAATGTGCTAAATGACATGTGAAGTGTGGTTTAATGGGGGGTTGTGTGTTATGAGTATTTCTTGGGCGTAGTCTCCGCTGGTTACTTTGGAGCTTTAGAGGTGCTGGTAGGTGGATTGTGTTACCTTTGGACAGAGCAATGCTAGCCGTTTCTTTATGCTAAGCTAACAGACTGGCTACAGCTACATGTTTAGCACACAGATATGAGAGTGGTATTGGTAAATGGACTGTACTTGACTTTCGGAGCAATCAAAGCACTTTCACACTACTGTCATCATTCACACACTGATGGACGGGGCTACCATACCACCTGCCCATCACACCATCACATTCTCACACACTGTAGGCACAGTTACAGGAGCAATTTTGGGGTTAAGCGTCTTGCTCAAGGACACATCGACATGCGACCAGCGGAGCCGGGGATCGAACCGCCGATCCTCTGATTGAGGGACGACTCCACTTAGCCACAGTCGATTAGCCTCAGTATTGATCTTCTCATCTTATTCTCCTCAACGCTAGGCATTTAAAAAGGAATAAGCACATGTGGAACTATTCCTTTAAGCAGAAGCGTCTTCTCACCTTGTTAGTGGTGTAACCTGTTGGGCATGGAGCCGCAGGGTCGTGAAGCGAGCAGTAAAACACAGCGTCACGAAGACCTGCACAAAACGAAAAATCAATGCGAATTTCAAGTTAGACAAAAGGATTAGAGTCAGCAAAGACAGAGCACGAAGCGAGGTGACAGAGTGGAAAGCTTCATTACTGCATGTTAATGTGACGAGGAGTCGGTGGTGAGGGATGAGGTGTGGCCTTATCAGCAAACACAGCTGCAGCAGGAGATCAAAAGGTGAGAAAACAAATGGCTTTATAGCAGCAAAAGCTGTTATTTCTAATTATTCAATCACTGCTCTTCCCTTCTGAGACTTCAGAGGCTGCACAGTAGTAATCCCCTGACTGTAAAACAAGTGATTACATGTATAATGTGTTTGCTTGAAGCAGAGTAACAATGCTACAAAGCTGAATGAGGTTGCTGTTCTGGGGCATTTATTAATATAATATTAATATATTACTAAGAACGGCAACCCTTTTTGGTCAGGCTCATGGAGCTAATCAGCTTTTCAATATTAAACTCAACATACTGTATATTTAGAAGCAATTTCTTTCCAGTCTTTCCAATCTATCTAGTGGGAATGATGTTAATACACCCCAAGCTCTTCAGATTAAATTTGTGCATGCTTGACATTTACATCGCATACATCCACTAGTACCAGTACAGGATTTTGAGCCTATAGCGGAGGTTCTTCTGATGTGGTTGCTATTTAAAATGCGACTAATGCAGAAGGTTAAAGGTAAATTGAAAACAGTTCAACAAACAGTCCCTTTGTCCTCCTCTACAGCCTCCTAAAGCTTTGACATGGATATGATGTTACTTGTTGTTTTGACAGTGTGAGAGACGGACATGTTTTTAATGATCACCAAAGCTACTTCGGTCAAGGGCCGGAAACACAGCACAGTTCAAATGTAATGCTTTTCAGCAGAGCCATACCGAATGGTGCATTAAAAGGGGGGGGTAATAACTTTGAGAAAGACATTTACACTCAAAGCTTCTTTTAAAGATACAGATCCCAATCCAATAATATCCTTTCGCCCTTTAACACATAAAAAGATGTTGACAAAAGTGCTCCACAAGGTCAAACCCAGTAGATTGTATCACACACGCTTTATGGATTTCTCCTCCATGTTTTAAACTGAAGTTGAGACTGAAAGAATAGAACACGTGTTTAGACTGTTTTCAAGGCCGAGAAGGAACTTCAACTCTTAACATAAAAAGTTGTTAATAAACTTCTTTTTTTTTTTAACATGCTTAGCTTACGATAAACTGCTACTATATTGCTTAACATATTTACTTGGATGCCTGTTCAATTTGGTGTCTTTATTAGGTGTCTGTAAATAAAGCTCTACTACATCAATATGACTCTTTTTCTTGAGGAAACTTCGATCCTTCAACGTGTGCAGGAAGATGTTGGAGATGTTCTACCAGTCTGTTGTGGCCAGTGCACTGTACTTCGCCGTAGTCTGCTGGGGGAGCAGCATTGGAGCCGGAGACACCAACAGACTTAACAAACTGGTTAAGAAGGCCGGCTCCATCATCGGCTGTAAACTGGACAGTCTGGAACAGGTGGTGGAGAGGAGGACACTGAAGAAACTATTATCCATATTGGATAACCAGGACCACCCTCTCCACCACCTACTGCAGGGACAGCGGAGCACTTTCTCCAACAGAATGATCCAGCTCCGCTGTCATAAGGACAGGTACAGGAGAACATTCCTGCCTACCGCTATAAGACTGAACAATAAATCACCTCGGGCCAAATCAAATCGTTAAACCTCTGCACTACTGTTTATTTAGTTGATTTAATATTATTCTGTTCTATTCACTGTGTATATAGTGTGCATTTTTTATATAACATCTTTACTATATTATAATTGTATATATTGTGACGTGTATTTTTCTTGTATTTTTCTTTTTCTGACGTGTATTTTTCTTGTATTTTTCTTTTTCTTTATATATAATAAGATTTTTTACCTGTGACCTATTGCTGCTTGTAACAAAATAATTTCCCCTCGCGGGATCAATAAAGTTAGTATCTATCTATCTATCTATCTATGAATATGTCCAATCAATGCTGAGTGGTCTGTTAGAATGTCCTCTTCGCTCTTCTCCTGATTACTCTCTGGGAAATAAGTGGTACTGAGGGAGGTTAGAGGAAGAACAAAAATGGGAGTGATCAAAAGTACCTGCAAATTTCCTGAATCCATCCTTGAACTCCTCTAATACTTCCTGATGCTCTGCTCTTGAGGGGGAAAAAAGAGGTAGATTTCAGAGAGAGTTGAGTGTGTGAGTGTTTGTATTATGAATATTTAATTTAAGAAGCAACAATGTCCATTAATTAACATGAGCCACCATGCAAATGTGCCAGATTTAGCCATACAAGCTCATTTTCATCTGAAATCTCTGGCAGGTTGATGATATTAAAAGAAAACACATAAGAGCACATAAGCACAGACCCATAAGCGTGTAAGCAGAACATAAACATTTTCAAACAAGTAGAACAACTGCAAATTTGATCACCTTTTCCCAGTCATTGCCTACTTCTAAATTGTTTCTACTGGTTTTAATGTGGTTCTACCTGTCTGTGTCCAACTGGTAAGACAGTAGTTCATGTGTGTGCTGTGTGATGAGTTACGAGCTTACATGTTGGACAGGGTGACCTGAGTGACAGAGGGGAGGTTGCTCAGGGTGTGCAGTGTTTCCTGGGTGAGGTGGGGCACCGTGCCCAGGTGTGTGTGCAGCAGACATCCCGGGACCTCCAGAGAGTGCTGCCCCGTCTTGCCAAGCTCCTTCAGGACACCCAGCCGACCTCTTCCCTGAACTACACGGGATAACTCCAGCTTCATCCTGCTGCCAGCCATGCGAGTAGCTCTAGAAAGGTTGACAGAACTACACTTACGAACAATATCTAAACCACAACGAGTTTGAACGGCAGTGATCCCAGTTAGCAGAACACACGTGAACTACCTTAGCCACTTAGCTAACTATCCACTATCACATTCACGTGTTATTACAGCTTTCGCCGAGTTGAGATGTTTCACGTTAATGCTCTTAACTGACGTTAAGAAAACGCACGCATTTGCAGTTGTGTTGGTTTTAATTAAATACTTGTTTAATGAAAAGCATCTTTTCATTCACTCACCTACAAACTTCACTGTCTGACATGAAGCACGGAAGAAGCTGGGCTCATACGAATCCTACGGAGGCATGACCCGCCCTACTCAGTCTCTGATTGGCTAGTACTCGTTGCCTCCGTTGGTTGGGTTGGTTAGAATATCATAGTAAACCAATCCGAGGAAGGATAGGGCGGTTAACCAATCAGAGGCAGGATAGGGCGGATCAGGAAGACAATACATGAACTACAAGTCGTCTAAATATGTCGTCATCACCGAGCGTCCGCGGCAGAACTTGGAAAACTACAAAATGCGCGGTTCCAACCTTTTTGATCAAAACACCAATTTTTTGCGGTGTTTTTAAACAGTTTAAATACATTATGTTACTGTTTTTTTCATTTATTCTACTTTTAAGTTTAATTACATTTAAACACAAATTTGGCTCACGGAAGAGAAATAAACGTCGTTGTCATGGTTACCAAGAACCACAAAGAAAGTAGTAGTGGTCCACGTAGTCCTAAAATGCATCGTTTAGGCTCGGAAAATGGTTAATATACTACATTACCCAGAATCCTGTGTGATTAAACTCGATGCCAGTTTTGTTTACAGGTACGTCTGTTGAGCGAGGGCTCTTTGTGACGACTTCTGGACACTTTTTGTTGATATAATAGTGGTGAAACAGGCAGAAGAGGACATTGTAGTGACGGTCGGGATTACATTAAACAGATGATGACGTTCCCAGGTCACGATCCTCACCTGTTCAGGTGGCGGGGGCTCGGCAAGAGTAAAACATCTGCGGACAAGGTACATGTAGTCTTTGGATGTAAGTTAAATTGAGAGGTATGGGGCTTCTAATTCTAATTGGAAAAGGGGAATGAAAACGGTGTCTGCCATTTCTAATAATAGCCTACATTTGAGCTCACCTCAACGTTTCCTCTTTCATAAAATATTTATTTCAATCTATTTCGATTTTTTAGAGCCTTTTCCCAGGATTATCAAATCCCCTCGAGAGATCCAACATAATTGTAAAAAGGGCCCCATTTAATTTATGAATGAAGGAAAAGCACATCAGTGTTATTACTATGTGTGAACGCTTGCCTCATGTCGGGTTTAGAATTGTCAAAGGTCTACATACCGATGGGCTTTGCCTGCAGCATTATAAGTCTGCTATACCTGAGACAGATTGTTAAATCGCTGCTCGTAAAGCACAGACTTTTGGACGTCCGGGAAATGATTTTTAAAGTAATCTGCTGATTTAAGGCAATGGCTAAGCTTTCCTGTGAAATAATCCGCATCATGCATTGGCTCAGCCATCATTTTGCAGTCTGTGCTCAAGGTGCCAGTGAGCTTGGCTGGCCATTTTTCAAGCAGACAAAGGTGATCATGAGGCCAGCATTTTCATAGGCCCTGTGCTCTCTCTTGCAAACAGTATCAGCTTACAGCTTTTCTTTTCTTTTCTTAACAGACGCATGTGAAGAATGGTGATATCGATCAGTGGAGAAAGGTTAGAACTTATGTGCAGCCGCTGTGAATGTCTGTATTTTCATGATGCGTGTTTTTGTATCGTTGTAAACTGAATTCCTTTGGATTTTGGACCGTTTGGATTGGACAAATCAAGCAATTTAAAGATTTAAAGATTAACCAAGTAACTGAATAATCCATAGATTAATTGATAGTGAAAATATTAACTAGTTAGTCTATCTTCTTGTCCGTAGCGCGTGGAGGTGGCCTCAGAGTTTGCTGTATCTGAAGTCTTCTCCCACAAGAAACCTCGTTCAGGAACCAACAGCCGAGGTGTACCATTGCAAAGCTCTGACCAGTTAAGAGATCATGATGACGCTTACAGTGAAGGTAGGTCAGCCCATAGAGTGTCTCTAGAGAGGTGTTACCTATAGAGTTGAGCCTGTGCAGCAGCTGCAGGCTGAACAATGATATTTGGGTGCTTGCTTGCAGCTCAGGCTCTTCTTGGTGATTGGCTGAGCAGTAAGCTGCGGCTGGAGCTGGAGGTGGAGGAGGAAGATGACCTGATGTGCTGCGATGAGAGGAGAAGCCCCGCTGCACTGGCTAGTGCTCAGCCTGCTGCCCTTAACTACAACAACTTTGATGGTACATAGCGCGGACAAAACCTATATGTAACTAACTTGAGCTTCCTTAATGAAATTCATCACAAGCGGTTCAAATTTCCTAGATATATGGGAATGTTGGGGTTTACATTTGACTTTACAAATTTAAAAAAAATAATGGGACTAATGAATTAAAGCTATTTGTGGTTGAATACTTCAAAGGTTAGTGCTGATCATATTTAAAGGAGTAGTACAAAGGAAGATTTAGTCATTATCACGGAGCCCTGACCCCGTACTGCACGACTACCAGCAGAAAGGAAATTAGACCCAATAGGTCAGCCTCATCCTTCTTCCAACTCAGGTCACATTGATGAGATCATTTTTTAATTACAATTTCTGTGGTGAACTACGCTCAAGATTAAATCTATGGCACTGTTTTTATGTTTCTGAATATACAGTTGTGGTCAAAAGTTTACATACACTTGTAAAGAACATAATGTCATGGCTCTCTTGAGTTTCCAGTTATTTCTACAACTCTGATTTTTCTCTGATAGAGTGATTGGAACAGATACTTCTTTGTCACAAAAAACATTCATGAAGTTTGGTTCTTTCATGACTTTATTATGGGTTAACAGAAAAAGTGACAAAATCTGCTGGGTCAAAAATATACATACAGCAACATGAATTAGCAATTTTGGTGACTTAGAAAGTTGTGTCAATGAAATGAGCTTCATAGCATGGCCTCTTAACTTCTTGTGAGTGATTATGAGTGACTACAGCTGGTGACTTCTCTGAGGCCATTTAAATAGGGCTCATTGGATACAAACGCCCACAAACGCTACAATGGGAAAGTCAAAGGAGCTCAGCATGGATCTGAAAAAGCGAATCATTGACTTGAACAAGTCAGGAAAGTCACTTGGAGCCATTTCAAAGCAGCTGCAGGTCCCAAGAGCAACAGTGCAAACAATTGTTTGTAAGTATAAAGTGCATGGCACTGTTTTGTCACTGCCACGATCAGGAAGAAAACGCAAGCTATCACCTGCTGCTGAGAGAAAATTGGTCAGGAGGGTGAAGAGTCAACCGAGAACCACCAAAAAGCAGATCTGCCAAGAATTAGAAGCTGCTGGAACACAGGTGTCAGTGTCCACAGTCAAGCGTGTTTTGCATCTCCATGGACTGAGAGGCTGCCGTGCAAGAAGGAAGCCCTCGCTCCAAAAGCGCCACCTTAAGGCTCGACTGAAGTTTGCTGCTGATCACATGGACAAAGATAAGACCTTCTGGAGGAAAGTTCTGTGGTCAGATGAAACAAAAATTGAGCTGTTTGGCCACAATGCCCAGCAATATGTTTGGAGGAGAAAAGGTGAGGCCTTTAACCCCAAGAACACCATGCCTACCGTCAAGCACGGTGGTGGTAGTATTATGCTGTGGGGCTGTTTTGCTGCCAATGGAACTGGTGCTTTACAGAGAGTAAATGGGATAATGAAGAAGGAGGATTACCTTCAAATTCTTCAAAATAACCTAAAATCATCAGCCCGAAGGTTGGGTCTTGGGCGCAGTTGGGTGTTCCAACAGGACAATGACCCCAAACACACATCAAAAGTGGTAATGGAATGGCTAAATCAGGCTAGAATTAGGGTTTTAGAATGGCCTTCCCAAAGTCCTGACTTAAATCCCATTGAGAACATGTGGACAATGCTGAAGAAACAAGTCCATGTCAGAAAGCCATCAAATTTAACTGAACTGCACCAATTCTGTCAAGAGGAGTGGTCAAAGATTCAACGAGAAGCTTGCCAGAAGCTTGTGGATGGCTACCAAAAGCGCCTAATTGAAGTGAAAATGGCCAAGGGACATGTAACCAAATATTAGCACTGCTGTATGTATATTTTTGACCCAGCAGATTTGATCACTTTTTCTGTTAACCCATAATAAAGTCATGAAAGAACCAAACTTCATGAATATTTTTTGTGACAAAGAAGTATCTGTTCCAATCACTCTATCAGAGAAAAATCAGAGTTGTAGAAATAACTGGAAACTCAAGAGAGCCATGACATTATGTTCTTTACAAGTGTATGTAAACTTTTGACCACAACTGTATATATGTGTGTGTGTGTGTGTGTGTGTGTGTGTGTGTGTGTGTGTGTGTGTGTGTGTGTGTGTGTGTGTGTGTGTGTGTGTGTGTGTGTGTGTGTGTGTGTGTGTGTGTGTGTGTGTGTGTGTGTGTGTGTGTGTGTGTGTGTGTGTGTGTGTGTGTGTGTGTGTGTGTGTGTGTGTGTGTGTGTGTGTGTGTAATCACTTGCATGAGATTAGAAATTGATAACTGAGTATTTTATGAACTTACTTTTTGTTAAAGTTAAGCTATTATAGTGTAGTTGTGTTGCAGGGCAGTGTCTTCTTTTGTTTTATCCGTAACTGGTGCATTCACAGTCTAAAATTCGAGACTTTAGGGTTAAATGCTAGACTGCAATATTTTGAAACCAAGAGGCTAACAAATTTTTATTTCTTTTGGTATTTTGGGTTTCATATTCCTACAACATAACCAGGAATACAATGGTTTTAAACAAGTGACTTCAAGACAATTCATATTTGTAACTGCACTACAATAGAGTTGAACATTAACAAAAACATAATATATAATATCCATGGTTAACTAAATGCTTTCTGTAATACATAATCTATCAAGCAAATGTTAAATCTCAGCACATTGATTTTCATGTCATGGTGAAATGAACTGAAACCAGTAGCTGGTGAAATCAATTTAAAAACATATTGTATGCTTTGTAAAACTGTCAGCAGTAATTAATAGTACTAATGTTAATGTAATAAACATTACTGTACTAGTGATTTTCCTTTTAGAAACTCCTCAGATGTTATATGATACTTCTTTTTCACACTCACTGGTGCAAAGATCTGTACAACTGCCTGGCCGAGGAGGAAGAGCAAAGTGCTGTTAACAGCTTCCTACAAGACCTGATGGAGCAAGAGGTGTTGGACTCTGGGGTGATGGAGGAACTGGCTCTGGATGTTGGACAAACGAGGAAGAAGTTCAGAAATCCAATTGTCACCATGGAAGCACGACACCTGCAGGTATGTCAACAAAGTGAAACTCAATTTCCTAAAGATAAAGAGATGTGAATGCTGCGGGGTGGGAAATTGTCACCGTGAAAGTTGGATCAGCCAGAATAACGGGTAACCCAAGTTGTGTTCTCACTTACACTAATTGCTACCGTTTGCCACTGAAGGTGCGAGAGAACAGAGCCCGACGGGAGGCTGAGAGGCAGAGGCAACAGAGAGAGAGGGAGGCTCGGCGGGATGCCAGAGAGGAGGCAAAGAGGAGGGAGCGAGAGGAGGAGACAAGAAAGAGGCAGCAGGCATGTAGACAGGATGAGATGGTGCAGCAGGAGATGGTGACACTGCGACGCCAGATGGAGGAGAAGAGAGGCCTGGAACAGCTGGTTCGACAGAGGTATGGTGTTCACAGCAACCACTGGCCTGTGCTGAAGCGCTTATCACCTATAAGTAGGGGTGGGGGGGGGGGGGTCTCAAACCCTTGGATCAATAGAAGTAAGCCAGCTCTCTGACCCAAACCGGTATTGTTGAAGTTTCCCTGGGGACATAAACTCTTGGCCAGCACAATGAGACTGCTGTGCAATCTCTCACAAAGTGTGAACCAGCCAAGTTCTTCTTCATCACAACTGTAATGTCCTCAGGTACATTTTTATCACAAACATACGTTGTTAAAAGCAATCAATGGCTGGCACCATGCTGGAATAAAAAATGGATTTATACTGTAAAATCAACTTTAGAGGGCATGAAAATTTATCATAGAGAAAAAATAAACAATTGGGTAAATTCCAGTTGTAAAGTTATGGAAAAACTTGTGATTGGTTTATAGCATGTGTTCTTATACAAACTAAAATATGTGTAACTTGTAAATTGGTCTCATGGTTACCTTTTTCTTATCTTGGATCTTTTTTGGATGACTGGTAGACTAATGAGTATACCTATGGTCATTCCTCAGGGAAAGAGAGAGAGTGGAAGGGCAAAGGGCAGCCAGAAGCCTCCAGTCAGCTCCTCTGCCTCTCACAAACCAGCAGCCGAAGGAGAGAGAGCGACTTTATAAAGAACAGAAACTTCAAACCATGGTTCTCATGGTAAATCTCAAGGTTGGTTGTACTGTGAGTGTACTTGCCAGTTGGTACAGCAAATTAATCAATGTAAATGTATCTAACTTGTGGATGTGCATGTTTGCATGCATTTATTCACACGTTTTAGTGTCTGCAGAGGCATTTCTCTGGATGGTTTTCAGTTGTGTTGGACCGAAGGCTACGTTTAGGTAAGGCCATGGCCCTCTGTGACTGGAGGCGGCAGCTGAGAGCCTGGCGTGCGTGGCGGTCAGTGGTGTGGGCAGAACAGCAGCAGCGAGAGGTGGTGAGAACGGAAGAGGATCTACGAGCTGAACACAGGCAAGAAACTCAATGAAATGATGTGGTTAAGTAATAACGTTAATTACAACCTATATAAAAAAATTAGACTGTTAATTATGACAGTATACCTAGAAGACAGTCACTGGTCCCTGTTACCTTGACTAAGCAATAATTGACGGTTAAAAATAAAACATTTGTTCCCTCCTCCAGACAATGCCAGCTGGCTGTGGAGAGTGACCGAAGGCGGTTATTACGGCGATGTCTGAATGAGTGGCAGCTTTGTTGTCGCATAGAGAAGGAACAACGAGAGCTTTTGGCCCAGCAGCAGGAGACCCGTCGCAAGATGGCTGCCTTAATCAACGCTGCATCAACAGGCAAACTCATGTCCACAGAAACCCAAACTTTTCAGGCGATTATGGCCCCACCTGAGGCTTCTAACCCACCAGAGACCCCAGAGAAGGTGAGAGGGGCACTCACAAATCCTCATTTCAAAAATAACATTAATAATAAAAATAGTATCTTCTCTTTGCATGGCCTGAACCTTTCTTAGTCAACTAGGGAGAAAAACTTAGTATGAAATATTCACAACTCTGGAGAGAGCAAGAGCAGGAAAGAAGGTGGATGTGAAACTGTGAATCTAGTGGATGGGAAGGCATAGCGCAGATGGAAAGAATGCTCTAGGGAGGTAAAAGGTGTAGGATAGTGGAGCAGAGCTCGAGGGACGAAAGACAGAACAGGAGATGAAGTTGGAGTTCATGGTGGATGGGTCAATAAAGAGGTCATCCTCACCATCAAGCATTTGTTTCTTATATATCAGGATTCCTGGAGCTCAGTCAAGATTAAATTGCACTGGGACGCTGTATCTATGTTATCCCCCCCTTCAGTTTTTAGATGTTTTTTTTTTCATATATGATATAATCTTTGCGTCTGCTCTATTTCCTTCTCTGTAGGAGGATCACCAGATGTCAGGCACTTTAGCCCCCAAAGCCTCTGCAGTACCTCAGAAAAAGCCCCCTGTGGGTGCCGTGGCCCGGCCCACTCAGCCTTGGCAGGTGACCAGACGCCACGCAGCACCGACTGCTGCTGAGCTCCATGGGGCACAGCAGAGAGGTGAGGGCGGCGGCTCTACCTGTTCAAAAAGCGCAGTGTCGCCGGGCAGCAGGTTTGAGAACAGACATGCCGTCCAGCAGCAGATCATCACGCAGCAGAAGAAGCTGTTGAAGGAGCAGCAAGAGCAGATTGCACAGCTGAAGAAGGAGCAGAGTGTGATGGGTTTGGAGCTGGAGATTGAAAAAACCACACAGCTCACCCAGCTATCAATGCTAAGAGCATCAAGACCAAAGAGCCACAACTTTGACCCCACAGAGCAGAGGTAGGCTCACTGCAAAATGTCTAGATGGCACGAAAACTCTAGATGTGTGTGCATCATATTCACCCATATTCACGCTGTAACTGATTTCAGGTGATTATACACTAAAGAAAACATACTTATTCATATTATTTTCCATTTCTGCCAATGTCCTAGAAGGTCCGATTTCATGCTGTAGAAGGAGAGATTGTTTACAACCTGGCAATGTTGTCCTCAACGTAACGTAAATTTATTTAAAACGCATCAGTGAATTACTTTAACACTGTTACTAAAGCCACTAGTTACAACTTATGAGCCTTTTATTACGGGTGACCTACAGAAAGTGGCACAAATTTCAGCAATAATAATTTTGTTAAGGTCAGGGAGGAAAACCTAAAAATGTTGCACTAAATTAAACCTTTTAGAAATTGGTCCAGTGGGTCTAATTCTAAAGTCATAGTGACTCTTTGGCCATTTGCACTTTGTTTACTCTTCCACTAAAATCATTTATTACAGGCTCAGATCGTAAAGATTGTATAATTTTTACAGAAATAATACCCTTTTAACCTAATATCTCAAATGTCTAGAATAGTGAAGGCACTCAGTGTTTTCAGGAGCTACACAGAGGTGAATTGGGGTAGAAGTTATTATCCTTTAATAGCTTTTCTTATTAAATACAAGTCTCATAGGAGTAGATTCAAAGAAACAGCGGCAGAAGGGTTTTAAAGCTTAAAGAGAACAGAGGAGTGGGGGTCGTGCCAAAGTCAATAGTTCATATTTTGTACATTATTGGTTCTTTTATTTAAGTAGTATTTGATTGCAGACACTTTCCAAGAAGTCTATGAAAGCTTGAACATAGTTTTCAAGGACACAAGCAAAAAGGTCTGCCCTTCACCTCAGACTTACATTCATTTAAAGATTCCTGGACAGTCCGACGCACGTCGTTTGAGTTTGCTTCAAGTCTATACCTGTCTGAATGTAATTTGCCCAGCAATGATCAGATGTGAATGTGGCGACAGAGATATGGGCCTTTGTTTCGGTGCTCATGGCTGTGATTGGTACTGTTGCAGGGCATCAGGAGGTCACGGGGAACCTGACAGTCTCTGTGCACCGCCAAGGAAAGCTGTCACACGGCAGACACTCCCCCATCCAATCATCACGGGTCAGTCTGCAAGGTCCTTCACTCAGAGGATGACATGCACAAACTCACAAATACATACATACATACATACAAACATAGCAGGCACATATGTTCCTTCAAACATAGAATGCTGCAGCTCTTTTGGGACATTGCATGACCCTGACTCACGCCTATGGAGACGTAACATTTGCAAATATAAAAGCCTATAGTCCCACAACAACCCCACTCATGTTTTCCTACCAGTTACGTGTTCAGAATATGAAGGGCGAATCAATCATAATCATCCACATATCCACTCCTGAGTCTCTGTCATGCCACAGAGGAATACCTTGTGCTCAACTCACCCCTCTTCATCTCTTTGAAGCCATGGAGGTCCGTGCACATCAACGCGCAGAACGAAGGAAGGAAATCGAGGAACTCAAGAGAAAGAAGGACGAGGAAAAACTGGTGAGAGATTGACGAGTTGTTTTGCTGGACGAGTAGCAAGTTTTAATTGTCTGAAACAATATTAAAAAACACAAATTTACTTGGAACTTTTACAGGCTGAGATGAAAGCTGCGGAGGAGCAGAGGCAGAGGGAGGAGGAGGAGGAGAAACACAAAGCAGTGGAAAAGAAGAGGGAGGAGAAAAGGCAGGAAAGAGAAGTGAGGTTCATATTTCCTGGCCGTTCTCAATAACATGAATTCAAAATACAGGAAGCAGTAACGCTGACAGACATGTAGCAGGACAGTACTCCAGTGACCACTATACAATATTCAAATAATGTTACTTCTTTCTGTCTGTGCAGAATGAAGAGGAGAAACAGAGGCAACTGAAAAGGCAACAGGAGCTCCTGAAGCTGGCCCGTCAACACTACCACAGAAACCTGCTGTTACGGCGAGGCCTGGCTCCATGGAAACGTCTCATTCAGATCAGACAAGACAACTTGCAGGTGAATCACCTGTCTTGTCTTTTCAGCTTTCAGCTAGAGCAACATAGAGAGTATTGTCAGTCAAATTCAGCCTGCCCTCAGTCCTCCAACTCAACAATTTGAGAAAGAAACTTTTGATTCTGGCCTTGATTTTTAACAGGAAGCTGTGCAAGGAGTGCTTTAGGTTTTTCATTATCACACATGCTCCTACAAATGAATTACAATAAGCAAGAGGACATTCAGACTTACAAGGGTAAATCCAAGACAAGGTACACACTGTGGATCTGAATAATAAAAAAAACCTACCTGGTTATAGACTGGCTTGCAAACAGTACTACATGTGCGTCATCCATCTGTGTTTCATTGACAGGAAATGTGTGTTCTTGAAATGCTTTTTTTTTTATAATTCAAATCTCTACTTGTGGCTGGATGTCTTTCATGGCTCACAGACCATTGGTGGACATAATGTCTCACACTAAAAAGCTTTACTTTTTTTCTCCATATGACAAAGATTATATGGACTAATCTCTTTTATGTTTTAGTGAATCAAAGAGGATTATATGTGCTTTTTTATGTCCTGTCAGTCGCCTCAACTGAAGCTCACAGCTTTTCCTTAACCAATGGTATAAAAAAATGCCCTAATTAGTAGATCTCTGACTCTTATCTTTTTCTTGACTGATTTATGCATTCATTTATTTTTTATTCTGCATTTATTATTCCTGTTGCTGGGATGATTCTTTTGTTCCATTTGCCTGCCTGATTACAAATTACTAAATAAAAGTTAGTCATTATTATTATTTTCTAAAAATACCACATACCACACTTCAACACATTAAATAGACTGAGCAATATGAAAGCTACTGTGATTAAAAATGCTCACTCCGCAGCTAAAACGAACACGCCAAGCCAAAGGCAACGCTCCACATAAACCCACCACCCAATAACACACTTACACTCCTCTGGACCTGCACACATACAGAACAGACATACACACTCATCAAGGTTCAGGAAAAACATCCAAGCTAAAGCTAATGTAACAACATTGTAGCTGCAGTCTCTTGACAGTTTCATTATTTCATCTTCAAAAGGTTCCTCTCCACTGAACGCAGAAAAAACTAACTTGAAAAACTAGCTAGATATAGAACGTCTTTGTTAAATGCAGTCAGAGACAGGCACTTCATCATTTGATAGCGCTCCATTGCTTCAACCTGGCACGTATAATTGAGTTTGGATGCACTCATCAGCGTGCATCAACACTTTTCTTTTCAATCCCCGCCAGCTGGCCGAGAGTCATCACAATCTCTTCCTCCTGAGGCGGTGCACACTAGGCTGGCGGCAATCAGCAAGAGAGTCCCAGTCTGAGAAAGAAGCTTCTGTTGACCAACTGTACCGGCACTTTTTGCTTCGGAGGAGCTTAAGCCGCTGGAAAAGAGTGTGTATACACCCGCACGCGCGCACACACAAGTCAAATACTCAATCAGGATTGCAGTTTCCCCATCTTCAGCCTGTGACTTAGAGAAACACCTTTTCCTAATCGTCTCTTGTACCTGCACTCAATCATGTTTTCAGGGCGCCCAGTCTTTAAAGAAAAAAAAAAAAGACTATTTTCTTCTTTTTGTGATTAAGCCAGTGCTGTCCTCATCACTCAAACTGACTTGCAGTTGTTCCGTTGTGGACTTTACTGCTATAAATGCAGTAAAATCCACCCGTCTCTGAGGATGTGTTGTATGTTTCAGCTTAATGACTGGCGGATGATTCAAGAGGAGAGAGCCGAGCGTTTCTATCGCACTCGCACTCTGAGGAGGTTTCTGCTGGCACTGCTGGATCATGTGACCCAGGAGAGGCTTGTGGAGTGGGACCGTCAGAAGCTGGCTCAGGAGCACAGTAACAGGTCTGCTGCCCACGTCTACCCCATATGTTCACTGTGTGGATGCAGTGTGCCAGTACTGTGTCAAATTATATTTAACAGCTTGTTTAATTACAAGTTGAAATGTAATATCAGCGCAGTTTGGTCACAGTACGGAACAAAAACAAAATGCCTTGAATATGTATCAAACTAAACAGATTTTTTTAACTGTACCGACATTTTAAGGCTTATTCTATTTTCGGAAGTTATGACTTTCAAGATTGAAGATGGTTAATTCATAAACAAACACTGCAGAATATGATAAAGGTTACCCACTGGATCTAGGAGCAGATGTTAAAAAAATTACCAATATATTTTCCACTGCAACTGCCCATGCATTAGATTATAAACTTCACCATCTCTTTGACTCCAGTGATGAGCCTCTAATCTGTTGTTCATTGTAAATGTCTCTTCACATTACGTTTAATGTCAGTTGTGGTGTTTCTCAGCTCAAGTAGAAACATCAATATGGCTAAACTAGCTGGCATAGCATTAGTGTTTATCTCTAACCCCAGGTAATTAAAAGAAAAAAGTATTTTCCACAATAACACAATAGACATTTACCTTATGCCAAGTTTGCAGGTAAATGTTTAGACCACGAATGAGTGGAAACTTTAATTTGCATTTAAATACTTTTGCAGCATTGCTTCCTACACACCATACATTTAAATCAGCAAAGATATTTGGGTTTTGATAATGCTCTCAGTAACAGCATTATTATTCTGTCCTCATTTCAGACAAAAATAATGGATTCTGTAGCCCTGCTCTAACTTAATGATTTCACCGTCATTGACACAGAATGCGAGTGGTTTTGAACTTCTCAGGTGAGGTCAGCTAAATGACCTCAGCCTGCAGGTGAATTCCCACCAGCTGCCCAGCTGCCATTGTCAATAAGCCCCCAGTGACATTATGTGAAAACTCATTAGGATTTGTCAACCCAGAGGTCCCTATAATTCAGTTTCTTATTGCTCACTTGCTCTGTTCCCGTCTGTCCCTCCATCTGCCTGCTCTTCAGACGGGTGCTGCGGCGATGTTTGCTGGCCTGGAGGCAGCTTCCCTGTCTGCTGCGCAAGGAACGAGTGAGGGAGGAGCGGCGGGAGAAGCTGGGAAGGAGAGTGACTGAGGTTCTGCCGGATTTCTGCTCCTATCCACTGTAAAGCCTCTGGGAGAAACCGACACTAAAGGAGACAAACTCACGCATACAAACATCTCAACAACTCTCGGGGACACGCATACAAACAAAATGAATACACATGCACACATTCAAAATAAATAATTTTATTCAAACACAACTGGACCAATACAACTTTTAAGATTCGGAAAAAAAAAACCTTTCAATCCCTTTGAGAAAATCGCTTTAATAAAAGCAGCGATAGTGGAAAGCGCTGGAAAACTTCTCAAGGTGACATTAATGTGTACTGGTTTATTTGCGTTTGATTAATTCTGCAATCTGTTTGAACCAGCTAAGACAATAAAAGTAACTACTAATATATTCATGGCTATCCGATCATTATGTGAAATGCAACCACAAACTGTCGAACTTAAATTGCCCGATTGTGTGGCTTGTGCTGAGATGTTTCATTCAGCGGTGATAAATAATCCATGACACTCACAAGGTGAAGTTAGGCGCCCTCCTTTGTGCAGGTAAGTGTTTGTGGAGGACAATGTGTGCTGAGACACCCTCTTTGAAAAGGTGTTCAGCCCATGGTTTGTGCGTCATTGAGGTGTCACGTTGTCGCTGGCGCCGTGCTCAGAGAAAATGTCCCTACGAGTACCAGAGCAATTATTCATTCTCACATATTTCTTGTTTGCCGACTCCCAGCAAGGCACTAGAATGTAGAGGAGACATAAAGACAGTGTTCAAAGCCAGAGAAGGCAGTCAGTGTGAAGGATACGGTGATATTTGTTTGGCAGAGACTCTAGTGACACATGGAAAGAGATTCAAGGGCAGTGTGAGTGGGTACAGCTGCATAGAGGAGATGTTGTGGGTGACATTATTAGAAGTGAATGTATCTTATTGTAGTTTTTATTGCTATGTGTCCAAAAATCAATAACTGTAACCCAGCGGTAAAAGTCATTTGCTGAAAGCAGAGGAGGCAATTGGAGTGAAAAAGAGCCATGCTGCCATCCAGAGGACATGAACAAGAACAGCAACCATAAGCTCCAAACTCGTGTTTTAAAATCAGGGTTGGGGAATCGGTCTCTTACACCAGGTGTGCTGGGATGGGAGAGGGTGGATTCAGTTTTTCTCCCATGGTCATGAACTCTGCCCAGTTGGAACGGAGACCTCGAGAGTAGACGCCAGTGTCCACGACGAGTCCCCAGTAGGCGCTGCGAGCGGTTTTGTCCCTCAGCGCCATGCGTGCCTCGCGCTCGGTTACATTGTAGCTGACGTTGATGACCTGCACCATCAGCAGGTGGAGCAGCCCACAGGTCACAATACTGCTGTACCACGCACAGGTGAAGCAAAGCGCAGAGCTGAAACACAGACATTGAGAAAAGATGGTGAATGGAAAATACTCATCAGTACTCCCTAATAGTTTCGTGAGTATTACATTATTATAATTAGTATTATTATTGTGTTGGAGTACAAAAAGCATAGCTTAGAGTCATCTAAAAGGTTTTTTATGTCATGGCTGAATGTTTAGCCGATTTAGACAATCTGGACGCGACGCAAGATTTCAGAGTGAGATTTATCAAAGCAAGACCCACAATAACAAATCAAGTGAAAGGTAAAGTTTTACTTCTCTGTCGGGTCCTTTTCATAATGTTGACAGACACTTTTAACAATCTGAGACCGTCAGTGGCAAAACAAGCATTTTAGTAGATTTACATTGACGCTGCCGCCTGCAGCGTTTTCCCTCAATACTGAACCAATTATCATTCATCTTATCATATCATCATCATTTAGACACAAAAACATTGAACAATCAGGTTCAGGTTTAAAAACAAGTTACCCTTTATGACCCGATATACATTTGAATAACTTTTAATAATATTTTTCTCATCTTTAAATTTGAAAGCATCTTATTTTCTAACCAAAACAAGCTTCTGGCCTGAGAACAATAACAATGAATGAGGTCAAAGCAACACATAGACACCAATTTGTCTATTTTTGGGACAAAACCTATATTATAAGAATAAGGGGGCTTTCAGATTTAGGAAAATAGTAACTTTAAGGGACTATAATGTTAATGTTTTCCAGCTCAGAGTGTACCGATTGTGTGTCTAGGCGCTCAGTACCTGTACTGGTCGTAGACCCCCGGGCAGTAGAGCAGGGCGGTGAAGAGGAGTTGATCGGGACACACACTCTGCAGCACCAGGCTGATCCCGTACAGAGACGTCAACAGGAAGAGGACGAGCGTAAGCAGGAAGCTGCGGTGATTGGTCTGCCCCACACAGCTGTTTATCCTACCCGGGCACCGACGGGGGGAGCACAGACACACAAGTACACACAAAACATCGTACTGAGGCCTCAGAGTTACACTACACTACACACATGCAGGACCACACACACGTAAGTGTAGAAGTGGATGATAGAAAGGAACTGTTCACTTGCAGCTGTGAATAATACGGGTGTGTGATGCTGGCTTGACACGACATACAAATATGGTTAAAAAAAAAGACACAGCAGGTGTAAACATGACAAACACATTCAGTCTGAGCTGATTACCTAACCTGGGAAAGAAAGACGGTCATTGTCTTGACAATTAAAAAGGACTTTTGTTTTAGATTTATTGTATAGTTTGTGTAGAAAAGATGACGAACAACTTCGGTGTTAGCGATGTGAGACAAAGTGGAAGGAACAGTGATGACAGGCCGAGTGAGAGGCATTTTTATTGGCACCCACCAGACGCAGTGGTGGTCGAGACGCAGCACGCAGACGCCACAGATCCGACAATGTCCCGCCCTCGGGGGCCGCGCCACCCTGCACACCGGACACCAGTTCCTCCGGCCGCCTTCCTTCAGCTCCGCCCCCGCATGCTCCGACGATCCCGCCCGGTTGGCCACGGTCATGGTCACGTCCTGCCTCCCCCCGTTGGCGGAAGGGTCTCTGTCTGCCAGAGGGCTGTAATACGTCACCGTGCTGTGGACGGACTCTGGGTTTGGCCGCACAATGCCAGGTTCTCTCTTGGTGTGAACAAGGGCCACCAGGGTGAGTATGACCCCGACAGTTATCACCGCCAGCTGGACCAGACCAATATCCCCATTGGGAAGCACCTCAGTGATGAACAAGTAGTACATATATGCCAGGGAGAAGAGGGCCAGGCTGAGGAAGAACAGTGTCTGTCCCTTCTTGCGATGGGTGAAGTAATAGTACCACAGCACCAGGCCGGGCAGAGCTGTCAGAACCACCATGGCGAGCAGGAAGTGGAGAGCAGCGACGTGCAGGAGGACCGGCAGCAGAATGAGAGGAGGGATGATGGACAGTTCCACTTTTCGGGCTCCACCCCAGAGCCAGGGCACACGAATCCGGTCCGTGACAACTGCAGTCACATGTGACAGGGATTCCGGTTTCTGAGGCTCCCTCTTCATGAACCTGACAGAGTAACAAGTGAAATATTTTTACTTCTGGAAGCAATATATTTGAAAGGTGAGATTTATGTCTGATCAGAAGTGTTCGTTTTGGTTTTCCACCTCCAACGAAAAGCAGAGCACTCCTCAAGAGAGAGTCTGTCAGACGGTCTGTAGGGAATACTACCATAACAGAAGAGTGCAGAGCATATTCCACAGCAGACAGGCAGATGTTTAATTACAATATCATGACTTTATTCTCAACTATTCCATGAACACAGATATGTGGATTATGATTTGAATGTGCAAAACATTTAAAAAAATCTGCAGAAATTGTTATTAAATAAATAAATATATAGTCTGTATGAAATAACGTCAACCTTTTGTGTACTGTGAATAAATACTTCACTAATAATACTACTACTAATAATAAAACTAATTCATACTAATTGACTGGCTGTTGGTGCTGGAGGAAAAGTCTGAGAATCCCCAAAGCAGGTTGAATTCATCCTCTGGGGATCATGAATGTACACAATTCCAAGGCAATCCATCAAATAGCTGTTGAGATATTTCACTCTGGATCAAAGCGGTGAGCCGACTGATCGACCAACCAACAGACCAGCATTGTTGTTGCTGTTTTACATCTTTGTAAATTGAATATCTCTGCTGCCGTGCAAAGGTAAAAGACCTTAAAAAACAAAACAAAGAATTGCCATTTTCCCAATATTATGCCCACAATACCCACAGATTCTTTCTCAGTCCTACACTGACTTGAGTTTACCTCTCACCTGTCACAGGCGTCATCCAGGTCCTCACAGTCACAGCAGCAGGCTCCCACATGGCTGCGCTCTCCGAGTCTGTTCACATACTCGCAGCAGCACAACCTCTCCTCCTCCTCCAGCACCTTGTTGGCTCGCTTCTTCATGATGGACAGCCTTACAGCCTGTTAGATCATAATAAAAAAGTGTATTAGAACCATTAACATTTATGTTACGGATAGAGATTCAGAAAAGAGACGGGAAGGGAAAGACAATAACTGTAAATACTGTAAAAGCCCACTTTGCTGAAATGCCCTCTGCACACAGCAGCTTAACAGCTATTTGTATGCGTTTTGGATGTTGGAGTGGTTCCAAACTGATTTCGACCACGGAACACGGCAGAGCAGACCCTGCTCATTTGACCCTACCCAGTCCACCTCCTACCCTCACATCTGTCCCACATCTGTCGGGCTTTAATGACTTGCAGGAACTGAACGGCCCCACCACTGCGGCAGCCTGCTGATTTATTTAGACAGCACAGATGGATTTGGGCTGAGATGAGGCCGTGGAAGTGTTTAAAACAATCGCAAGGTCTTCAGTGCCCCCTCCATCACAGAGAGCAAGACTAGTGAAGCAGTAAATGGCATTAATCCCTCAGCTCAGTTAAACCTCTCTCTGGGGGGGATCTGGCTCTGTTGAATGAGCCTCTGATTAGCAATAAATCAAAGTGTGACATGGTGTTCTATCAATATTCACCAGCCACTGATCAGAGAAACATGGTAAAAAGGGACATCAGGAAGTCACTGCACCCGGTCAAGAAATAGTCCCACTTGTTCCTCCTGTAACTGCAGAGTGGTATCAATGTTCTCATCTAACTCTGCAAGAAACTGAATTTCCTAAAATATTGAATCATATTTTTAGTCGAAATTACGAAAATAACACTAGTAAATGTCTTCTATCAACATGACTGCTCTAACTACAGGCTCTGCAACTTGTGTCTTGATTAAAAGTGACGTTCATTTACCAACAGTGGCTCTAAACCTTCTTGCACATCATGAATGGATCAAGCTGAAGGATGCATGTTAGTCATTGGATGTGCGGATTACAGTTCACCCATGTACTTTGTTTTTCTTACATTTTCTGGAGTTTAACTCTTATTTTCTGTATCACAGCTCGGTTAATCGACGACCACCGGGTCACAGTCGACCCAGATGTTGCCTCGTCACACAGGTCCACCAGCACCGTATAAACACTGATCCAAACCGCGGCCTCAATCGAGGCTCCAGTGTGGAGCCAAAGACGCACAACAAATGCTAAACACAGCCGTAACGTACCTGAACACAGAGCTGCTACATGCCGAAGCTTTCTAGTCGCGTTAAATATCGACTCAGACGGTTTCCCCCTCCAGCACCACCGGAGCTTCTCAACGGAAGTGTTTTCTTCTCTCCCGGTAACGGATGACGTAACCGGTGTTTCTCGGAGCTACATTACGCGCGGTGTGCCGCGGAAGTCTCCAGAACAACAGCAGCCGCTGATAAACCAGTCCGGGTTCAGGTGTCCGGGGTCGACAGGGATATCTTGTCCGGGTTCGGGATCGCTGCTGTTGAGACGTCCTGAGGCTCTGCCCCCAAAACAGTTTCCCTCCTGACGTCAAACGAGCACTAAGGTCCCCGCCCATGGCCCGGTTAAACTCCCACACCTACATCCACCATCGTCCGAGATCATTTTAACTACAGCTCAGAGTCTAACCGTGCAAAACAAATACGTTTCATAAAGTCAAGTTCATTCTGGATATAGGTGGGTCCTAGTATTTTATAACACAAATAATGTGCAGTAAGAGTAGCTTGTATACTTTTTTAAATCTATATAGTTTTAACTGATGTGCATTGACATCAGGCTGGAGTACATATTCTTACTGCACTCGTGTTTTGAGAAAACAAAAATTACGACTCAATTATAGACTAAAATTATATACAATTATAGACCGAGATTTATGCAGGGAACAAATGCATCATAATTTAAAAGGTGTTGTGTTTTGTATGAATAAGCTAAATGTATAAAGTCCTTAGCTGTAAACATAGTAGAGTAAAGAATACAAGATTCTCTTCTGAAATATATAGGCTATACAATATAATCGCCTTGAGTAAATGTAGTTACGTTGGACCACTAGATATTACATTAACTTTTATTAAAGTCCATATACAACAGTAGATGTTCAAAATAAACTAATTGCCACCATCAGAGATCCTAAGGACAGTCTACAGAGGCAATATGTCATTTCCTCTAGGAGTACACAAGGACATGCTAGTGGTCAATAATTAAAGACCGTCTCAATAGTCTTGTATTTCACCTGTGACAAAGACACATTTTTACTTTACTCCCATTTAATTTTCCGCTTCCAGCAGCAGCAGACAGTTCCCAGCATCATACAACAAAAAAATCTGTAATTTTGGCTTAATAGAATACATTCTAGTACCCTTAGTCTCGTCAGACTCTTGGTTTCACTTTGTTGTGAGGCAGTTCAGCTTTAAGAATAATGAACAGATGATTCCTTAAGAAAACAACTATTTAATAGCCAATATATAATCATGAGCTAGTTTTTAGCCTGTAAGCTTCTCTCCGTGGTCAGATAATTGATTAATCATTTCAGCAACGTCTGAAGTGAAATTATTCAAATTAACAGCTTCTAAAATACTTATATTTGCTGGGTTTCTTGTCTCCTATGATAGTAAACTGAATCTTTGTTGGTTGGTCGAACAAAACAAGGCACTGAAAAATGTCAGCTGTTCTGATGGACATTTTATTTACACTATTTTATAGACCAATATAATAGAGATATTTTTATATCAAGAAAATGTGCAAAAATGTTGCAGCTCTAATATTTTGTACCTTCAAAATGTTGGAACTACTCATGATTGTGGCAATAAATTGTTTATTAATCGCAATATGGCTGAAAATGTACAAAACAGCAACCACTTTTAATCCGGTGGTTGCTTGCAGAGTCTGTTTTAAGTAAGAACAGCTGAACAAAGGACAAGGTTGACAGCAACACTGTAAACATCAAAACAAGGCAATTGTAGTGGCATGTCACCAACAATTGATTTAAAACAAAACAAAAAAAACAAAAAACAATACTAGTGTTCTTGTCAATTTGGAAATTACAGAGTAACTTGCATCTAGTGTTGACGGTGTAAAAGCAAAGTGCTGAGATAACCCGAGATAGCCTCACTGCCCCCACACCTAGAATCTCAAATTAAACCAATATCTTATACTTGGTTCACAGTGTAGAACAAGGAAAAAAGAAAGTTCATAAAAAACTGATTACACAAGTACAACCGAATGAGGGAAAATAAAATATGTATATGTGGTGTGAAAAAAAGAAAAAGAAAAAAGGCTCACCGCCAGCAACGTTCACCAAATTTGGCTCATATACAGTATGATAAAAACCACGTCTACGAGGTACTTGTGCAAAAATTAAAAACGTGCAAAAAAGTACATAGAGAAAATAGTTTTAAATAATATTGATTCACATCCCTGGAATAAAACAAAAATAAAAGCTTTTTCTAATAGTTCATTTGGTGTGGCACGATCATCAGCTCATAGCAAGGCGTTTGCTGAAAGTCAATGCCACTATTTAAGGAAAGAGTGAAAAAGACGCCAGTGGAGGGAGCCGACAAAAGCACCCTACAGAAAACTAACCCTACTGCTCCACGTGCCGCCGACTCTGATGCAACGTTGCCCTCGCAGCTTTAAAAACATCCTGGCACCTGACGCCCCGCCACAGGCTTTGGGACCGGTAACCTCTGACAACAAATGACACGTCAGTGGTCTGGGGATGTCTACATGGCAACGTCACTGGATACCAGAGACTTCCTCAGAGGCAGTTCACTACTGCAGTCCTTTGTATTCATTTTTTTCCCCCCTCCACAGGGTCGGGGGACAGGCATTCTGCAGTCGCCAGGTGAGGAGCATCACTGTGGTGCCGCTGCTGTACGACTGGCTAAAGCAAAGGTTTGCTGGAGCACCACCAGAGAGCTGCGGAGCTGTGAGGAGAAGAGGAACAACCGACTCAGCAGCTTAATAACCTGCTTTAGGTTTTGTTTTTTTTGTTTTTTTTAAAAAGGTGTTAAAAGACAGCTATGACTCCTGCTGGTTGTAAAATAGAAAATGACAGCTGTACATCTCTGATTTCTGACTACAAGATAAAGGAGTCAAAAAAGACTTTAATGAACTGCCCTATTTTGCACAAAGCAGAATCTCCATAATCATGTCCACATCAGAGCTACAGTTGTTTTACTTATGCATTACATCCCCAGCTTGTCCTACCTGTTCTAAAAGGTTGATGGAGTCCTGCAGTACATTTTTTAGCAGCTGCGCATCCTCTCTGGTCCGATATTCTGGTCCCTGTCTGGGCCCATATTCAGGGGCCAAGCTGCAAAACAACAGAAAGAAAAAAGTGATTATTCTTATGTGCCAAATAGGATATTCCCATTTGCTACATAAAAAGGCAGCAGAAGATAAAAACAGAAGCAGTAACAATGTGATGGACATGTAAAAAGAGGGCAAAGAGTGGTGGAGCACAGAGGTGAGACAATGTCATTTACATAACCACAGTTACTGAGGCTGATAAACAGACAGACAGTTTCAACATTGTGACTCATTAGAGCAAGAGCTCTCTTGTAAAGTGGAGGAAGACTAACCCCTTCCCCCTCTCCACCCACAACAAGACTTCTGCTTTCTGAGTGAGCATGGCAACTACTGATATACAGTACTTAATGTCTGACAGATGACTAATCAAGGGGGCGGGGGGGGGGGGGGGGGCAACCCAAAGAAAATGATCTGACCTGGCGTCCGTCCTGTCCCTCAGCCGATGCTTTGTGCTCAGGTACATGTGTTGGGCTACGTCCTCCATCGCCCACAACTTAAAAAACAGACCCAGATTCATCACCATCAGAATCAGTAAGCTGAAAGAGACAGAAAGCATTAAAGAGTTTAAATCTGACCACTTAGAGAGACAAATGTTTGAAGAAAGCATGCCAACACCAGAAACGACTGCACATAACCTTTAGAATATTGACCATCTTTAGCGATCAGGACAGTCCGTCTCTTTGGACAACACAGAATACACAATACAACCCTCATTGTGGTTTCACATGTCTGTTTCCAGGTTGTTAACTTACATCAGACTCATGCCAGCCACTATGGTTGTAGTGTTCCATTTGTGCAGGTTGTTCATTTCTATGGGGCCTGAAATGCAGGACAGATCAATAAATTATAGATTTTTTAAAAAAGCAAAACATGCTGGCTGTTTGAAAACAAAACCTCAATATGAGAACGTTTGGCAGTGGTTAGAAGATATTTCCAATGGCCTGAGATATAGATGCTGCTGTTTTGTGGGTGTGTCAAGGGTGCGAGCCAATAAGACAGTGACTCGTCTATAGAGGAGGGGCGTGCAGTTTGCAATATAAACATTTGCTTTCAAGGCTTTTGTCACAGCTGCTACTATTGCAGCAAGAAATGATGTCTTTGATGGACAACAGTCAACATTTGAACGTCTTGGTACTTTTTGAAAGTGCTGAAGGCCTCGCAGGTTCATATTTTACTTCAGTCAGATTAAGAAAATTTGCACCAAGTTTTAAAATGTATATTCAAACACTTTTGGCATCACTAACTACTAAAAATGATTTGAACAATTAAGTAAATGGTTTGAATCTCAACCAAGCAGCCTTGTACGTATAGTTCATACAAAACTTAGATGAGATGATCAATACACTCCTATCTTTACATTAAAAGTGAAACTGGACCAAAGAGTCCATGAGCTTATCATAAAGACTTGAAGCAGTCTGTTCAAAATCCACAGGAATAAAAACACGTAATTTTATGGCCTTATTTTGCTGAACTATTTCTTGGCGGGACAGAGTGACTTCCTGCCAACCTGGGGACTCCATAAAGTCAGTATTTTCTGCACATAAACCCCCTGTGAAGCCGCAACTTTATCTTTATACAAACCAGATATCATTAGCATTAGTGAGCTACTGGCACAAAATTAAAAAGGACAAAATACATCAAATAAAGGCATTAAATACAGTAGGCGTGTCATTTACCCATGTTGCCGTCTCTGTGCTGTTCAGGGTCTTGTCCGTACTGCTTGTTGGGCTTCATGTGCTCTGACAGAGTCCGGCTATAAGTACGCCTCCTCCTCCGAAGCCCACCCGTCTTAGCAGAGTCGCCACCTCCTTGATTTATCTCTGCTTCCTCCTCCTGCAGTTCTGCCTCTGTACAGGGTCAGATATGGGGCAGAAGTTAGCGGGGTTAAAGCTAGGCTGGGTAATGTATTACAGAAACCTATTTTGTTAAATTTCTTGAAATTCTCTTTACATCCCGACAGCAATCAATAAATCAAATGCTTTAACAAAAAAAAATTAAAAATCTGGTATCTGTGGCTGTTGCAGGACTGAAATAAAAAATTGAAAATAAATAAGTAAAAAAAAAAAGTAGATTATTCATGATTCATGGCTGATGCAGGTCGGTTTGACCATTATATTCCTTTACTTATTCCATGCAAATGCAGCTGTAAAATAATTCACTGTTGTGGAGCCTGACCTGCGTTGGTGGAAACATTTATATCAGATAAGAGATAAAATAAAACACGAGCTAAGGAAAGTAGACAGTGGAGCTCACTCTTCCGCACACGACTTTCTACTTACCCAGCTGTCGGAAGTTTTCTTCTACACCGCTCCAGGAGTTTTTGGTGATGAAAGACTTGACCAGGCCCCATGGCTGCTTCTTGTACTTCACGTCGGTATAAATCCTGGCAGCACAACAGACACAATAAATGGCAGTCACTTTAAAAAAAAAAAAAAAAGTCCCAAGTCATGAGATAATCATAAAACCTTACCTTAGTCGACACTTCCGCTTTGAGTTACTTATGATGTAGTACCGATTTTGAATGTAGAAGTAATCGTGATAGGGAACGTCATGAGTGTACACCTCGGAGTCCACCAGGTAATACTGACCATCCCTGGATTCTTTGTACAGCGTCTGAGAGATAATTGGAGTACAAATACATGATCATTCATCCATTCAGGCGCACACAGACCACTGACACTGATGTAAACACACCTGGTTCTCTGTAGCAGTGGAGAACTTGCCAATCAGAGGGTTGCTGATGGTTACTGTGTAGTTCAGATTCCTCTTCATGTTTCCTGAGGCGTCTTTTTGCCAAGCAGTAAAGCTGTAGTCTGAGAACACAAAAGGACAATTTGATTATGACACGGTAACTTTAAGCAATGCAGCAGTGAATACAGCCTTATGTCTTTAAATTTAGATTAAAAACAGTTTAACACTTACTGGTCGTCTTCCTGATGTTCATGAACCTGCGGGTGAAGCCGGAGTCGCTGAAGAGCAGCTCAAACATCTTGTTGGCGCTGATGTGGAACACCTTGTTCAGATAGAGACGACCCTGCACCTGGGGCAAACTAACTCGCTCCTCCACTGATGAAGCAAAACGTCAAAATATTAAAACCACAAAAAGTACAACACGTGAGCTCAGGCATCCTCCAGGGCCTCTCCTTACCGTCCTCGATGCTTTCTGAACCGCTCTGCTCGGACACGTCGTTGTTCTCGTTGGCGTTGAGGTCGAAAGAGAGCGAGGAGCGTTTGGAAACCCGCTCTGGGGCGAGACGGTCCAGCGAGGGAGCAGGGCTGCGCCGCTGAGACGGGGTGCCGCGAGGGTCATCTTGCTGGAGGGCGATGCAAACCAGTGAGGTGGGAAAAGATTTTAAAAGACAGGCACAGACAACGCAATGAAGGACAAAAATGAATACCGTGTTGGGAGAGTTCTGCGAGCTGAGAAGGGAAGGCAAGTCCTCCCGCTGAGGAGTGGAGGTGTCTGAAGGCCCATGCTCCGTCCCAGAGAGGCGGAGGGAAGAAGGGCGCTCAAGCCTCCCGGGACCATCGTCACCACCAGGCCTCACCGTCAGGCTGCAGACAGACAGACGGGCAGTGTCAAATCACAGCACATTTAGAATGCGTGAGAGGATGGGCGTGCAGGTGGGAGTGCGTTACCTGGTCTGCATGTTTGATTCTGCTGATAACTGTAAGCTGTCCATCTCCTCCTGGCTCACGCCCAGGTCATGCCCATAATGCTGTTTGACCATCTGCCACAACTCCAAGCTGGTCAGAGGCTAAAGGTCAGGGGAAAGGGAGAACACAAAGTCATTGAAACATAAACCGCAGAGTTTTGTTAGGAAACCAGCTCTTGTAGATATCTCTTCCTCTTGCACAATAAAAGACTCTGCTTTGACAGGAATCCATAACATGCGCAACAAACTTTGCTGAAAATCGGTTCAGTCTGTTAAAAGGTAACCTGGAAACGTTTAGTCTTCAAAGAGTATAATTTACAGTCTCTCTCCATGGCGGCAAACTAGCCTACACACACCTTATTGCCTCTTCTGGCCGTCAGGATATTAATCTTACATGTTTGTGTTGAAAACCAAGAGAAGCTCAATCTCACAAAAACAAGAGGAGATGTATGACGACAAGGTGATACAAACAATCCGTATTGTTGTAGGCCTGTTTAACCCCAGAAGGAAATAACCACGGTTGTTGTTTTTTGCCATATGGGACCACATACGGTGTTCTGTGTACTAAACGGAGATAAAGTTAAAGATCCACCAACACGGACTTTACTTACTTGTCAGACGACATGATCCCCGCAGCAGTGAGTTTCAACTGTCTGTCAGGCAGCGATCTATAACCTGAACGCACATTCAGGAAGTCCTGAGTTCAGAGGGGTAAAGACGCGCCGCCCAGATTTGCACTGCGATAATAACAAAAAGATAAATAAAAGCTTGCGCTACCGGTCGAAAACTTCGGTTCAGACAAACTCCTTTGTTTTGATGCGATTCCGATTACAGTTTCAGCTCTGACACGAGCGCAGCGTCAGGCAGTAGGCAGTGTGCGGTAAAAGGCAGCTGTAAATCAGCCCCCGTCGCTACACCTGAGAGGTCAATGAACTCTTGACGGGGATGTTTTCACACAGGTGTTTGTTCTCCGGATCCCAGCAGACTCGCACCCCCTTGGGTAGGCTGCCATAGCGCCTGTCTATAAGAATAGGCATTGCTGCATAGCTTCTCCTCTTAAAAACAAGATATAATAATGCATGAATATTATCTATAATCTTTATTTTTACCTTTGTTTTTCCAGGATAGTCCTATTGACATTTAATGTGTTCCAATTCTCAAAATAAGGATGGCTGAGCTGGTGGTTTCATTTTTGACTACATCTGTGACAAACTGGAGGTAAATAGTTCCAGTATAATAATAATAATAATAATAATAATAATAATAAATAACATCCATGCCGCTTTGACTGACTCATGCCTTAGACGACTCACTTTTGCTTTCAGCCTCCACACATCAACTGACACTCAACTCATTTTGAAGTTTTAATCTTTAAGATTTCCATGAAATCAAACATTGTTGATACTTTTTTTTCCTTTGCAATGATAATTGCCATGCAATGCATTCGTATAATTTTCTCTCTAAATCATTAGTTTTCATTGTTAGTGGCAGAGTCTGCCATTTCCAGACTGTAATGCAATTCATCTGCCTGTGGTGCTTAAAATTGCCATTATATTATCATAAGTTTGCAGCAATCACTTCAACAGAGGCCTCAAACACATTTAAGTGTTTCAAATTCAACTCACGAGCAAACAACAACTTTTAAAGACATTTTAAACTGTTTACAGTGTTTGCGCCTGCAGTTGTCAAACTAGAAAATAACTTTTTTCTAGTTTATTGTTTATTATGTTTCTTTTACTGGACAAAGAGTTAAAATAAAGGTGACTGAGCTGTAGTGAGTTTACATTTACTAGATTCTTGACATACATGTAGGTCAATTATTCCAAACCCTGCAGATCTTTACCCTACATGCAATAGCAGAGCAGCAGTGATAACCTCAAAGGAAGACATGGCAGTATGACACGCACTCTGGACTGATTAGATAAGTGCTGCAAAATGGGGTAAAGTCACAGAGCTACTGGTGATCGGAGAGGCATTTAGTCACAGCAGTCCAGTTACTGTACAACAGCAAAGTCTGTGTGTCGACAGCGTTTGTTATGCATGCGACTGAGCTATGAAAGAGGGACTATTGTTGAGCCCGCATGAATAGGGGTTACTCCCACATGGAGAATGATCATTAGACTGATGAGTGTCTGCAGTTAGGAGACTGTATAAGGTAACAGCAGGTAAGTGGGGGAAGACCATACCTTGTCCAACAGCGTGTTTTGCCACATGCGGAAAACACTCTGGTAACTTTTCTCTCTTGTCGAGAAGGACGTGAAGAAGAACTGCAGGTGAAGATGTAAAGAGATGTAAAGTAATTGATTATGTGTTAATCAAATGTGACATAAACTCTGCTCTCTTCTAACACACCTTCTCTGTGCTTGTGCAGATCTGGATGGCATTGGGAATCAGACGAGCCGTTTTCTCTCTGGTCATGGTCACAATGTCTTTAAGAGTCAGTATAATCTGTAGGAAAAAGGTGAGTAGTTGATGCACACATTGCTTATCAAAAAAAATGATATCATGAAAAAATTCAACCCTTGGATAGCAATGTTGTGAGCTAGATCCTCCTTCACTCAGGAGTCAAATTGTGATGACATCTTATAATGACTTTTAGCAACTCCCAAGGAGAGGCTTGAACTTACTGCTCACAGCAGAAATGTTGCATTATCATATGATCGACTGTTGCAAGTGTTGCAATTAATGTATCTTACTTGCTATTTTTACTGTTGCAGCTTGGTTTTTCCATCTGTTGCACGTGATTGCAGACTAGATTTTCTTGCCATTTGTATTTGAGGAACTGAAAACTAAATTCAGATATTCGTGGTGTATATTTTGTGTTGCTGAAAACATTAAAAATTTACATTTCTTCTTATTTGTTTGCATCATCTCTTGGGAATAACAAACGAACAATAAAAATACAGCAACAAATCAACAATAAGGGGCTCAGAAATTTAACTATAACTGTTTTAATCATTGGATTTTTAAAAATCCGGCACACTGTATTTTTAAAAAGGTAGTGAGCAGTTTGAAAATAATTAATCATTATTAAAATGTACATTAAAGAAGAATGCAAATGGTTAGCTATACGATAATATAATCCTCCACATGTTCGTTTCTTTGTCCACACATTTGCAGTTCTATTAATGTGAGCACAATGTGCTTCCCGACTGTACAACCTCCCCTCTTTCCTCCAATTACCTTCGTACCCCGAAACACATTGCTGTAGAAACAAATCCAGTTCTCTGCGAGGTAGAGGCGTCCCTGAAGGAGGATGTCCCGCTGGAGGGCACACGGGTAGTCTGGGGAAAAATATATAGGGCTGCTGAAGTCATCCATACAAATGAATGTGCCTGAGGTGACACACTACATCTATAAAACAGGCCACTGTAATAAGATGGCGTGGGAGCCGTAGTGTGATTTACCTTCTTACACTTCACTTTAGATATAGACAACATGTAACAATTTGTACTTCAGTTAAGATCAATTTTAAATTCCAGTCCAAGTCTAGTCACCATAGCCTTGTGGTTCCAAGATGCTCCTGTGTCACGCTCGAGTTAGAGGGTCACATGTCTATTCTATTACATCAGTTTCCATTTTATGCAACAGTGTGGCAATAAACAAAGGAGCCTTATCAATGAAACAACAAAACGCAGCTACAGAGTATGTGATTTTACCACAATGTGGCAAAATGTTTAAATCTGTCTTTAGATACTGTATATTTAAGTGGGGATTTAAGATACATACAGGGTACCTGGTTGAAATATTGGCCAGTGACGTTGTGGTAATGTGACTGTAGGTTCTTCTTGAACCAGAGACCACAAATACTCACGCTGTAAGGATTCATCTAAATACTTTTTCAGAGCCATTTCCACTTTGGAAAACAATAAATAAAACAAGGACTATTTTGTCTTTTTATGACCTTAAAATCTTTGCGCAAATTTATAAAATATGAAAATTTAAATAATGTCTCTCAGTAAAGACTATCATCAACATAAATGAAAGAATAAATATCTGTATCATGGACCAACAACAACAACAACAACTACTACTACGAGTAGTAGTAGTAGTAGTAGTAGTAGTAGTAGTAGCAGTTGTATAAGTCCTTATACAACTCACCCACTATGAGTCTCTCTGACTTCGGCAGTTCTTTGAACAACTTCTTAAATTCATCCAACCTCTGTTTGTATGTCGGCAGAGGAGTTTGAGATGCTGCGAGACACTGTCCCTGAGGGTCGGAGCTCTGGTGGAGGAGATGTGAACATTACTGGTACTGAGCACTTTTGTTCTCTCTTTGTACACAAAAAAACAAGAACAAGTGATAAGCTATAATTCTGACCAGAAGTTAAAAGAGGAAGACAGACAGACAGACAGACATCATCTCCTGTGAGTTTGAGCGGATGATAAACAGCATTGTGAGCCTTTTGGGCTTTGTGTCCAAGAGACAACAGCAATCCCACATGTGTGAGGTGAAACATGGTGTCATGAATCTGAGCCACGAGAGAACAGTTAAATGTTTCCATGCTATGGTTTAAATTATACTAGAACTGCATGACTTATATGAACTAGCCGCTGGTCATTTCCAAGCAGCAGTAACTTTGTGCTAGTGTTGTGTTTTTACCTGTTCTTCATCAGAGCTCCACTTGACATCCACCATGGATGTCGACTCATCTGTAATATCATCACTGACCACTCCTGACCGGTAGGATACCTGGTCCATCTCTGCTGCGTTGCTTAAATGAATAAAAAAAAAAAAAAAAAACATGTGCTCCTGTTAAACTTCTTTAACCCTGCTGCAGATTGTTGATGTTAACACATTTCAATCCCTCCAGCAGTGCCATAAGGTGAGAAAGAAAGATAACGCATGGGTCTATGAGAGTTTAACTCAAACATGATCTGAGCCTCTGTGGTAAATGTCATGAAACAAGGACATCCAGCACCACAGGGGGAAGTCATAATCACTGCAACAGAACTGGTTTGACTAGGAGGGTTAAATGGAGGCAGAAGTGAAGTCCTGCCAAAGAACAGAAACCTTTATGCACTTTTGACTCATGTGATGTATGGAAGAAATATCTTTGAGAGAACGGATTTATGTCACAAAATTAAAAACATTTATACAACTTTAAAGAAACTTTCCAACATCGTATACACTCCCAAACTCTTTGTGTGTGCTGTCAGATTGTGTCGGCTGATTGGAGCTATCATAACTATCTATGAGAAGTCTTTTCAAACAAAACCCACATGATAAAACCGGACCTACGTACTACTTTTACGCACAGCGCCATGAGCGCACACGGGCGAGCCTCCAACATGTCTCTGCACGCGGGTTACCGACCTGAGACTAAACTGTTGTTGTCATTCACTTACCCGGCACGGAGTGGACCCAGGATTTCTGTTGTCTCCGAGTGCGACCGAGTTAAAAAATGAATTAATTAAAAAGTTTGTCTCCCACAAAGTTTGGAACACTTCTGATGCGCTGTGCTCGTGCGCCTTGTTGCATGTGCATCTCATCCGCTTAAAGGAACATACATAATGGGAGTTGTCATCTCATCCGTGACGCTCATTGGTCTTTATATAACTAGTTAATGGCTCCAAAATGGCATCTCCCTTAATTTATTCAGGTGTGGAATCCATGAAAAGCCAAGTACTTTTGTATTCCAAGTATGCAGGTGAAAAGGCTACTACAGTAAGTTTATTCAATTTAAAGGTGTTTGAAATTTACAATTTAAAAAAAAAAATAATCAGAACAGTTTGAAGACTTCGATTAATTGGAATCACTAAATAAAAATCTGAGCTTTTCAAAAACTAATTAAAGTATATAACATGAATTCCGTAAACAAAGGATATAAAGGGCAGGGTGCTGGAGAATGAGTGTTATGCAGAGAGACCAGTTCAGCTGCTCAGACAGCATCAGGAACAATCAGATCACACAGGCAAACACACAACGCGTTTCTTTTTCCCTCATGTTTTAATTCTTCTGGAGTAACATGAAAGTGTTGGACAGCAGAATGTCGACTCTTACACATTCACACAGCAAAGTACACAACACTGCACAGCATGAAACACAACCATAAAAACAAAAAAGGAAAGAACGGCAAGGTCTTCACGTCAAAATGCCGGCAATAAATAGGCTGATCTTATTAAATTTATATTCAATACTCTTCTGTACAGATGGTCTATGAATTACAATACATCAACCGAACAATCCTCTTCAGGAAGAGCAACACAGACACACAAAAAGAATCATGTAAACAGAGAAAGGAAGAGACGGGGTGGAAGAGATCCTTCTTTCGTACACACATTAAATCCACACACACACACGACCAACGACCATGCAGAGGATCCAGAGTGCGCCTGAATGAGGCAACAAAAAAAAAAAAAAAAAAATGAATACAGTACATCTTTCTCTTTTCCCTCCATATGAAATTGCACTTGCTCACACAATCACTCACAAAAGGAGCACAAGGGAGCACAAGGGTTTTGGGGATAAGAGGAGGTGGAATGTGATTCTGCAGTGGAGGGTCCAGAGATGAATACCGGAAAGGCTGCGAGAGGTGGCAGCCTATTCTTCCAATGTGCGGAAGGCGTTCTGCATGTCCTCCACCAGCTGAGCGTACTCTGCCTTGATCTTGGCCTCGCCCTCCTTCACCGGGTCCTGTACCAACAAAGAAACACAGTCTCACTACGCGAACAAAAAACAGGAAGCGTAGGCAGATTCTGTGCACGAGCTGTGGCGCCTGAGCCATGGCCATCCTCCTCACAGTGTCCTACAGATGTCATATCAAAAACAAGCTTTTAAATAGGCTGTCCCATCCTCTTGGAACATTATACAGACAGAAACGGTCATTAAAAGGTATAGTTGAGGCATCTTAACAGGATATCATCGACACTCTTGTCTCAGCCTGTTTATGTTGTTTGCATTTATTGTCGTAACAGTGTTTTCACGCTGCACCCTCAGCCAGGTCTCTCTTTAATAATGACAAAAGAAAACCTGATGGGTGGAGGTCATAGCAACAGGTATTTTTAAAGCAATTAAACTGTCCACTTCCTTATTGTGATTGTCACAACTCTTAAACGCACTCAGTGTATTGGAGCAAACAATACGTCAACAAGCTCGAAATAATCCTTTTAAGAATCAGCACAAAGCGACTGATGTAAAGGCAGACTAACCGCACATTACAAACAAGGAAAACTGTATGTTGACGAGGCAAAAGTCTCACACACGCACCTTAAATTTCATTGAGCTGATCCGGTAGAGGATTTCTCCCATGTGCTCCTTGATCATGGCCCAGGTGATCTTGTTGTCGCTCTGAGCTGTGGTCTCCACTGCGTGCCGTGCCATGTCGTAGAAAGAGATCATGTTGGAGAGGATGCCCACCGTCTTATAGAAGGGACAGAACCTGAGGACATGGACACAAATCAGTCAGCCATTTTGGATTAAATACCCAAAAGTGGAGTTTCACTTTCTCTCCAGGGTGTCCAATATCTAGTAGAACTGTGGTCAGTGCCTGAGTGTGACTAAGGGTGAGTGAGAACATGCTACGTTGGGTATGATGCTACCTGTCATAAGGTGTGTAACCGTTCTGCTGCAGGAAGTCGTCTTTGAGCAGTTTGGCCACCTCCAGGGTGATTTTATCCGTTTCTGCCAGTGATGCCTGTTAAAAGGAAATATTTATTTAAATGAAAGAAATGTTTTGTAGAAAGAAGATATGGAATAAATGTGATCTTTATTTTTTTGTTATGTGTGTCTATCTTTGAAGCTACATACTGGGAAAGGGAGGAAAAAAATCAAGTAAAAGTTCATCCAAAGATCAAACACCTGCCGCCAACTTAACGCTGAATTACCTTTCCAACGAGCTGCACAATCTCAGCCAGGTCCTCCTCCTCCTGCAGGATCTCCTTGGCCTTGGTACGCAGGGGCACAAACTCGGGGAAGTGCTTGTCGTAATACTCATCCAGAGCACGGGTGTATTTGCTGTAGCTGATCAGCCAGTTCACTGAGGGAAAGTGCTTCCTCTGAGCCAGCTTCTTATCCAGACCCCAGAACACCTGAGAGAGGAAATAACATAATTGAGGAAAAGGAACTGAGCACCTTCAAATCAGAAAAGCTTGATTAGAATCTGAATTTGACCATTTACCTGCACAATACCGAGGGTGGCTGAAGTGACAGGGTCAGAGAAGTCACCACCAGGAGGCGATACACTGAGAAAGGAACAAACAGTTTCATTACAGTACGTACAAGACGTGCAGAGCAATGTCTCCCTCTAGTGGCATAAAGCTGTACTCACGCTCCTACAATACTGACGCTGCCCTCCCTCTCAGGGTTGCCCAGACACTTCACCCTGCCGGCACGCTCATAGAAGGAGGCGAGACGGGCGCCCAGGTAGGCAGGATAACCGCTGTCTGTGGGCAGATACAGAAAATAAGAACAGTGAAAAACAGGTGCCAAGTGGTGCTTTCTGCCAAAGATTATCTTTTCATTTGTACACCAATTCACATACTTTATTATTTTCATCATTAAATTATCCCTATAATATTTTCTTTATTAATGGTTTAGTCTATAAATTGCAAAAAAGAAAATATAAGTAAAATATCAATCAAAAGTCCTTTATAACATCTTAAAATGACGGGTGAACGATTTGGAAACGTATCCAATTGTGATTATTTTGACAGATATTGCGATTATATGATCTGATATTAGAGGGAATGATGAATCATTATTCTTATTTTCTTTGAAGCACATTTTCAAATGAGTATGGTGTGTTTTCTGCAGGGATCTGGGATCTTCTCTCAGGGAAAACGGTATTTTGACATATTACCTTTAACAAATATTGAGATCATATATCTGACCAAACAGTCCAAAACTCCCCAACAATTCAAGTTCACCATCAAAGAAGACTGAGAAAATCTCCAAATATTTACATTTAATAACCTGAAACAACTGAATTTTCTGTATTTTTGCTTCATTCAATTTCAAATTTGGATTTTGAAATACCGGAGCCCAAATCATCTGCCTTTAGCTCTTATTATGATCTCCAGGAGACTCCAAACTTACCAGCAGGCATCTCAGCCAGACGGCCAGAAATCTCCCTGAGAGCCTCGGCCCAACGGGAGGTGGAGTCGGCCATCATGCTGACGTTGTATCCCATGTCTCTGAAGTACTCAGACAGCGTGATTCCTGCCAGAACAAACCTTGTCAGTGTGCACTACTCGTGTGTGTGTGTGCGTGTTAATCTCCAGTGAATGAGACTCTTAATTCCAACACATCTAAGTGATCAACGAGTATTCACCTGTGTAGATGGAGGCCTCTCTGGCAGCTACAGGCATGTTGGAGGTGTTGGCCACCAGCGCTGTTCTCTTCATGATGCTCTCCGTCTTCCCGTCCACCTCCATGGTGAGCTGTTGGTCAGACGACGCCGTCAGTCACTCTGAACACCAAATCAAGTTGGAACACAACGCCGCCGCCACCGCTACCCACCTCAGGGAAGTCTCGCAGCACTTCTGACATCTCGTTACCGCGCTCCCCGCAGCCTACGTAGACGATGACATCGCTGTTGGAGTACTTGGACAGGGACTGAGAGATGACAGTCTTTCCACAGCCGAAGGCTCCTGGGATGGCTGTGGTACCTCCCTGCACACATCTTCACACAGAGAGAAGAGAGGTGGGTTGAAACATTTTCAACACGTCTTGAGTTAAATGGTTAAAGAGGATGAGAGACTCACGGGAAAAGGGCGTCCAGCACTCTCTGTCCGGTCAGCAGCGGGTGATTGGCGGGCAGCTTCTCTGTGACGGGTCGCACTTGTCTGACAGGCCACACCTGCACCATGGTGAACTTCTCCTTCACCCCCTCAAACTCCAGCTCCATCACCACATCCTGACACAGAGACGCACACACCATCAACACCAAGGCAACAACTAACAGGCCCAAAAAAAAAAAAAAAAAGCACAGCTGGTAGCTGGAGGTGTGGTGAACTCACGGAGACGTCGTAGTTTCCAGGTGGAGCCACGTAGGTCACGGTGCCTCTGTTTCTGGGCGGCAGCATGATCTTGTGCTTGATGAGGGAGTTCTCGTACACCATGCCGTAGATGTCTCCTCCTGTGATGTGACTGCCAACCTAACGGTGATTTAATAAAAAAAAAAAAAAAAAAAGGAAAGCTGACATCAATCGGATAATTTAAAACACGCCACGCTGAAGGTTTGAAGCTGCACAGACACACACCCGCAGGCTTTTGCCAGGAGAAAACTCCCACTTGAGGTCTCGGTTCAAGGCTCCGATGTTTACACCTCTGGGGATGTAGATGCTTTGTGTGATGTCGTTGATGTCCTTTAGTGGTCGCTGGATACCATCAAAGATGGAGCCCATGATTCCAGGACCCAGCTCCACAGAAAGGGGTTTCCCCGTCCGCAGCACAGGATCTCCAACAGACACGCCGGCTGGATTCAAGCTCAGGAAAAATGTTTGGACGAGAATGTTGGAACACTTCTAATATAAACTTTTACATAATTTAGACCCCTATCTTCTCATTCTTATAGAGCTGTTAATAAATATTAGATTTCAGAATACAACATTTTTATCACTTCTCTTGACTGACTCAAACCGATGGCTTGAAAGCAGCCATACACTGGATCAATATGAAAGCTGTGACATTGAGTAAAGACAGGCACGTGGTGAAAAGGATACAGGTCTCCTCGTAGACCTGGATGGTAGCCATGTCCCCCTCCAGCCTGATGATCTCTCCCACCAGCTCACTGTGGCCGACACGGACCAGCTCGTACATAGCTGCTCCTGCCATGGCGGTAGCCGTCACCACTAGGAAAACAAAACAAGTGTAAACAATCCAAGAGCAGCAGCTGAACAAGTCTGTGCACTTTGAATTAGCGTTTCAGCTAAAGTATTGTTTTAAAGGCTTCTGTAGTACTTCTGTTCATGAGTGCTCAGTTAAGAGAGATATTGATGGTAGTGTTGGTGCCCACCGGGTCCGGAGACTCCATGAACGTATCCAAACTGGCTCTCCCTCTCCTCGTCCCTGATCTTGGGCAGCTTGGACATGTCCATCTTCACTGGTTTATTAAGATAACTGGAGGCAGAGCAGAGAGGACAATGTGAGGACGACAGCAGGCAACAGAGAATACGAAAGGAAAACTAAACAGAAGTCTGCAGGAGAGGCCATCCTCTCCTCGGCAACGGTCCCTTACAACAACAACACCACTGTGTTCTACATTTTAATTGTTGATGAGTTTTATTGGCAGCCATAAAGCAGCTGTGGGTAAGAGCTCTTTAATTAATGCTTTTATATGAGACCACACTGGGCTTTAGTACCAGTCTGTTTAAGAATGGAGCGAACTGGTTAATATGAAGAGAATGAAAACTATATATGGTCATACAAGATAATCACTGTATGCAGCAGGACGCATCGCTTTGTACGACTTTAAATACTGAAGCCAACTCAAACACAAAACACTGAAAAAGTTAAGTTCTCGTGCATCATTTTCAGCATGATGTTTAAAACAAAATGGCTTTTCACCACAGATTCACACTTTTCTCAAAATAAAAAAAACGGTAGAAAATTAGAGATATTATGGAAAGAATCCCAAAATTCAGAGATAAATATTGCCTTGACACCGTGCCGGTACCTCGGTGGTGGCACCTCCTACTGTTACCATGGAAACCACCAGGAAAATACGACTGCTCACGACTCTGCCTTTCTCAGCATTACGGTGCCTGATCCAGGCCTTCTCCTCCTTGACTGCTTCAGGAGCAGTAGGACAGTCAGTGTGACGCGTGAGGATATCCCACAATGCAGTCTGTTCCTCGGTCTCACCTTCACATGTGTACAGACAGTAGATGTATGTAGTGTGAACATGCTCCCTTTTCATAAAGTCTGACAAATGCATCTTTGTAGAAAACTCTTCCGTCTCCTCTTTGTGTTCTTTTTCACATCACATATCTGCTGCACACTCTCCTGAGTAACTGCAGCGACATGCAGGAGCTGCACAAACACAAGCCGTCATCAGTCGTGACACAGACCCAACCCCACAGAGAGCCCACTGCAGATGTTCTGATCTGCAATATATACTGTGTGCATAATTAAACACAGTGGATCCAGTCTCATAATACCTACATTTTGTATTTTTCCTTCTCTACCTGACAGTCATAATCACACATACAGTGCTCTACATCCATAACCTTTTCTTGTCCTTCCCACTGATGTACAGATCTTCCTGTTGACGCTAGCCTGCTCAACCCATCTGTGCAGGAGTTTAGCAGCTCCACCAACGGGTCGACTGTAGGAATTACAAGAATGAAACCTAACTTCGTTCTTCTAGCACACCATTTTTAAAAGGGAAAAGGGACAAAACAAACAAACAAAATGATCTTATCTTGCTTACAATCGGTAATTCTGCGTTTCTCATCTCAAACGCAAACAGAGCATCTTCAACGGGGATACTTCAACAACTGAAACATCAATGTGTACTTTAAAGAGCCTCCAATGAGTAGAATACAGTGGGAAGAAAATGTCTATTGTTCTTATGATTCATTCACATAATATCACAGACAACTATCTACCTGCTTGATTAGTTTGAATTTTACAAATCAAACTAGATTTACCTGTAAACCTTGAAAAAGACATAATAATAAAACCATTTGTTACAAGCCTCTTCACAAGCAGTTAAAGTCACATCCTCTTGTAACAATCCTTGCTACAACAACAGACATCACACTTTGTCATATGATCCTGGCACATGACTAGCTGGTCTGGTCTGTATGAGTCTCTTTAAGGAAGTGGAAAACTAGCATGGTGCAAAACTGGGAAGTACAAATTATGATTGTGTGTGTGGACAAACTGGAGAAGTTTCCTCATCTGACTACAATCCTCCACGGAAAAATTGGCATGGGGCATATTAAAGATAATTCACCCTTAATTATTTTTACTGCTGACCGTAGATGTTGTTTTGACTTGTGCTGGATAGTAAAGAGCGGTGGGAATGATCAACAAACAGCTTCTAATCCAGACAGAGACAAGTTTACTGTACATTTTTGTCTGCAATTTATGACTTTTATTTCTTCATTATTTGATATTTCAGTTATAAAAAAGCAGGTTAACAACACTGAGAAAAGGCATGTCTATGTAGGTATTGGTGTGTCTGTGCAAAATAGGGTCAGAAATGTCACATCTATGTGAGATGACCACACAGAACATCCTGACACACTGGTGTTTATTAAACAAATTAAAATCATTGAATGCAGGTAGTTTATCGCATGAACCTCAGCTAATTTAGATTGTTTAATCTACTAATAATGATAAAGATTTGAGTGCATACCAATGACCTGGAGGCCTGTATATGGTATACCGTTACAGTTTGATGCTGGTCTCAATGCAGGATATTCAGCTTGACAGCTTTCCTCGAAACTGTAGCCTGACACAGCAAGGGCAGTCTCAAACCAGGCGGTTACATTATGAATAAATATATATATATATATATATATATATATATATATATATATATATATATATATATATATATATATATATATATATATATATATATATATCTGTCATTTCAAATCAATCCCACTTTGTCTTCACACTGCAAGCAACGTCAGACAGCTCCTTATGTTATTCAGTGTTGTGAAAACGACAGCAATACTGGTCTCTCGGCCTGGATGAAAATTGCTGGCTCTAACGTTTCCGTTTTGTCGCAACATTGTAGCTAAATTATGTCATTATGTCCTCCCACTGTAGGTTTATAATTTAGAGAACGTGGTTGAAGAATAAAATGTAATAGTTACCGTCTGGTTGTGAAGTGGTGGTTCTCTGTCTTGCCTCGAGAGAGAAACGACGGGTGCTGCGGTGCGTGACAGCGGACTGAGATCAGCTGACTTCATTCACTCGCTGCTCGGTTTTTACTGCTGGGCCACTGCAACTGCCGCCATTTTGGATCCGCCCCGTGAGCTGCCGTAAAGCGTTTACAAGTGGTGAACGTTGGTGATCGATCAAAGCATGAGCTACAACACTGTTGACCTTTTTTTTTGCACGTATAAATTATGTCAAAATACTCTCTATTTATGAGACCATCAGTAGTTTAATGTACAACCTGGTTCCAATCCGGGGAAATTACCACCTTTCCAAAATATATAAATCATATATTATTATTTGAGCCAAAATGGAGGCGCCGTCACAAATTGCTGTAATTTATAATTTACCATATTTGCTCCATATCTAAGTCTCTATCATAGACTGTATGTAAGAATAGGTCTCTCTCTCTTACTACACAATCTAAATGGTGGCGATGTTAAAGGAAATAAATGTTCTATTTTCAAGAATTGTATTTATTGATACCTCTCTAAAGTGGAGTGGTTCTGTGTGGAAACGTAGGAGGCAAGGTTTATGTATTTAATTTTGTTTTTGTGGCAGTGTATTCAAAAACATTTACTTTTTTAAATCATTTTTGATAAAGTACAAAAAGCTCCAAAATGAAAGTTGCATATGCATAAATGAAATATGAAATATTGTTTCCCTGAGGTTAGCCTCAGAGGCTGTGCTTCCGCTCAGGTTTCCGACAAATCCACCAATCCCATCTCGTTTGATTGGCAGATTACATTCTTAGCATAATCCCATCCATGACCCCTCGTTGACCTTCTCTTCTCAAATTTAACGACACAAAATATTATTATTGTATAAGACAAATACAGCACATCCAAAGTATTCTACATGGCTATTTTAAAATACTGTCAACCTCTTGCTTGACGGGCAAAAGACATCCTGAGAGACCAAACTCAGGAATACAAAACTCCCACTACAACATGCAGCAGTGCTTGTGCGCATGCGGGGGTCAGGGTTGACAGTCTCCACACAGTCGTGGAACGAGTGCGGCGGCTAAGCTAACTGCAACCACCGCAACTAGCTACATGTGGAGGGTAAAACGGGAGGCATCCCCGACCCTAACTCTGTCCAAATTCCTCCTTTTTTACCCAAAACTACTCTAAAGTTCAGCCTCATCGAAAATAAGGGATATAATCTGTTTACAATGAAAGGGTGAGTGTAAGCTTTTGAGTCACGGATAAGTAGCTTAGCACGAGTAAAGTTTTTCATGTCTGTTTTTTTCTACAAGGGGAGGCGGGGAGGAGAGGCTAGCTAGCTTGCTAAGCTACTTTTATTTAAAATACAAACGACAGCACTGTCACCGAAACCGTTCAGTCACGGATATGCTCGTTAACGTCAGCCGTTTGTCGGTTCTTTTAGCTAGTGGTCACTCACAACTAACTTAGTAGCTAACGTTAGCTGCTACTGGGAAGCTGAGTCAGGAAACCTCACTTTGCTAAGTTGAAGCTAAACAGACCCTGGATTTGGGATAATTCACTTGTTAGTCGACTCAACCGAACTTCAGTTGTGGTATCTTAGCCAAGTCAGTTGCCAAAGTTAACTGAACAAGTTTCTGGCACAGTAACCTAATGTCGGTCAACTGTGTGTGAGTTACCGCGATAACGTTACACTCAACTTCAGAGTGTGTTTCCACATCTTGATGAACAGGACACGTGACCAACAGCTGTTTTTTTGGATGTGTTGTCTCCTATAAATACCACAGTGAACCCCTCAATCGTACACATTGTGGAGAGAGTTGTGTGTGTGTCACCGATTATGACACTATAACACACACATCCTCAGGTTATCTGGTCTCTTGATTTTAGCAGGTGCCTTAATAATTTCTTAGTAAATATGAAGCATGGATATCACAATCATTAGCTTCAGGTATTTGTGTTTATTTGAAAGAGTGATTTAGGTGGATTGTCTGTCACTAGGAGTAATGTGTGACAATTATGTCAGTGGAACAGCTTCCACTACATATGGTTTGGTCATTTGATTTCACTTTGGGGGATTAATTTCACCCAGGGGCTGCAGCTTTATGATTAGCCCGATAATGTTCTGCAGTTTGTTTGAATAATGATCTAAATGGCTTCATTTTCTGTTGATTGAATAAAGTAATCGATTAATCGTTTCCGATTTTGCATTAATTTTGTTTTGTCAATTAAGCAACTGCATTTATGTAATTTGGTTTCGACAAATTTCCAGCACTCAGCAGTATTAAGCTAGATCTCAAAGCTACTAATTGCATTTGAGTCATAAAAGTGTACTTGTTGCCAGCCAGTTGACCGTTTTGCTCTTGTTCCAGTAGCCGGATCGAGCTGGGGGATGTTACGCCCCACAACATAAAGCAGCTGAAACGTCTGAACCAGGTCATCTTCCCTGTCAGCTACAATGACAAGTTTTACAAAGATGTACTGGAAGTTGGAGAGCTTGCAAAGCTAGGTAAGAAACATCGCTCATGTAGCTTACCCTCAAATACCATCAAAACATTTGTTTTTAAAGCATGAAGCTCATGAATTTCTGGTAATGGTGAGATACTAGAAGGGGAAGTTACTGTCAGGATTCTTCTACATGGATGATAACCATTTTTCCTTAACTGCTTGGGTTCATAGACAAAGGTAGACAATGGTTCTTCAGTTAGAAGGAACTACGGATTCCCTGTCTGTCGGTGACGTATTGGTACTCTTTCTCTTGCAGCATACTTCAATGACATTGCAGTGGGAGCTGTGTGCTGCAGAGTGGACCACTCTCAGAACCAGAAGAGACTGTACATCATGACGCTGGGCTGTCTAGCACCCTACCGTAGACTTGGAATTGGTAAGGAGTTCTGCTTTTCTAGAAGATGCTGCAGTGCACCGTGTGATCTTAAGTTTTGTTTCTCCAACTTTGTCGCTTTTGTCCTTCCAGGTACAAAGATGCTGAATCATGTGCTAAACATCTGTGAGAAGGATGGCACTTTTGACAACATTTACCTGTGAGTGTCTAATTGCAGAAGGTGTATGAAGAGATTGTAGCGTTAGTGGATTTAGTTAGCGCATATTTTCAGCATACATTTTATCTTTTTTTTTTTTTTACTGAAACTAATTGAACTGAAACAAATAATTTAATTCCATTGTTACTTGTTGTGCAATTCATCAAACTGTTCTACCACTAACTGAATTTCTCCTTTCCCTCTCCAGTCATGTGCAGATCAGCAATGAGTCAGCCATTCACTTTTACCAGAAGTTTGGCTTTGAGATCATCGAAACAAAAAAGAATTACTACAAGAGGATAGAGCCCGCAGACGCCCATGTGTTGCAGAAGAGTCTGCGCAGCCCATGTGCACCGCCCACCGGAGAGCTTCAGAAGGCAGAGTAGGGGCACAGCGTTTGGAAAGAGCACAGTTGTGCTCCACAGAAACAGAACTGTGACAAATGCCCCAGGGTCGACACAATTCAACACTTTCTTCAAAGGACGCTAAAAGAGAAAACAAATTTAAATTACAAAAAAATGCTGCATTTATTTTGCAAAGAGGTCCCCTCTGATTTTTGCATATTTTATTGCTCCGTGTCCTCATACAGATAATTGACAACGACAAAAAGCTCATTATTCAAAAGTGCTCCGATTGACAAAGTTGCCAACTTAAGACAGTTTTAGACTTGGTGAAGGGGGAGGGTGTGGTGTTTGCAAATCATACTGTTTGTGTTTGAGTTGTTTCTATGCGGTTCTAAAGCTAATGGGGACATTTCTTTACTGTTGAGCAAAAGAAAACAGTTGTTTGAGAAGCTGTAAAAGTGTTTGAAAGACCATCACTGACACACAAGTACCAGCTGGTCAGCTTGGAGTGCCGCTTTGAGCTGTTACGTGGAACAGTCACAACTCTATTCCCTCACCACCTGAACCTTGGGAATTATGGGAAATGAGTCTGAACGGCTTATGTCATGTCATGACCAGAGGGGGAAAGCAGAAATGTGTCCCCTCGGTTCGGGTGTAAAGAAGGCTGAACGGTTTTGAGGTGGTGGGAAGACGTTGTCACCACTCATAATTTCTGCATAACTTTATTTTCCAGCCTGTTAATTTAATTCCCCTTCAACTGTAATTTTTTTATTTTTTACATTAAAATGGCAAATGGTTCAGAGGTTCTCCTGGGTTTACTACTAAGAGTGAAAACATTAAAGTAAGAGAAACAAACTAAGTATTGTATTGAATGTGTTTCTGAGAAGGGCACTCCACATAGTCTTGATGTTTGAATTAGAATGTTTGGGATTGGATTTGGGCATTATTTTCATTAGTATAATGACGGTGTGAGGATATGTCTCTAAACACATGGATGTGTTTTGAGACATCTTACCTGAAGCACATTTGGCACCTTTATGTAGCCACCTTTCAGAATTGGTCTATAACTACCTGCCTCAGTCAGCTTCTGTTAGACACACCATTGTGTTTTGAAGCTCATCTGGCAGTTTTTGGTATGGTCTCTTGAACAGTGTTTTACCCAGAGGAAGCTCTGTTCCCTCTGCATGCAAGGAGAGTTGTGTCCTCTCCACTGTAGTATAAGCATGTTTTTCCTTTCTTTGAAGAATTTTATCTTTTCTGGAGCTCTATATTGTAAGACTTTTTAACGTCTAAATAAAGGAATTACTATTTGCAGTAGATGTTTTACTAATTGTCTTATTCTATATTTTGCTGAATTATTAGCTAAATGCACATAATTACGGTTGAAAATGAATAAATAAAAACCATACTGCATAGTACAACAAATATATCCCTGGGTGCCCGTCATGATTGGCTGAAAACTCCCACATCTGGAATGCCATTGGCTGTCAGCTCATCGAGGGCCCGCCCCTTTCTGCACCATGTTAGGTGTAGCTAGATTGTTTTGAGAAATGAGTTGAGTTTAATGCTTAGCTAGCCAACAGTTAGCCTTCAAACTCAAAGTACTCTCAGCGACAGACAGTCTCAAAAATGCTGAGGCTTGAGGTTAGTGGAAACTACCAGCCATTAGCAGCCTTTTATCAGCAGGGACGCGAAGAAATACGCCAGTAATTTGCTTAATAATTATGTCGGTAACGGTATAGTAAGCTAGCTATTAGCCAGTTAGCTAACAGAAAGATAGCTTAATAGGTAATTGCTCATGTTGCTAGTTTCTTGCTGGTTAACTGACGGGATACTAATCCGAATTTCGCTTGCCGTCAACAAAATAAACCAGGATTCACAACTGTGTGCAATTAAACATGCTGTAATAATGCTGTAATAGCAGGTAAATTAGTTTAGGTTAGCTGTAGAGCTAGGTTAATCAACACCAACTTGTTAGCATCTAGTAGTAGTAGGTTTAACAGTGTCTTATATATACGACAGCATTACCGCTGGATACATGCATCTGAATGATTATCTTTGGTGTTAGACAGTCTGGTGTCATCGTACTTATTCCAAAATGCATCCTCTGTTCATTGCAGGATGGTCACGGGAGGGATTTAAGGTCCAACTGTTAAATGCGTTGACTGGTACCTCATCAGACTGTTGGGACAGAATGCCAGAGATGACTGAAACTCAGACACCTGGTCGTAAACCCAAGTAAGGAAGTTCCAGATATCTGCTGTCTGTTGTTGTAACCAAAATATCAGTAGAGGCACTTGGATCAATATTTAAATAATTGGAATAATAATGTTAATCTTTTTTTTTCTTTTTTTTTTTGCAGAAAGAAGAAAAACAAAGAATCTCACAATGCAGGTGAAATAATATCTCCTGTTATGTTTCTGTTCCTTGCTGATTAGTGAATGGTTTCTTTAACTGGTGGTCACCATATGTGTAACATTAAAGTATTGTCTCTTCTCTATACAGTTGAGAGACACAGAAAAGAGAAGATTAATGCTGGGATCAACCGCATTGGTAATCTTATCCCCTGTTCCAATGCCCTAAAACAGGTAAGAGACAATCTGGCATTACTGTTTTGCAGTGCAATGTTATGGTCAAATAAGTGTCTGCACAGGCCAGCTAACTGTGTTATATTTTAATATCCCCTCATCTGTAGAGTAAGAACATGATCTTGGATCAGGCCTTTCGTTACATCACTGAACTGAAGAAACAAAATGACACGTTGCTTCTGGGAGGAGGCGATGAAGTCCAAGGTGAAGTTTAATAATTGTACACCTCTTGTTGTGTTCATGAAACTGTGACTATACAGTACGTGCATTTAGAATTATTAAGTATACTTGGTTGATGTGTGCTTGGTCTGTGTGCAGCTGAGGAGATCCGGCGGCTGCGGCGCCAGACGGAGGAGCTGAGGAGGGAGAGTGCTCAGTACATCGAGCTCCTTAAAGCCCATGATATTAACATCCTAGAAGACCCCACAATTCACTGGAAGGGCAAACAGCGTTGCACCAAGGTGGCAAAGGTGACCCCCACTCACCAACTCCCAAAAGAGATCGTGGTCCACTCCAATGGCATTGTAAAGAGCCCAGCAGGGAAGGAGACTAGCCCAGAAAAAATGCCTTCTGAAACATTAATTCTTCAGCCACCTTCTGAGGTCAGTGCCAGGTTGAGAGTTAATGGAGCCCTGTTGCAAGTTAACACCTCTTCTTCCACCCCTACACTTGTCCCTGGGTCAACTGCCACACCAAACCAAACTACAACGGGCCTGAGAATGATAGAGCAGTGTGTGGTCGAGACACCGGCTGCAGCCCCCACTCTGCCGCCCTCTGTGTCGTACATCACCCTCCAGATCCCAGCAGCCACCGCAGCCCTTCCCCAACAACCACAGCCGGCCGCCCCAGTCCCGACCTTCACCATAGCGACCACTTCAGCGCCACAGCTCCATACTGAAAGCCCTGCGCAGCCCATGTCCAATCTGACCACACTCGCCCAGGCTATAGCCACATCCAGAGCAGCAACCTCAGAGGTTTGCTCTCGGGCCACACAGGACACTGCCATGAGGACTGTAAGTTACACTGCTATCCCCAACAGCCAAGCCCTTCTTAGGGCTGGGGCGGCAGGCAGCACACAGACGACCTGGACAACGCTGCAGATGGCGGGAAACACAGTGCAGCCAGTCTGCCAGAGTCTCCCCGCCCAAGAGGTCATCAACACCACCCAGACTGTTCAGCAGGTGACTGTGTGTCCAATGGGCAACAAAGCCTCTGTTCACCCCATTCAAATACAGATGCAACCACATGTGCCTGTACAACAAGCCCCCGTTACAGCACACATTCAAGCACAGCCCTTTCAGAGACCACACCAGCTACGGCCAGCAATCCTGAACCAGGCAAAGCCTCAGCCTGTTCTAGCCCCCCAACCACAGTGTGCTGTTCTCTCCCAGTCAGCCATAGTACCCCAGCCAGGTGTGGTGGCCCACTCGGCGGTCGTGTCGTCGCAGCCCCAGTCTGCTGTACTTAAACCAGCGTCATTGGTTCCCCATCATCCGACCGCCCTCATCCCTCAGCCCCAGCCACAGGCCACAGTGCTGCCCCTCCTTCAGACCATGCAGGTGCTGCAGGTCAACTCAACCGGAGGGACAGCCTCAGGTGTAACAGCCCAACAGAACACTAACAACCCAAGTGTGGTCATCCTGCAGCAGGCCAGTTCTTGCCCAAACCAGTCAGTTGTAAGGGAGGAAATAACAAATCAGCCACCATGTCAGCATATAGTAATCATCCAGGCACCCAATCAGGTTGCACCTGCCCCTCAGAATCCTCAGGTTGGCATGGTGCCTGCTGCTGTGCCCACTGCAGTACCTGTTGTGTCCACTCAGATATCCACTAGCAGTAGTTCAACACCTGCAACTTCCTTACAGAGTGTTGGGGGAAAGCAGCTGGTGCACATTCTCCCACGCCCTGTTCAGCCTCATGTGAACCATCCCCTTCAGGTCACACAGGCCTCCTCTTCCCCACCGATTCCTCCAACCCCACAGACTATCACTGTGAATGGCCAGGTGTTTGCTTTGCAGCCCATGAAGACCTCTGACAAATCCAGCTCCCATGCTGGCCAGAGTACACTCCAGCTGGTCCAGCCCACCACCACTGAGGAACCAACTACTAATGTGGCCCTCAACAGTTTAGGTGCACTCAGCAGTCTTAATCAGAGCATCTCTCAGGGCCTTCCACTTACCATTTCTAGCCAGAACAACTGTCAGCTTCCAGCTGCTCCATTATCAGTAGTCCAGCAGAAGCAGCCTCCTGCTCCGGCATCCGTCCCTGGAACCGCACTCGCTCCACCTGCCCGACAGCTACAGGTTCCTTCCTTCAGCCCCGTCAAATCAGGGCAGGGGGGGTAGCGCCTCTAAGAGTCGAGGAAAGAGGCTTCGCACAACTTTGAATACAAAGAGGGCGACAGCTAAAAGGACTAAACCAGCCAAAAGAAAAGAGCTCCATGAGGCACCACCTGTTGCTGCAGTTACAGTCAAGCCAGTGGTTGCTGCAGGAGAAAGTCAAACAGTTCAAGTTTCAGTATCTGAAGTTTTACAGTCCTCGACTGTAAAAGTCATAGAAATTCCCCCCACTTGCACCACAGCTGTCACAACGACAAATGTTGCTGAAGCTGTGGGGAATATCACCTCTACACAAAACACTCAGATAATGATTGTGTGTAGTTCATCTAGTGAGTCATCTGTATTTAGGCAATCCCATCCACAGAGCTCTGTCAATGCAACTCAGACTGATGTTGTACTCAGTAATAATAGTGGTGCGGCGACTGCGGTTACAACTGCCCCATCGGTCAAGCCAGCAGTTAGTGCAGCTGTGGCCATTGAGAGTAAACCATCCATAGTTTCTGGGAACAACTCGGCTTTAACCAAATTTTTAGTTCCAGAGGTTAAACAGCCAACCACCAGTTCAACAACTAGCACAACACAAAGTAAGTCAGCTGCCACCGCGTCTATTTCTAAACAGAGCAAATCTTTGGTCAGTTCTGAAGGTGCCACTGAGACGCTGTACACTCCCACCACTGTTTCTACCGCATGCCTGACTCCAGTCTGCACCAGCAGTATCCCAGCAACTGCACCAGTATCTTTAAATCAGACTACCCAACCAACTTCCGTATGTCGTCCCCACCAGGTATCTAATACCCAAGATCCTCTGCCACAGTTACAGGCCACCACTTCACTCTTGGTTTCCACAACTGTTGCGCTCTCATCGCCTGCAGCAACTTTTTCTGTGGCCCACAGCTCTGTTACAGCCCCTACAACAAGCTCAGAGTTTAGGAAAAGGGTCACTACCAGTAGAGCTCCAACACAACAGACTGACGTGAATATTCCCCACCCATCACCCTGTCATCCTGCTGAAATCAAGCCACCCCAGCCTCCTCGAAGAGATAGGGAGGCTCAGGTAGAGAGACACTCCACAGCAGCAGCAGAGAAAGACAGCTTGGTGGCAGCAACCTCTGGCACTCCCTCGAGAAAGGATTTTGTCCTATCTCAACAGGTGTACACTAACCTTGACGATCAAACTATAGAGCACCCTATGACATCTAGCAGACAGACGGACTCTCCCATGTCTTCAGGGGCTGGGGGAGTCAGAGGGTTCTCTGTGGCCTCCATGCTTCCCCAGGGCCACACTATAAGTGCGTCGTCTGGCTCCTTTGGAACATTTACGTTCACATCTGAGCAGGCAGAAATGCTGGCCTTGGCCATGCTAGAACAGGACAGTCCAGGAAGGCGGAGTGGAAGCTGCTCTGGGAACACTGCTTCAACAAACCCTGCCGCAGCCACATGGGAGCCCCCAAAAACCCCAATAGTGTCCAACAGTAAAGAAAGGGGCTCAACTGGACAGCAGGCAAAAGTGACTAAACCCACGGACACAGTAACGGTTAAACCCACTCTGCAGGTAACTGTCAGAGGACAGGCTGGGGAGGGGCCCACTGGAAGCAGACATCCACAAAACATCTCATACTCCCAGTCTCTCCCCCAGGTCCAGTCTCAGGGCTCATCCCAGAGCGGCACTGTGGCTAGCCTCAGCGTCAACAACCTGATCAGGCCCAGCTCCAGTCAGCAACCCTACCCGGGCTCCCCCAGTCTCTCTGTCCAACAGGGCTCAGTTCCCTCACCTGTAGGGAGCTCAGTCCACATATCCCAACCCCCAAACAACACCCTCTCGCCCTGCTCAGGTGCAGCCCAACTGAATGAGTACACCCCCTTGAAGACTGCATTAATGAGGGCTCAGACGGGAGTCGGTGTAGGTGAGCGACAAGTGAAGATCATCTCCAAACGGCAGGCCCAGGAAGAGGTGATGCTGAACACCGGAAAACGGCCCAAGCCCTGCCCTCCATCAGCTACCACTGTTAGCCACATGGACCTGAAAACACCAGACCACAGCCAGATGATGGTGGGACAGCTGCCCCCCACGTCCTCAGCTGTCATGACAAGGATTAATTCAGAAAGCGGAGGCCCCCTCTTCTCCACAAACTCTTTCATGAGCCCGGTAGTTCGGCCAACAGATGGCCACTGCCCTCCTCAAGGACCCCTCGAGCAGAACCAGCCAGGTGTGCTTCATCTGCCCCAGGGTCATCCACATCACGCTGCAACCCAGCCTGGCCAGCACCTGGGAGGGAACCTGTACATGAAACAGCAGCAGCAAGAGCAGCAGAGACACCATCTGTATCATTTGCAACACCACCTGACACAGCCCGACCCCGCACAGCGCCACTCACTACACCAGAGGGCGCTTCAGCAGCAGCAGCAGGAGCAGCAGCAGCAGCAGCAGCAGCAGCAGCAGCATGTGCAGAAGAAGCGAGGGCTTGTCAGAGGCAGTCAGACTGGTTCACCTGCTGGGCTGCAACAGAAGCAGCACCACCTGGAGAAGTCTGGAGTTCAGCAGCAGCAGCAGCACTCGCATCAACAACAACAGACGCAGCATCAACCCCACACACAGCAGCATCAACAACAACAGTCTCACCAACAATCACAACAACATCAACAGCCAACACAACACCAACAGGCTCATCCCCAACAGCACCAACAGCAAACGCATCAACAGCAGCCACAGACGCAGCATCAACAACACCAACAGCAGCAGCAGCAGCAGCAGTTACAGCAGCAGCAGCAGCAGAGCTCCCACTCCAGACACCAACAGCATCTACAGCAGCAGATCCAGCAGCAGCAGCAGCAGCAACAACAGCAGCAGCAGCAGCACTTTAGACACCAGGAGAAGAGTTGTGAAGCCCAGGCAGCAGGATCCAGGACCCACCACAGCAGCCACCTGGCCCAGCAGGACCACCTCAAGGTTGGTGTCACATAGAGAGGATAGATGGAGGATAATATGACAATATATTTGATAACCCATTAAACCACATCAGACATCGGCTGTTCATATCTTAATAAGAATATGTGGCTTGATTTTTGTATGTGTGTGTGTGTGTGTGTGTGTACTAAACACTAGGAACTTGTGAGGGCCATTTGTAATTACTTTAGGTACTTAATTATGATTACATGATTTATAATCACAACCTCAGGTGTGACCTTCAGTGCAGTCAAATGGGTTAGAAAACTTGTATGCTGTTATTGTTTGCGACTGGTTGGTAAATTACAAAGACCCAGTTGCAGCAGACCACATTTAGAATAAGATATTACATGTTTTATATATACATGTCTTTGAGCTGACAAGAACAAATGTTGATTAATATTGATTGAATATTTAATAAGACTTTCTTTCTCTCCCTCAGCCTGGTCAAGACCATAACGCTATGCAGAGGATGATGAGTACCAGGACTCTGGAGCAGCAGCTCATCCCTCCTCCCAGCAATCCTGTGTCCCGCTCGTCTGACCTGGCCTGCGCTCCATCGCGGCAGGAGCGTCACCGTGTTTCAAGCTACTCTGCGGAGGCGCTCATCGGTAAAAGTTCCACCAGCGGTGAACAGCAGCAGCAGCGCATGGGTCTCCACCTTCAGCCGGGCCGCGGTGCCACACAGGAGCAGCCGGACCTCCGCGGTTACCTGGACACGTCACGAGTGAAGGCCAGCATTGCACACAACCCACAGAATCGCTTGCCTGCCGACCATCCAGGATCTGCTGATGTTCAGCGGGTCTCGGAGTGTCCGCCGTTCAAGACCATGGGAGGAGGAGTGCATCAACTCGGGGGCTTCGAGGCTCAGGTGTCTCGTGGGAGTGACATGGCCCCCAAGTCGGTGCCGTCCTCCCAGAGGGGCCCTCAGGGGCAGCAGCAAGGCGGGTTCAGGATGGGTGTCGGCCCTCCACCCGATGGCCGTAACCGCTACAGTGCAGCTCATCCCGGCTCACAGGGAGTACAAGTTGGCCTCCCCCGGGAGCAGGAAAGTTGCCACCAGAGTTTCATGCAAAGCCTTCTTTCACCCCACCTGCCTGAGCAGAGCAACCACCAGCGAGCAGTGCAGTGCTGTCCCCCGGTCAGCATGGAGTACAGCTGTGTGCCTGGAAGCTCTTCAGGAGACCTACAGGCCAAGGCCTCCAGCCCCAGTGTGGCCCAGACACAGAAGGCCCCGGCTATGCGGCTTGGAGAGGGCAACAAGGGCCATATTTCTCAGGTCAGCAGTAATATGCATGGAGGTGTACGCACAGGTCTCCCCCACCCTCTAACCCCACACAGCAGCTCTGAGCCGGGCCGCTCCTCGGCCCCCTCCAGACCACCCACAGCTGTTAGCCAGCACTCTCGCCACATCGCCCGAGACCCTCAGCCCACCAAGCTGAGGCCCGGTGACCGGCCTCGATCGGGTACTCTGAGACAGAGCAACCCCTTTGAGCCCGAGGGCCACCTGCCTCTGCCGTCGGGAGGAGGAGGGGTGCTGCTGGGCAGATCACAGTCTGGAGAAGCACGACGCAGCACCATCGTCCGCTTTATGGCAGATACTGCTCAGGTTCCTGGCGACAACAACCTGGTTCCTGACCAACACCTAACACAAAACTTTGGTTTCCCCTTCATTCCAGAGGGAGGGATGAACCCTCCACCTCCCATCAATGCTAACTCCACATTCATCCCTCCTGTCAGCCAGCCCAACGCCTCCCGTACGCCGTCCCTTTTGCCCGTGGAGCCCCAAAACACTTTACCCTCCTTCTACCCTTCTTATTCTCCGGCTGCTCACCCCAGCCTGCCCAGTGACGTCACCCTCCAGTACTTTCCCAACCAAATGTTTACCAGCCCGAGTGCCGACAAGGGCAGCGCTCCTCCACTCAATAACCGCTTCGGCTCCATTCTTTCCCCGCCTCGTCCTGTGGGCTTTGGCCAGGCCAGCTTCCCCTTGCTTCCAGATATGCCCCCTATGCCCATTGCCAACTCATCTGGAATCACCCCCCACATATCCAACTTCAGCCTCACCTCCCTGTTCCCTGAAATCGCCACAGGCATGCCCACCGACGGTTCGGCCATGCCAATGTCTCCCCTGCTGTCTCTCTCCAACACCTCGGCCGCCGACTCCGGCAAGCAGCCCAACCGTCCTGCCCACAACATCAGCCACATTCTGGGCCACGACGGCAGCTCGGCCGTGTGAGGAGAGGTCCCGCTGCATTGTGATGAACTGGTGTTCTGAATTGAAGAGTCTCATTTTGAGATATATTGTTCTTTTAAATGTTCAAGTGCAGAAAGTGGTGGTGAAGCACCCGATGACGGTTTCTGGGTTAAAATGACGCCATGTCTGTCCGATTGTTTACATGTTCAGTTTCAATTTGTTCCTTCTGGCATTCGTGTGATGTCAACGTTATAATTTGTAATATTTCCAAAATCTTTTGATTTTAAGGTGACATGAAAATATAGTAATTTAAAGCTCTTTGTTGGTTAAACCGACTGTTTGGTAGTAAAACAAAGTTTATGTTTAGAGCTTGAATTTAATGTATTGTGGGTCATTAAGAAACCTGCAGTTACCCACCAATGTAATTTACTAACTTATATCAGGTTGTACTGTACAGAATCAGTTTTTTTCCAAGAGCTATTTTGTAAATACCAATGTTTCATATCAGAATTGTTAGATTATGTATGTATTTGTAAATATAAAATTGATTAATAAAGTTTATAAGGAGACATTTGTATCTGCTGCCAACTGAAGAATTGTGTGTTTCTTGCTCCACTAGATGGCACTTTAACTCAGTCACAAACTTCTGCTTTTTTTTTTAGTAGAATCCACCAGCGGGAGAAACAATTAAGATTAGTGGTGGTAGTGGTGACTTTATTCCAACAAGAGTGGATTTAAAACTTAGTTGCCACATCTGTAAAATTAAATCACACAGCAAATTATTTGTTTTTACTGTAAAGCATAGCAAGGCATAGGAAAAAAAATGCATCCTAATCGGTACTCAGAATGTGGTTACCACACACATGTCCAAAGATCACAAAGATGCACCAAAACACTTGTCAATTTCATAAGCTTTTATTTACATGCAATAGTGCTCCAGCATGTGCAACCACAGAACGGCTACACTGATAGGGGGGGGGGGGGGGGGGGGGGGGGGGGTAGATTCAGGATCTCCTTCATTTTCATTGCAGATGTCTCTGGCAAAGACTAATACTTAATGCACCAACCTGTGAGGGAGGAGTAATACTGACACACCTGTCACAGCGCCCTCACCTGGCAGTCATTTGGTAACCAGCAAATGAGTAAAACACAGAAGTGGTTGCAGTATAAAGTTCAGCTTATCAATGACTGAGTTTAAGATAGTTGTTTTTTTTCCAGAATCTCTCCCATTCAGTGATTTAAAAAAAAAAAAAATCAAAAAAATAAATAACTATACAATATATAATCTCTTGTACACTACAGAAACAGAATGATTTATGTTGCATACACTTGTTAATATTTTGTTAATGAACAATGCATAATACATTTGTGTTATTGCTGTACAAAATGACAGACGTTTGTATTTTTGAAAATGTGATAAAGCAACAGAACTAAACAGCGACGAAGCACCTCATAACTACAGCATCGGACTGCTTTGAGTGGTCCCGTTTGTTTGTTGGACATAAAGCTAAGTACCTAAGGTCCAAACATTTAGGATGGAGGATATCAGTGAGGAATGACGCGAGGAGTGAGGAAGGTCTAGACATGAAGTGCTGAACTGAGAGGAATCCCCTGCAGGCTGAAGGTCCCCGGACTGATCTTCTTCACACAAGGAATAACGTCTCTTATTTATTTTCCTCCCTGGGAAATGCAGACAGTCCAGCGAGAATCCTTTTCAATGTGAAAATAACCTAATATACAGTATAATCAGTATGTACAAAAGCATAAATATATAAATATCTGTGATACAAAAATAAATATTTTCTCTTGTTTTTCTTCTGTTTGTTGAACAGTCTCTCATGCATCCGTTGTGTTGGCTGTGCCTTTGTCCTCGGGGGACGCCTCATTTGGGAGGATGTTCACTTCCTGTATCGTTATGTCTGGGGACTGTGGTGTTGTGGCCGCTGAAGATGAAGTGGTGAAAATCCCTTCGTCTTCGAGAGAGAGAAGAGGAAAGGACGCGGGCTCTGCTGAGAGGAGGGAAAGAGAGCCGGTAAGAAAAATGCAAAGCTGATTGTGGTGAACGAAGGTTTAAAATGTCAAATGTTTCGCTTTAAGCACTAATACCGACATATTTGGATGCACTGCAGGATTATCATGTATAAGACAAGCTACGTTCCAAATGGACCATTAACCAATGAAAGAGTATTTCAGTTAACAGAGAAAAGAATCCACACATACTGTAAATGAAGCCATCCTCTGCTTTATCGCCATCACCTCCCAGTTCCTGTGAACCGAGGTGCTGATGGGAGGAGTCGAGGAGCTGAAGAGTGGAGTCATCAGGAGGACAGCAACTCTGTTCATGATGATCTGGACCACTAAGGATGACAACTTTATATTAGGGCTGCAACTTATGAACAACAGTGACATTTTCAAATAGTTTTTTTTGTCTATTTCTTCTGTTTTACATGCAAAACCACAATGTTTTGGGCTTCGAGCGCTGCCAAAACCCGCGTGACCTACACTCAATACTGTGCACGAACGCATCACGTATTTTATTTACAACGATACATTGAAAAACATCAGATTTAAAAGCAGGAACCAGCGAGTTTTGCCTTTTTGCCTAAGTGATTATTGACAGATGATGCAGTCAGGCTACATTTGAATGAAATAAAAATAATTTAAAAGCATCAACAAAGTCTTTAAAAACAAATATTTAGTCACTATTTGCATGATTCACTGTTACCTAGAGCATTTTTACAAATGATTTGCTAATGTCCCTCTAGTCCATACAGTAGGTGGTATAATATGTAAACGTACCTGGTGGAGTAGTGGTAAACAGGCAGATGTCCATTTGACATCGTCTGGGGCAACAATGTGTCACACTCCATATCACAGTCCACCTCCTCCTGCAAAACACAGGATCATATAGATTATATGTTCAAAGCATTACATGGGCAGCTTATTACAGTTTACTCATACATCACACAATTAGCCAAATGGATAATGTTCTGCTCTAAACCACATTTTGTTCATTTATTACCAACATTACATTTCAAAATGCAAAAAACTATCAAAACATGGCAAATCCCTGGAAAAAAAACCAGTAAGTGACAATTCCTGCAGTAAAAACTGTCATACTATATTTAAGGTTTTTTATTTCTGGCATGCTGAGTGAAGCATTTACAAATAAGAAAAGAAAGTATCATTATTTGAGTATTATGTAAGCTTGTATGTAAAGAAAATGTGACAACCTATGTTGAACTGTTTTAGTTGTTTTTACCTGATGCCGCCCTGGCAGGCAGTGTGTGGGGTGGTGAGGTTTGCCATTCGGAGTGTATTCTCCATTAGCAGGGTAGACGCCATGTGGCGCCGTCATGTGGCCGTCCAGCGGGCAGTGGCCGACCAGAGCAAGTCCCTGGAGGGGAACCATGGTGTACTGGCATGAGGATCCGGGGGCGGCCACGACAGGAAAACACAAGTCGGCCGTTTGCTCTGAAAGCACAAAAAGAACATTACACAGATGTAGAGGCAAAAACCTTAACGACTGCAAAGAGGAACTGTGCGGAGCGCTCACTCTGTTTGGCCCAAGCCCTCCAAAGACAGAAGGGGATGAAGGCGACAATGATGAAGACGAAGGCTCCCAGGACAATACCGACTATGAGGTAGGGGAGGTCGCCGGGCCGCGGCACGAGACCGCTGGGGTGTTCCCTCTCGTGGTCAGGGGTCTCTGATGGAGCAGGCCGGTGGTGATTAGGACGAGCTGAGGAGACAAAAAGTTGAAAATCTGTTTAAGAAAAAAAAAAGAAAAAAAGAGACAGCTCAGACATGCAAAAGAGAAAACACTGCTTCTAGATACATCTACATCAGTCTGAAAGGTAAATGGATTTTACCCCAAAACTAGAATTACATGAGTCACTCGTATGCCAACCAGTCAATTTGCAGTTTACATCCACGTCTGTCCAAAATGTCATCACTGTCATCGTCATAATTAGCGCATCAATTCTTGAGTTATGGCCAAAAATGTGTTTTGTTTGTGGCAAATATTAAGAACTTCCATCCAAGAGTGCATAAAAAATAACATGAAAAATGACCTCACCTTTCGTTTCAAGGATCACCACGTTGCCAAATTCACTCTCTCCCTTCTCGTTGAAGCTCTGCATCTTGATGTCGTAGGCGGTCTCAGGCTGGAGATCAGTGATTGAATGCCAGTATCTGTCTCCCTCCACCACATCCTTCTTATAGTCACTGTCATTATCGCTGTCCGTTGGCCGGTAGTAGATGTAGAAACCGTAGATGGGGGTGTTATTTACGGCAGTGTACTGTTGAGAAGGAGAAATCATGTTACCATCACAGTGAAAACATCGCACCACAAAAAAAAAAAAAGTTATTTCTACCCCAATTAATAAATAAAAAAAAAAAAAAGTTTTGTGTTTTTCTTCCAGTCACTCACCGTCCATTTGAGAATGACGGTGGTCTCATTGATGGCTTCATTGTAGGTGATGTAGGGTCCATCAACAGGGCGTTCATGGGTTCTCCCACCCACCACTGTGTACGCCTTCGAAGGGGCACTGGGAGGACTGGAGCCGATTACGTTCACCGCCACAACACGAAACTTGTAGGACGTACCTACAGGGAGAGGGATCACCGTTACTAATCTGTCCCTGGGGGCAACAAGTTGCCTACAATGAAGCTCAACATTGCGTTGACTAATGATGTTTGTCTTCACATCACTCAATGTTTTCGGTTATGGTTTTGATTGATGGCAGCAATTACTGAAATGACTGTAACAACACTCATTATGCTGATGAATTTACAGGCCGTGGGAATGTAATTATGCAAGACATCATCATTGTAATTATATGGTCCGACGTCCTATTTCTCCCCCACCGACTCCGCCAAGTCAGAATTAACTGCTGTGAATAATAACAACACTGTATGTGAAGAAGGTGGCCGACCTTTCTCCAGGCCCGTGATCTCCACAGAGAGCCGCGATGGGGGGATGTTTTCCACCGCCGTCACCCAGTCCTCTCCGGCCTTCTTCACCTTCTTGTACTCCACCCGAAATGACTGGATGGGGAAGCCGCGGTTACCGCGAGGAATCCAAGTCACGTATGCCGAAGTTTCTGTTGCAGTGGAGACTGTGGGTTTGTCGGGGGCTTCGGGAGCTGAGGAGGAGGAGGAGGAGGAGGAGCGGTGTCAGACAGAGGACATAAACTTCAAGATAACATTCTATAATTATGACAGTGAAGGAAAAACACTTTACATTCAGCACTTACTGAGAGCTCATCCTCCAGAGACAGAAAGAGGAAAAAAAGAGATTGAGAAGTTTCCATGTTAGTCAGAAGAAGAATGATTAGTTCAGGGTCATCATGTTATAGTTATTTTAGTAGAAAGGATTTTTACAGTTAGTATAGTTAACAGGAGGTAGTGTTTGCAATGGGGCACAGAGCAGTACAGCATTGAAGGGTTACTCACGAGAGAGGCTTGGCGAAGGAACAGCAGGAGTTTTCGGTGGGTCAACTTGCCCTAAACTTCTGCGACCTGAAGACAGGAAAACACCAGTTAGATCTGAGCTTTTAAATTAAGGAGCTACTATTTGAGCCATGTAACACATTTTAATTAAATTCTCCTCTAAGGCAGAAATTGTATTTTAAGTCCAGAGCCATGCTAGCAGCTCTGTGAGGCTGTACTGCATTACCTTTGCCAGTTCTGAAGGTCATCATAGCAGGTTGTCCCAAACCGGCACAGTTTTTGGCAGCCATCTCCACCTCATACAGGCTGTCTGGCTGCAGCTTGGCCAGAGTCAGCTTGTGGAGGGCGCCTGAGATACTGCTGGAGGTCCAGTCTGCTAGAGCATCTCCCACCTAAGAGAGAGAGGCGCGAGTTACAGACAAAGAATGTAAAGGAAGATACAATACATATTCATGTATATAAACAAGAGAAGGCAGTGAACTGATTGCAATACCTTTCTGTATTTGACCATATACTCCAGCACGGGGACTCCCCGCTCATGCCGCGGCCTCCAGGTGAGCTCATAGTAGTCAGCCTTGCCCGTGCGCGGCAGGCTTAGGATGATGGGGGCCTCTGCAGGTAGGATCTGTCCTAGCAGCTCGGAGCAGTCAAGAGGCAACATGGCCCCCGTGGCCCCGGGCCTCACAGGCGGCTGCTCTCTCAGCACCTTGTCTGGGCTGAGCGGCCGATAGATTGAGGGCAGCTTCCCCCTGGATGAAATCCCTAGAAAGAGAAGACATGCGTCATGAAATTGAAAAGTCTGTGACATAAAATAACTACATTTCCAACAAATTATCTATAAATCTTCTGACTTACCGGTTGATACTGTGATTAGGAGAGCAGAGGCCTGTGAGCTGCCCACCCCGTTCTCAGCCATGCACTGGTACAGTCCGTCATCCTGAGGGCCCACGTTGGAGACACGCAGTCCCCGGGAGGACAGGCGGTGGCGAGGGGACGGTGCGAGAGGACGGGCGTTGTGAAGCCACGTCACTGAGGGAGTGGGTTTACCGCGGGCCTGGCAGGTGAAGCGCACCGTCTCCCCGTACACGACCTCCTGCTGCTGCAACTCCACGGTCACCCGAGGAGGCTCTGCAGGAGAGAAAAACAAAGTGAAGAGGCTGGTTCAAAAACCTAGAAAGTAGCCTGAATGACAATGTGTGCATAGGTGTGATTGTGTGAGTCTCTAGGGCTGCTACTGGAGATTATTCTCCTTAGAGCCGAGACGATCAACAGAAAATTACTATTATTCTATAAGTTTATAGAGTTTCAGCTCCAACAAAGTCACGTGTATGAACACATGTTTGTGAGTAAAATCACAATCATGCACGTGTGTGTGTGAAGGTTGTATGACAGGGGGTGTATAGAGCCAGGCAGGCGGGGCCAGGCCAGCGAGTTGATGGTTGGCTGCTTGTGAATCAGGGAAAGACAGAGCTCATTACAGCTACAGCAGCTCTCTGGCTTTAATTAGAGCCAGCTGCAGAGAGACAAGCCCACAACACACACACACACACACACACACACACACACACACACACACACACACACACACACACACACACACACACACACACACACACACAGAGAGAGAGAAAATCACTGTAAAAACAGTCATCCATAACCTAGACACACTCAATCAAGTCCTGCTAGAGAACAGAGAGCTCTGTCTCCACAAACTTATTCTTACACAACACCGCCCAGGCGCACATGCCTCTCGCACACATGACTGCGTGCACACATACAGACCGCTGTCCTCTCTGTCCGCCAAACAGGAGTCAGCCTAATTATTAAATCCATGACACAGACAAAACTATACTCCTAAAACAAAATCTGAGTGAAATGAACAAACCCCATTCACTATGAAAAGCCTTTTTACGGGACTCTGCATTTAACCAAGGTATTTATAAACGACTATCAAAACGAATCATGTAAAAGCCAAAAGCAGCAAACGTAAAACATGCTAAAACAACTTTCTTTTACTCCAGGATTACTCACCAAACACTTGTACGTCGTAGAGCACCGTTGCAGTGCTGGCCGAGCCGATGCCGTTGTCCGCTCGACAAATATAAGTGCCTGAGTCGGCCTCGCCCACCGCGTCGATCAGCAGGTTGCTGAGCAGGAAGCGTGTGTTGTTGTGGGAACGCAGGTCCTGCCCATCTTTTGCCCATATGACCTGAGGAGTGGGGATGCCACTGGCCACGCATTCCAACACCAGCCGCTGGCCTTTGGTCACCATGATGGAACGAGACGCCGGCGGGTAAATGATGCGCGCCGCTTCCGAGGTGGAGCCTGGAAAAGATCGGTTATCAATATAATGAGAAAAAGCCCTGTGCATATTTCTCCACCCTTCTCCATTTCTTTAAATTGCTGGCATGCATGTTGCAGCTGAAATTGCATCCAGAATATGAAGGATTTCAATCACAATGTGAAGTCTAAGAACTTTCATCTCTGCCTTTGAAGATGCAAAAGCATGAGTTGTGCACATTGTCACCAGTGACTAAAAGCGTCCTGGCAAGATCAGATGATAAAAGTCCCACATGTGCGCCACATGCGTCTCCAGTAACAAGCTCTCAGATAATGTCCTTTCTGATTTCATTATTTATTGACTGACCCGTTAATATTTCAGAATGATCTTATTGCACATCTTTAAACTTTCATTAAAAACAGCAATGCTAATAAAACACGTTGCGTTGGTGGCGATGACTCACGGCGTATGCGCAGGCGGTCGGTGGAGGTGGACGTTTTGACCTCCTGAGTGACGGGGTTGTAGGCTGCGCACTTGTACGGCCCCTCATCGTCCTGCGTGGCGTTGGCTATCTGCAGGTTCCCTGACGGCATGATGAGGTAGTTCCCTGCAGGAAAAAAAACAAAAAACAAAACAGATGTCAGAGCAAACCCATGAATTACTCAAGAGTGTACATTTATGGTCAGCTGCTGTAAAGGCAGTTAATGCTTTCGATTCAAAGGTTTTATTTGTCTTTTGCTCATTCAATATGTGCAGATAAATGCAGGGTGGCCTCTTGAAGCTGTGCTAAAAAAAGGATAATGTGTGCAATAAAAAATAAAGAGTAAAAATAAGGATTAAAGCAAGAAATTCAAAGTTTAAAAAGTATGATTATATATGTATTGTTAGTATTTAAATGATGAAGTGTATATTGGCCTAGTGTTTAAGGTGTACAATTGTAAAGAAAACTATGCAATACAATTCTACACTCGAGTGCAAATATGCAGGGCGATGAAAAGGATTCACAGAGGACATTGTGCTGGACAAACGATAATGTAACAGCAATAACATGAGATCAGATTTAACATAAATGTTTTCAAACTTAAAAGCATATGCGTGTGGAAATATACAAGAAAATACACGAATATGACTGAGACAGCGCTGGAACCGCAGGAAAATCAGAGTCCATATTGTGAAACACTGTAATACGAGTACTGTGTGCCATTCCAGCACACGTTTGCAAGTCAGCAGAGACCACAAGGTGGCGCCCCAGAGTCTGACCGAGGGAGTGAATGCTCGTCAATGTGGTCTTCATTTCCTCACAGATAAGCTGCAGATATCAGTACCTACAGCTCCCAGGCATCATCAGCATACCAGCCACAGACCACAAGAGCTTTTCTTCTCCTCCAAGCAACTTAGAAGTAAATAGGTTGAGAAATAAACAACTGCATTCCCATGTTTCAACATTCTCCAGATAACACCCTTATCACCGGTTCCATAATGGGCCAGATAGCGGGATTATAGCATTCCGGTAAATTATGAAGACAGTATGAGAATTAGGCAGGAAGTAGGGAGAGATTTTCGGAAGATCTTAATGAACTGAAGCAGCTCCGTACCTTTGGATGTTTCCAGCCACTCCTGTTTGACGCTGTAGCGGACCTGAGCCTTGGGCTGGCTTTCGGGGAGGTGACATTCAATAACAGCCGTGTTGCCTTCATCGACCTCGATCTCCTGCTGATCATCGGGCTCGAAATCCCGCAGCTCTGAAAAACACACAGGCGAGCAGAAAAGTCAGCGCTGTCACATCACTGCAACACAAGTCACCCCTCTTTCATCGGCTTAACACACAGTGTAAATCACAGCTAACTGCACATGTATACAAGTCAGTTCTCGGCTTTAGAAGTAGAAACAAAAACACAATGATCTGAGCAATAATAAACTCTAAGATAACTGCGCTGTTTCCATATTTCCATTGTATCGTAACCACATTCCCAAAACGTCTCCAATGTGCCTCCTCTTTGAAAGAAAACATCTATTTAGTAATGTCTTTCTCTCCGCTTGTTTTACGTCATCTGCTTTAACTCACAGGGATTTCAGAGTTCTAGCTCATTTTTCTGTTTTACTCAATAATGTCCCTTTGGGTAAGTCCAAAGCCTAAAAGCGGTGTCTGTAACATTCGAGTAGGTGTCATTAATCCTGTCAAACATTATACTGGGACTGGAGCCGGTTCAGATTCTGTGGGAAACGGGTGGAGTGGGATTACTGGGGCCATGTGCTGCGACTGTGTCCCACAGACACACAGTCTACACAGCACAGACACTCATGGGACCTCTGACCTCCTAAACCCCCCCCCCCCTCCCTCCGCCTGAGTGGCCCAGAGGCCTGGCCATGGGGTCAAAGGTGAGAGGTGTCCATCCTATAGAGTTTCAAAGATATCCAGTTTGGGAGGAAGCAGCAAAGTCTGCTCTTAAGAAGCCGGAAAGAAAAAGAAAAACCCACAAAAATCTTAGCGGTGTGGGGGGGGGGGTGCTGCCATTTTATAGATTTGAAGCAGAATAAAAATAAAATGATACTCCAAGAAGAAAAACAGAGAAGGAAACGGCACGGGAGGGGAAAAACAAAAGCAACAACTGGGGAAATTTGTCATAAAGGAGACGAGCAGTGAAATGAAAGACAAATAAAACTTCTCCAGGAACGTAATTAAACGTCTACCAGCCCGTGTTGATTTATTCTTAACAAACATGGCCTCCCTCCATTCTTTCCAGAGGTGCTATAACTGGCGTGTTTTTCTTGGACCAGCCGCCCTCTCTGGCAAGAAGACCAAGCTGCTGGTATATACAGTCAGCTGATGAGACTTTGTATCCAGCTCTAATTCAATGAGTTAAGTTTAGATAAGGCCAGAGTGTCTACTGATGAGGACAACAAAGTGATGTACTCAAAGCACTGAACAAACACCCTCACTGCAGGCAGCTGATGTATTCACAATGCTCGTTAGATCTGCCCTCTCGCTCTGTGGGGGAGCTTTAATGGGACAAACACACACACACACACACACACACACACACACACACACACACACACACACTAAAACACAACTCCATCTCAGCTCTTATTCTGAAAGATGAGAATCCCAGCCAGGACATGTCAAGCTAAGAGTGTGTGTGTGTGTGTGTGTGTGTGTGTGTGTGTGTGTGTGTTGGGGGGAAAAAGCCTTAAAGAGGGACCGTGTGGCGCTCCATTTGCTAAATCAATCAGGTGTTGTTTTTACAGGCCCCCCGCCCTCATATCTACCCAGCCCACCATCCTCCTCCTCCTGCCTGCCTCTTCCAAATTCCTCCAGTTACACCTTTTAACCCCCCCACAACTCTTAACGCCCGACATTCTTCACAAGAAGAACCCCGCATGGGTGCCTCTCAGGTGTGAGTGCGTGCATGGCGAGCGTGCATATGTATTCCTGTGTGTGTGTGTGTGTGTGTGTGTGTGTGTGTGTGTGTGTGTGTGTGTGTGTGTGTGTGTACATCCTGCAGGGATGGAGGATTGATGGTATTCATAAAGTGAAGCAGACCTCCCGCACCAGGGCTGCTTGGCAAGGCAGACTTAAATATTTCTACAGAGACAGTGCATTCATCATCTTTATGTGTAGCAGTAGGAGGCCTGTGTGTGTGTGTGTGTGTGTGTGTGTGTGTGTGTGTGTGTGTGTGTGTGTGTGTGTGTGTGTGTGTGTGTGTGTTACTGTATTATAACATGTTTGTGCAACGTGTTGTGGGTTCACGTTGTGCAGATACACGTCTCTGTTTTCTGCAGCAAAAGGGGGAGGGCGATTGTCTGCACAAGAATTCAAAGCGAGGAGCTTTTAACCTATGCCAAAAAAGCCCAGATTCATCAGAGGCGGATAGCGAGGAGGGTCTGGAACCAACCTATCCCGATCACAAAAAACATGTGCGCACAACTAAGACAGCTTGCATGGAAAGGCAGGCACGTACACACTCCCCATGGAGCAATTCCTTAGGCGGTTTGGGGGTGGCCGAGTTATTAAATTAGAGAGGTTCTTTTGGGGGGGGAGAACAGTCTGGCTCCACATGTGGTAATCTCAACACGATTTATCTACTGTTGAAACTATCAATAACTTTTACTGCCTTTGTGTAAGAAAGAAAATGGAAAAAAAAAACAAGAGCTGAAGATGACAAAAGAGGAGGGGAAAGTGAAAGATAATGAAAGGAGGCAAGAGGAGAGAGAGTGACAGGGTGAAGAGTGAAAAATGTGCAAAGGAAGTGTGTGTGTGTGTGTGTGTGTGTGTGTGTGTGTGTGTGTGTGTGTGTGTGTGTGTGTGTGTGTGTGTGTGCGTGTGTGTTATGGAGGCCTAGAAGGCTAGAAGGAGACAGAGAATGTGACATCACGTCTCATCTTGTGTGAGGATCTTGTCTTGACTGGCCTAAAACACCTACAGTTTCTCCAGCTATAACAGCCTCATACATCACGTCACTACATGTAAAACAATACAGTTAACAGGGCACCTTTTTTTTTTTTACCTAACGGTGTGTTCTAGTGAGGCATCTCTGTCCACCCCTCACACACAACACCCTTATCCCCCCCCAATTACGGGGCCATAATTTTTGGCGAGCCCTGCTGTCGGGCCCTGTGGAGAGGAATGTGGTGTTGTGTGGAGCAGAGGGGCCGATAGAAGCAGGGGGCCCCCAGGCTGGAGTCCTGGTCCCCTCTTCCCCACTCTGACCGGCCCCCGGGTCCCCTCCATTCCTCCGGCTCAAGTTACACCGCTTCAGGCCCCCTTCTCAGTCCCATGATGCATATCAAATATAACACCACACACTCAGACCAGCACACTAAAAAACCGCCAGCGGTGAGAATAATTCACTTTAGCTCCATTAGATCAATACGACACTCTATAAAAGCAGCTGTTGTATTTAACTACACACACACACACTAAATACTGCCCGACTATGTGGAGGTATTAACAGTGATCAATGATGTGCAACAGCTTCTCACCATGACCAGCGTTGTAGTTAAGGATTAGTCTCACAGCAGTGGAAGGTTTACTGCATTGTATTCGTGAAGATTTTAAGCAAACAAATGCCGCCCCTTCATTGTTTGTTTTATTCCGAGAAAATTAAGTCAAAGGCGTTCTTTGGATACTCTGACAAACCAGAAAAGGGTTCTGTGTGTTTGTGTTTATTTGTCTGAACTGTGTGTGTGTGTGTGTGTGTGTGTGTGTGTGTGTGTGTGTGTGTGTGTGTGTGTGTGTGTGTGTGTGTGTGTGGCTACTCACTAGCAGCAGTGACATTAGCGGGCACACTAGCCAAGGCTCCTGCGCTGGTGCTGGCCACACACTGGTATCTGCCCACGGTCAGGTTGGACAGCGTGGGGATGAACAGGCGGTTGGGCCCCAGCACCACACCCAAATGTCCGTCCACCAGCTCCTGGTCGTTGAGGCGCCAGCTGATGTTGGCAGAGGCGGGTTGGGCGCTGCAGCGCAGATTCACGCTGCCTCCCAACTTTTGCACCACGGACATGGGCTCTTCACTGAACAGTGGCACCTCGTCTGAGGAAATATATTATACACGGAACTCAGATATGCTGGAAAGAAGCCAATTCTCACATTTTAGAACCATCAAATGTTTGGATTTGCTTGAAAAAAAAAAAAAAGCCTTTCAACTAATCAATTATCAAAACAGCTGTTGATTCATTTTCTTTGGATCTACTAATGGATTAATGGGCTCATCAATGCAGCTCTAAATACAGTACTTCTTTTCTTTTACAGTTTGTCCATGGTGGCTAGTAGGGCTCATGCAAACTACCCACTTCTTCACCGCATCTCAAATAAACTGCTGTTGCTGCTGCCAGGATATGTTAAAAAAAAAAAAAAAAAAAACACCTCGCTCCCTGTGACTGAGCCAGAATATTTAGTCCCTGGCAAAACTTTTCCTGCACCAGGTGTTTGGAAAAACTAAGGTAGAGGCATTCATAAAGCGGGCAAAGATTAAGTAAGTAATGTGCATTTTTAAACAGCGGCAGAAAACATAAAAATGGAACTTTTATTTCTGCAGACTGATCCAGTTTTCCACCATCTCTGTTTGTGTACTCACCGGGGAGAGAGGCGCCGCTCTGCAGGCAGCACAGTAGTACTGCACCCAGAGCACACAACACTGGAGCCCTTCTCTTTTTCATCCACGGAGTCCAGTCTCGCTTTCCAGACATCTTCCATACACTGCCCCCTGAAACACACAAAGAGGAAGGTCAGACGGTCATTTACAGACTTGGTACACTCAAAACAAACAGCACAAACCACTTCATTCTGATCGAAGCGCACACACGCAATCTGTCAGCGCTGGAGGACTAATGCACCGTATGTCAACGGGCCGACGATGTCCGGCTCTGGGAAAGGAGGCAGCCTTATTTGGTGAAGAGTGTGTTCTTTGCTAGTTTATGAAAATTACATTAACCCAGAAAAAACTCTAACCCCTTCTCTCTCACACACACACACACACACACACACACACACACACACACACACACACACACACACACACACACACACACACACACACACACACACACACACCTTCTGATACAGTAATCTCAAAACAACCATGCAGGTGAGGACCACAATGAGAAGCAATACATTCCAGGGCAAAGAGATAACCCTGATTGGACAGGAACGATCACACACACACACACACACACACACACCACACACACACACACAAACAGGCAGCCATTAACAAAACACAACCCACTGTGTGGTGCACTCGGCGGTACCCTCAGCAGCCAAACTCCAGACACAAATAAAGCCTTTCTTTTCTGTCGGCCCCCATCTCACCGCTGACCCCATCTCCTCCGCCTGCACCCATCCAGCCTGCACTCATCAAAGGGGCGCCCTCATTCTGCGGGCCGTAACCCGACCCCTCCACCTTCCCGCTCAGGTGTAACCGATACAGGTAGAGGGTCCAGGAGGAGGGAGGGAGAGGAGAGGTGTGGGGGGGGGGGGGGACACAGGCTGCATTCAGCAGTGGGGACAAAGAACAACTAATGAGAGGCAGGACGAGGAGGGGGACGAGGGGGGAAATATACATCACAGCAGCGAGGAGCGTGTGCGAGATGGAGGAGAGGAGGGTCGTATTATGCTGCAGTATGTATCGGGAGGAAAATGGAGAAGACGATGTTAATAGTCAGTCTATTAACAGTTAACGTAGAGAGGGGAGCTTTCCTCTCTCCTTTGTCGCTTACTGCCAAGTTTCCCAAATTCTTTCCTGTCAGGTTAAACTAACAACTTCCCGTCAGGATGAGGAGGGTGGTCCTGCAAGTCTCTCTCTCTCTCTCTCTCTCTCTCTCTCTCTCTCTCTCTCTCTCTCTCTCCTCTCTCTCTCTCTCTCTCTCTCTCTCTCTCTCTCTCTCTCTCTCTCTCTCTCTCTCTCTCTCTCTCTCTCTCTCTCTCTCATTTAAACATGCACACACTCAGGGCATGAAGTGTCCTGCGACAATGTAGTAAAAAAATGGAAGCGCACAATTTTCTCACACATATTTGTCCTGATCTTATTATGGCAAGGAGGTGATTAATGAAGCTCAGCAAGACTTGGACTACACACACACACACACACACACACACACACACACACACACACACACACACACACACACACACACACACACACACACACACACACACACACACACGGCCAAAGCAGGACAGTAAGAGAATGGAAACTCTTACAGAGCACCTTTATCATCTAATGGCAGCAGTGAAAATGTTTAGCTGCTTGGCACATTTATTGAAAATGAGCAAAGCAGCAGGCTGATGGAAAAACTGCTGTTAACTGCGCCAACTGCCACACTAAGCCACACATTACTCCACTACATCTTAATTGCATAGTATGAATGTGTGTAAACATTTTCAGATTGCTAATTCTCACGACATGAACAGCTTAAAAAAAGCATTTAAAAAAATGTTTTTTAAAAGCCATTTTGCTGCAAAAAGCTGTAGCCGAACAAAGCCGATGAGAGTCGTGAGAGTGAATCGAAATAGTTCCTGGCCTAAAAGCCAAAACAATGAGCTTAAAGACAATCAAGAGTTCTCTGTATGTCTAAAATAATTGATAAGACGACAAACATTGGCTCTAGCTTCCTAAATGTGCTGCTTTTCACTCATTCATAATAATGCAAGTTAAGTATCTTTGTTTTAGGACCGTTAGTCAGACAAAACAAGCAATTTAAGGATGCCACGATGGACTGGGAAACTGTGAAAGGCATATTCAGTATTCTCAATATTGAAAATAACCCGCAGTTGCAGCCCCACATACATGTACACTTTAATTCCCTCAGTCGTCCGCTCAGAGAGGCCCATCAAGTAGCGGGCTCACTCGGTAAACAAACAGCGAGCTGCTGTGGAACCAGGAAGCAAAGCTGAAGGTCTGCGGCTTCTGCGGCCGGTCGCTCTATGGACACAGCCCGGGACAGCTGCCCATAAAATACACATCTGTATGCAGCACCTGTCCCTACCGTGAGAGTCTCTAACAGTAAACCACACCAGTCAACCTGCCATCCGGACACGCAGCAGGACGCGCTACGTTCGCCAATGAGACCGCTTACCTGACTAATAAAAGTAGCGTCAGTGAGACAGCAGGAGGAGATAGAAACAGGGAGAGAGCTTTGTTCTAATGGCGGCACGAGGAGGCCCCTCGTACATCATCACTCCCTAAAAACCGCCATACTCCTCTGAGCCCGTCTGATTCATTTGTCATCTGGGTCTTGTGTTTGCTTAGCGGATACCCTGCTTTAAGATGAAAAGTTGGCCTGACATCTATGTCCAACTTTTTCCAACCATCCTTCCAAGAGAAGTCACAGACAGAGAGAGAGGAGGAGGGAGGGAGAAGAGAAGCCTCCTACGCATCAGGGAGACTGATAGAAACCAGAGCAGACACACAGACAGCTCTCCTAAATTAGGAACCGCGGGGGAATGTGCGAGTGTTAATGTTTCCCTTTGACTGTTTTATAACGAACAACGCTGCGTGCGTGTGGAATTAAAACATACTTCGGTGACGCTGCAGTGAGGAGAACTGTGTGAACCGCTCAAATCTGCCAGTTCTGGTGTAGAAGTATGATTACAGGGGAGTAAAGCTATTCGTGTCCCTCGTGTTGAGGAACTGACACTTGACTACTGTGAGATCCGACTGGAGACTTTGCTGGTTTTTGTAAGGTCTCGGTTCAATTCTTGCGCTTACCTGCAATTCATATCATAGCTTCTTGGACAGCTGCTTTGGAATTTAACATTTGAGAGGTTTTCCTTTTGTTGTTGAATGACAAAAGGTTTAAAAAAGTCAAATTGTGTTTATCAGGTCTGAAACTCAGGCATTGCAGTTGCACTAGTGTTTAAAAAATGCAAACACCACCCAGCCCCTGCAGCAGGTGGGCCTTGCATGGTCCCACATGTTATGCATTCATATATTTTAAACATGCATTTTAAAAAAGTGAAAAGAAAACTCTTTTACTTAGGGACATCAGTGCAGATGCTGACCTAATTAAGGGGATCAGATATTGGCCATGACATCACTGATTCACATTAAATAGAATTGATTTTGTCAGTGTCATTGTACAAGTTCTGTGTTTTTCCCGCATTACTTACATTTAGCTTTTATTGCCGCAGCAATCCCTGGCCTTATATCAGTGACGGGAAAGAAAAGTTGGATTGGTGCGTCCCTGTAATTAACACATAATATTTAAAAGGCTGGTCGTTCTAATGGTAAACACTCAGAAAACCTGAAAGCAACTTGACTTTTTGTATTTTGAAGACTTTTGACTCGTCTTGAATAACCTGCGACTTGACCCCAAATCAAAAGACTTAAAAGTGTATTATATCATAGAGAGGAGGAGGGGACTAGTTCCAGGTCGTGGCGATGGTGTGCAGGCATGCATCGTGAGCGTAGGTATGCGAGTGCCTTATATGTCATTGTGGGAGAGAGTCACTTGACAGAAGTTCATTGTGAGCGTGCTAAGTAAAGACACCGGGGCCCCTGTTCTCCCGGGGCCACTGCCAGTCCCATTGTCCTCCTGCCTCCGTGGATAAATTCATTTTGACAACCCTGCTAATTGGATAAAACCAGACTGGAGCCACTCCCCCGAGCTCTCACATTCCATCTGCTTTCTGGCATGGAGAGGACACACAGGAGGGGCGGTGGTGGTGGAGGGGTAGCAGGCTAGTAACTCCTTCTGAGGAGCTGAGCTGTTGAATATTTATCACCTCCCCAAACTCCCCCTCTTGCCCTCCCTCCTCCCCCAGTTTTACGTCTTTTTACACCCCATGTGCCACCCCCCCCCTTACGTCGAGGTTCTCCAAACACCACAAAGCCCCCCCTTTAGATAAACACATGCGGTGTCAAGTGTGAGGAGGGTTGGGGGTTCAACCGCTCCGCTCGGGCCCGCGGCCCACAATGCCGTACCGCATAGCTGCCATGCGGGGAGGCCCGTTGCCCCTGGCGACGCTAACAGGCAGAACGCACCTTAATAGAGTGGAGAGTCATTGTAAAGCAGTGAGCCGGTGCACGGACAAAGACCCCGCAGACCCCTGGAGAAAGGGGAGACGCTACTCTGAAGGGCCCAGGGAAGAGCTGATGGGCCCTGCTCAATGACCAAAGAGGGGGAGGGGGGGGGGGCCCTCAATGACCAAGAGGTTTTGAGAGTAGTGTGTGGAGAGTTTGAGAAGGCAGGGAGGAGAGGGGGGGGGGGGGGGTGTTCAATGCCTTTATGGATTGATGTGAGATGGGTGAAGGGGGTTTATGGAGGCATTGGGGGGGGGGGGGGGTTGACTGAGAAAGCAGAACGGCGACTCAAATTAATAGAGAGGATGTCAACTGGCGGGCGAGCAGGAGAGAGCAGGGCCTCGTCAATGAGAGGGTGTGTTTGTGGGAGCGTCGCTGAATGTCCCAACATATTCTCCCCCTCACTCTGTCAATGCGTTTGCAGGTCCCTCGGTTTGGCCCGCGCTTGTGCCGAGTGGAGGAGGATGAGGAGGGTCCGGGGGTTGCTTAACAAACCAACAACACAGCATCAGCCTTGTCATGCAGGGAAAAGAGCAACAAGACAGCAGCAAGGAGGAAAAGGAGGTTTTTAGGAAGTCAGAGATGGGGCTGACACTCGGGATTTTTTCCATGATTGATGAATCCGTCTATTATCTATCTGATTAAGTGGTTAGCCTAGAGAAAGTTGGGAATAATCCATCCTTTTAATCAGTACACCAATGTATGCGTTTTATAGTCAATTGCTAGAGTTATTTATATGTCATTGCTTGTTATTGACTTTCACAAGATGAATAGAGGATAACAAGTTCAATACATTGAAAGAAACTGCTCTGTCCGGTGTCATTTTGTCAAAAATACACAGAAATCAAAAGAAATCATATTGCTGGATGCGGCTGCCTCAACTTCAAAGTATCGCAGATAACAATGTAGAGAATCTCCGTGCTTCTCTGTCGTCCAAAAAACTTGGCAGAGAGCAAACTTTAAATCTATTCCCAACCATGTCTCCGACACAAGGGAACCGTCTTGAGTCTTATCTTGGCATGGAAACTCTGGCCAACAGGTGGAGGGGGGGGGGGGGGGGGGGGGGGGGGTCCAAATCCTCCACTCGAGACATCACTCGTTCTCATGCCATAAAATTACACATCAAAAGCATCTCAGCATCCCTAACGAGGTTGAGAATTCACCACCTCCTCCTCCATCATAACACACACACACACACACACACACACACACACACACACACACACACACACACACACACACACACACACACACACACACACACACACACACACACACACACACACACACACGCTTCACAAAGTATTAACGAGCTATATGCCCGTCCAACCCCTCCTTCTTCCCCCCCGAACCGACACTAACGAGCAAACAGAGCGTCTCGAGGATTAACGAGGGAGATCTGGACAGGCCCGCGATGTAGAAGAGGGGGAGCGTTCTAATCAATTAGGCAATGCAGCATTTGCATAATTTAGATAACGAAGCTGAATTAACCACGGAGAGCTAATTACTGTGCCACGGCGAACAAACCCACCCACATTCCTCTGCCCGGTGTGGGATGCCAGCGTGCCCACCGGGGCCATGGGAACAGGATGGGATCATCACCACTTGCTGGGGGAGTGTGAGCCAGCTAGACGGACCAAACAGTGATGTAGGTAGCATCAGCCAATCAAATCAGAGGCAGGGAAGAAACTATGGATGGATGAAATGAAGCAGGAAAGACACCAGGATGGACAGATGATAGAAAAACAAATGAACGATGGACAGAAGAACAGAAAGGATGGACAGTTAATAGAAAGAAAGTAGAAGATGAGGAAAAACCAGGAAAGAAGACATGATAGAAATGAAGGATAGAAAAGAAAACAATACAAAGAAGCTAAGACTTAACTCAAAACTTTGACCACACTTCAACTCTAAAACTGTATAAAAGACACACTGCACACATTTGTTATCATCAAACATGCAAACAGTTGATGAATCTGAACAAAGTACTAAACATTCTCTGATTACAGCTCAAATAAGACTGAATACTTTAGACGGCTACAGAAACAAAAAAGTCACTGTGCAAAAAAATATACAGTGTGTGTGTGTGTGTGTGTGTGTGTGTGTGTGTGTGTGTGTGTGTGTGTGTGTGTGTGTGTGTGTGTGTGTGTGTGTGTGTGTGTGTGTGTGTCTTCTTTCTGAGGAGTTTTAAGCCATCACCAAGAGTCTCAGTACACAGATCTCACACACAGATCTCACACACAGATCTCACACACAGATCTCACACACACACACACACACACACCCCTGGGAAAACCAACTCTCTAATACTCAGGATTTCACAGTACTCATCACACAAACACACACACGCTGCATGCTGTTGCATATTTCATGTACCCACAACCATTATTTCCTTGCACACGCACGCACGCACGCACACACACGCACACACAATTGATGACACATAAGCAAGCAATCACACAAACTCCTATTACATGGTAAAAGTATACTCACAGAGGCACATAAATATGCAGACCTCAGGAAGTTTTTCCAACACCAAATGTCAACACGCAAAAAAACAGACTACCACTTCTCCCCGGCCTGAGAGATAAACTACATACACCACGGCATTCATGCATGCTAATATAGACTTTCATAGCTGTACATATCTGCAGCCTGCTCCTTGTGTGTTCCTGCATCGTAGGGAGGGAGGGAGGGAGGGAGGGAGGGAGGGAGGGATGTGAGGGGGGAGAAAGGGGCCCCAAACTCCTTTGGCAGCTCATGCATCAGAGTGAATGGAACCAATTATAAATCAAGAGCAATTTCTCCCCATTATTCAGCAGGAACCAGGACGGGGGGGGGGGGGGGGGGGAGGAGCGAGACTGGCCCTACAACTCTCAGTGGGAGACGGAGGAAGGAAGAAGAAGGAAAAGCAGAGCGAGTGAAATATTATATGAAAAACAGATATGGGGAGGCATTAGGAAATTGAGATAAGGCAGGAGAGACGGAAAGAGGGATGAGGGAATGGAGAAAAGCTGTAAAGTTATATGAAACAACTGAAGGAGAACGTTATGGGAAAAACAGACTTGAGGGGGAATTAGAAAACAGAGAGGAGGCAGGAAATTAAACAGAAAGCGAGGGGTTTGTGGGGCGTCAACTGGGTTTGAGATGGTACAACCGACTTTGACTGCTCGCTCCACGGTTATAAAGTGAAAGCTGCTGGTCTGAAAGAGTTTCTCAAGAGGAGAAACAGCTGGAGGAGGCGCTTTTTCAAAGAGAGCCCTCAGTGTCAGAAGCTGGATTTGTGTGGCATAGCAGAGCTACCATTTGTCCCGTCACTCAGAGTCACGGATGTGCATTATCCTGAAAGGGGGAAAGCTGTACGTGCGATTTAGACAGAAGAGAGGGGAGCGCTGTCGATGGAAAATTCCAGTTGTGATAACCTCAGGGGCCCGATAACTAACTAATCTGGTGCCCAGTGATTTATTCTGTTGAATCATGTCTTCTCCTGCCAGTTTAACATTCTTCAATGATGACTTTTTTCTCTCCAGGGCAACACTTTAAATCTGATTATTGGTTAAAGCCCTGGAACACAAGCCAGATTCCTCAACATTTTTTAGGTGCTTTTATTGTTTCGTTCACACACGCTCGAGACAGGAACACGCCGCTCAGTTAATATTACAGCATATAAAGGAGTTACAGTGCACGAGAGCCGACTGGTAGACCTTGAGCAAGGCCTAATAAAGCTAACCAAAGTGACGAACAGTTTCAAAAAATGTGTGCAGTTGGGACAAAAAGAGAAAAGGAGCGAGGCTATAAACTAAACAGCTCCAGTCAGAGTGCAATCTTGTGCCTGTGTGTGGATGATCTATTAGAACGTCCGGGTTGCTTTTGGCTCGTAATAACACCCCCTAATCTTTGTCCAAATATCTGCTTCGCACACACAGGGCTATTTGTCCACACACACACACACACACACACACACACACACACACACACACACACACACACACACACACACACACACACACACACACCTTTCTTACCCGAGTCTGGAGTTGATCAATGATCTAACAGCACTCACTCCAGGCTCACAATGTGTGTGTGTGTGTGTGTGTGTGTGTGTGTGTGTGTGTGTGTGTGTGTGTGTGTGTAGGAGAGAGAGAGAGTGAGAGTATGGCTTGGGTAACTTCATTATCCAATCAAGAGCTTCTTAACTTTTACTTTAAGTAGTGGAACAAATCAACTCAGCTTGTTTAAAGGCTTTGGATAATCCCTATTAGGCTGTTAAGACAACGAATGAGAGCGTGATTGTGTTCATGATACAGATAGAAACTGGACGGGCGTCAACATATTGCTTCCAAATATTATTTGAATAGAAAAGTTGCATACCAATCTCTAAAAAAAAAGAGCTAATTTTGCGATCAACAGCTTTCTTTCTGCCGTCTCTCCTTTCCTCACATCCAATTTTTCTTCACTCTTGCCTCAATCTCACTCCGTTTGATCGTGGACTGTTTAATTTGTCTCTCCAACTCTCTGTCAGGACTTTCTCCGTCTCTATTCGCCTCACATTCCTCCCTCTCTCTCTCTGTCTGTGGTCCTGGCTGACAGGGAGGATCAGGAGGAGAGAGGTATGCAACCAGCCCCCCCCCCCCCCCCCCCCCCCCCCCAGGGAGGGGCCTGAACCCCGGCCACCTGCCGGTACAGGTGTCCCTCTCTGGTTATCCGATGTCGGACTGGACACAGAAACCCGTCCCGGGGGCACGAGGCCTGAGCCCCGAGCCTCCAATCTGTCAGCGCTGGAGGACTAATGCACCGCATGTCAACGGGCCGACGATGTCCGGCTCTGGGAAAGGAGGCAGCCTTATTTGGTGAAGAGTGTGTTCTTTGCTAGTTTAGGAAAATTACATTAACCCAGAAAAAAACTCAACCCCTTCTCACTCACTCACTCACTCACACATCTCTCTAAACAACCATGCAGGTGAGGACCACAATGAGAAGCAATACATTCCAGTGCAAAGAGATAACCCTGATTGGACAGGACACACACACACACACACACACACACACACACACACACACACACACACACACACACACACACACACACACACACACACACACACACACACACACACACACACACACACACACACCTGTGCAGCAAAGGCCCAGAGTCACTGCCTGCAGGCTGTTATGACTGCATGAGTGTACCTGCTGTCATAGAGATGAAAGCATGCCCTCAGGAAGGACTTTTTTTTTTTTCCTCCTTTGTCAAGTAACGCCAATGTTACACCCTCTTCAATAACAATGCAGCTTTCCAGCTTTGCAGTCAAACCTCAGGAACTTTGGCTCACAGACACCGAGATCAGAGCAGCAACAGCAGTCCTGATGGAGCTGCTGGCTTGTTTGTAATCTCAAAATGCATCTCGAAATCCATGTCTATCTAAATACTTTGATTTACATCCAGACATTAAAACACACCATGGCGAGAGTCAAACAAGTTAAATCCTGTTCTTTTCACTCATATCTCACATCACGGTTCAATATGGCAGAGTCGATTTTCAAACCAAACTAAGATATGAACGAGGGACTGTATTGCTATTGGCTTCGTACCTAAATCCACACGCTAACGTTTCTTTACAAGCTACAACACATGAAAACTCAGCTCCTATACACTCTATGAAAATGATCCACCAGCTTCTGGAGAAATAGTAGAAAACTGGCAGCGCTTTGTCTCTGCTTCATGTCTGTTTGGCAGGTGACCAAGATCAATCACACATAAGTTTCATTGTAAAGGTCCAGCTGGTAACAGTAAGACAAAGCTCCAACATTCTGACACATATCAGGCTCTGTAACCAAAAGACAATAAAGTTTATTTCCTGTCCTGACGTAGAGCTTTGCACAGTTTCAGTCGTGTGCAGGACTTTAGCAGACTGTTGTACAACTTTAATGCAGATTTTCCTCTACTTCCAGGTAATAGCTGTTGTTTTGGCCTGGAACTTCAGCCTGAGAGCATTTCTTAGAAAACACATGGTATTATAATACATCTATAGGGACTTGAAGTGAGCCTGTGGTATTCAGTAATGGATTGAGTCCACTTCACCGTAGTCTAGGGCTGCAACTAACGGTTTCATCGGCAATAAGTCTGGTGATATCTCGGTTTCTGAGAGCCAAAGGCGACAACTTCAAATCCAAAATCCAGACATTCATGTTAAAATAAAAGAGACACAAAAAAAAGGCAAAAAATATAAAATAAGTTTATCAAAACGTACTTTATCAAAATGTAATCGATCATAAAAATAGCTGCTGTGTATTAAAGGAAAACTTTAGGGCAATCGTTGGTTTGGCCATGGACTGCACCCTGAAAGCCTTTCATCAAGTATGAAACGTTTAAACTCCTATAGGGATTTAAAGTTTATTCAGGAACACCTTGGGTCTCTTTAACAATAGTCTTGGTTGTTCCATCCCCTAGCATGACTCTAAGGTCCATACATCACAGTTACAGTAGCTGCATGGCGTTGAAATATTCTGTAATATTTGCACAATATGTGACAAGATTGATGATGAACTCCTCTAATTGTGTTTTTCCAGGTTTCCACACAAGTGATCAAAAGGGGGCCAAACTGTGAGAAACAGGCAGATAATCAGACTGGAATCAATTAGTCCAACTTTGATCCACCGGACTGCCAAAGATGATCAACAACAACAACGAGCCCTGGTACAGAACAACAAGAGGCTCCTTTTTGCTGGGACCAATTAATTCCCTTATAAGCTGTGCGCCTAATTGGAGGAGGCCATGGCCATTCGTTTCGACTTTTAATCCAAGTGACATTGATTCAGCGGGAACAATCAGGCCCTCTCGTCTGATGCCATGTCTGTCACTGGAGGTTCCTCCATGCAAGGCAGCGGAGGCTAAATGTAATCCAAATAACAAAACGACACCTGGGGGCTGGAAACTTGAGCCCCTGCGGCTGTTCCCGCAGGCCTCCTCCGTGTCCGTGTACCCCCCCCCACCCTCTCTCTCTCTCTCTCTCTCTCTCTCTCTCCACCCGGCCCCCTCGGTGAGTGACACCCCGGGCCAAACACTCATTAGCAGCTCCGGGGATTAAGACAAACATTTTCTCATTAAACCAAACCTGAATGAGAGGATGATACCGGGGGAGAGTCTCCTCGCGGAGAGGCAGGATGCTGCATTCCTGGCCGCGCTGAGCAGCTGTCAGTTCCTGGGAGGCTTTAATTAGGTTATTGTGACACCAGACTTTGGTTTGGAGGGGAGAGGCACTGCAGACATGAACTCAGGTAGCCTTGTTATGGTTTTCTCCATGCCAACTATATAAATCCGCGAGAACGGAACGGTATCTTCAGAAATAAAGATCTATTTTTTTAGGGTGATTCATCTTTAAGGCTTAAATGCAAGATATGAGCATCATTAAGAAACATGCTGGTTTATGAGAACTTCATTCATTGTTTTGCAGCTCTGCTCCTGATGGTCCCGGGTCTATTCCTACATTGCTGCACTCCCCGATGATAATATGGGGGTAAGATCTGGCAGAGCTCCCCGTGTCTGTTTTCTGTTACCCTATGGGAGCGACTATAGGCTGCGGCCTGCAAAACGCAGACGCATTTTCCCCTAAAAACAACACGCGTAAGTCTTAAAACAGTTATGAATGTCTGCAACGTGTCACATAAAGCTGATTCCTCTCCTCAGACACGTATCGGGCCCTAAAAGTCGGCCAATACATCCAGAAAATTAAGGAAAACGTTAGAAAATATGGACGCAGCGTTCAACCAATCAACAACGGGCCGAAAAGCAAAGGAAACGCTTTTATTAATATTAAGTCCAACACTGAGAGCCAGAACGCACACTTCCACCCAACTAAAGGAGATATGTGATGGAGAATGCTTGAAGCAAAGTTTATGTGCATCGATAAGCTGCAAAAACAAAACAAATATGGCTATCAAAGTCAACAACGTGAAGAAGTAGCCTCATCCAACTCCTAAATCACAACTTTTTCTACAAATAAAGTAACACGCGAGTTGGTAAAAACTTGCGCCACGCTGCAAACAAGCATCAAAAGCCGCTACTTTCATATATAACATTGTAAAAATATGTTGATACAAAGCGCAACACCGCAACAACATGGACCGCATGAAGGGACAAAACTTACCAAAACTGCTCTATCTGGTGCTCACACCTCGATTAAACGGAGCGATCTTCTCTTCGTCTCTCTTCTGCGGTGAGCTTTAGTTCCAAAAGAAAAAGCCCAACAGTTTGTACTTCTCTTTTCCCTCTAAAGCCTCGCTGCTTTGGTAATTTACTGCGATGCCACCGACATTTTCTTCGGCTCCCCAACTTCTCACATTGAAAGGCCGTTTTTGGATGACTGAGCTCTCAAACAATTCTCCCTTTTGCGACGCCTTTTCGGGTCCTCCCACTTCCCAAGCAGGAGGAGGGATCTGAACAATAGGGACTGGCTCCCAAAATCCCAGAGCTGGGTACTGCACCGCCGTTTCTCCAGACTGCAGATTCCTACTCGCTACACATCAAGACTTCCCAGATGGTTTTGGTGCAAAAACTAAAGCTTGGATTCCTAGTTTTCAAGTAAAAAAACTTTTGTTTTTAAGACTAAAAACTCCTAGAAACTTAATTTCTTAAGAACTACGGTGTCCTGGAGGAGAAAAGTGCGCCCCCTCCCCCTCCTCCTGCTCTGTTCCCCCTGATTTGGTATGCGTTGGTCCCCACAGAGTTTGTATTGACCCCCGTCCATTGAAGCCTGCAGGCCCTCCAGTGCAGCTGTGCAGTGCTGTGTTGTGTTGTTGTGAACTGGACGGGTCCAGTCAGGACCATGCTGCACACACACACACACACACACACACACACACACACACACACACACACTCTCTCTCATACCACAGTGATCACAGCTCGACCCCCCCTCTGTGCACGCTCTGGAATTCTCTTCTCCACTTCAATCAGCACACTTTGAAATGAGGGGAGCCGTTCCTGTCCAGTTCATTAATAACTGACTATTCCCAGATCACAGGGTTTGATAGGGGGGTCTGATGGTGGGAAGTCGGCTTCGCCTCTGTGAATGCAGGAACTCCCACCATGATGTACCTGAGGGGTTATTGCAACCCAGCATGGGCTCCATTCACCGCCAAGCTGTGGCCTTTTATGACACCTGTTGCTCTTGTTCAGGGGGAAAGTATGTTTGTGTGTGTGTGTGTGTGTGTGTGTGTGTGTGTGTGTGTGTGTGTGTGTGTGGACATTTGGCAAATATTTCAGCTTTTTCAATTAATCAAAACTCCACTCCGCATTAGAATATCCACATCCCTTTGACTCTGCACGTCACACCCAGCAGGAAGTTGCAGCCTCAAGATGTTTTTAAGGAGTCATTAATCGTGGGTGTTTTCCAGTGTTGTGCTGCACTTCGCCAGCACTTTGCAAGCTCTGCCAATGTTTTGGTGTTGTTGCTACCGAGCGGGGCTCTGTTTGTATGTGGCTCTCTCACACTAACGCCACCCTGCACTGCAGAGTAGAGAGAGGGAGAGAGGAGGGAAAAAAATGGGGACTCCCAACCCCAATAAAACCCTCCATGATGCCCCTCCCCCCTCCATCTCTCCATGCAGGGCTGGATGAATTAGCTCGGGACAAAAGGCTTTGTGGAGCGGCCATGAAAGGCCTATTAACCATACTGCATCCCCCAGAGGCCCTGCCCGCAGGACACCGCCTCCCAGAATGCCCCTCTCTCAGCAGGCCGCAATCCCAGCATGCACTGCTTCCCTTCAGCGCTAACCCTCGTCAACCCCCCGAGCCTCACTATGGAGCCCCACACAGATTGTCATGTAGATGATTATAAATGTTGTTATGAAATCAATGGAGAGTGAGAAGGAGAGATGCGGGTGTCAGCGCTGTGTGTTGGCGCGGTGTGATTTGTGCGTTTTACCAACAAAGAAGAGTTAGATGGAGTGAGAGCGCTGAGAGTTTTGGGTGTTGGCTGTCAGGTGTGAACTCGTCCAGTGTGTCTCATCATTGAAGGGTGTATTGTTCATCAGTGAGTGTGTGTGTGTGTGTGTGTGTAGAGTATGAGGTGATTTTTCCTCAAGGGTCTCAGGCGTGTGATGCTGCCTCCTCTACGACCTCCTCACTCCATTGTTTAGCTGGGCGCCATGACAACGACCCGCTCTCTCCTTCCCTCTCTGTATCCCGCTGACCTTAGCAGCTGTGTCACTTCCTCAGTGTGACAAAACCAGATTGAATCACGCGCACACTTGTGCTTTGTGGCACATAGAAGTTCTAAATCAGCACAGATTCTTACTCTCACCTTGATAAAAGTGAGACTGAAGAGGACTCTCTCTTTTCCACTGGTATATGGTTTAATCATCTAAAGTTACCAAGAGGAAATGTTAAAGGTTAGGCTCAGTTTTTCTATCTACAATGAAAGGGTTATTGATCACTGTCGTCATTCCTTCACGCCAATGCAAGTGGGTATCCACTTAAATACAAATGTCCATCTTGAAAGGTGTTTCCCCGCCACTTTATTTGAATATTTCAGACTGCTGACGTCTCATTTTAACTTCAGCTGAACTTGAAAGCCTTCATACGCTGGACTCTGTGGTACCCGATCCATTAAGACCAGTAAAGAGCTTCAGTCACCAAAGAGCCAGATAAAGATGTTGGTATGCTCAAAACGAAGTTTGTGTGACACATCTGAAGGCAAAAGTGTTTATTGCTGTTACAGACAACCACACTCAACAGTGTGGTGTAAAGCCACAGGTAATGTGATGTGATAATTGTTTAAATATGCAGATAATAAGGCACACTATTGGAAAAAAAATGTCTTTGAGGGGACAAAGTGAAACATATTGACACCTTAAGTCGGCCAGACCAACATATGCTACATGCTGCTGCCGACATGAAGTGATGCAGAATGGCCGACATGATGCTGTAAGCATCACTGTAAACGCCATTCTAAATTAAGTTAAAAACAACAGAGCCAGTGCTATTCTCTCTTGGAACTCTCTTGGCTCTTGGCCAAAGCTTGTTTTTGTTTTGCTGCATTTCAGAACATGACAGACGGACGATGCGGGTTGATGACACGTCTCTACTTGCACTTTTTTTTTGCATCATAGTTCTACGTTTCACCGGAACTTCACTGCATTCTCCTTTCTCAAAAAACAGAGACCGTACAGTCTGACACAGATTGCGAATCACATTTTATTGGACCCATCTCACACGGCGAGACATAAACCTGCAGGATTGCTGCTATTTTGCCGTTTATAGGGGCCTTATAGGGGCCTTTAGAGTGAAGCTTTGCACAAAACAAAGACTGTGAATTTTGTCCCGTTCTGTACAGTGAACACTATGGGGTCCTCACTTCACAGCCAGCAAAGACTATAATGTATTGCGATAACCCTGAAAACAATCCAAAGCCATTCTTTAGAGTAATACACAGAGTTTTTCATTAAAAACAACAACAACAACCCAAAGCTCTGTGTGAGTTTCAGGGTTCATCTGCACTGACTTGAGCAACATGCTGCTGGTTGCTACATAAACACCCTCAGTCATGGTTCAAATCAGTACAATAACCCCGACATTCAAACAACAGGTGTTTCTATACCGATGCAGTGAAGGCCGTCCTATTCATGACACATAATACCATTACAGTATCTGAATAAAGGATTAAATGAAGCATGATGGGAACCGCACAGTGGCCGGACGTCTACTTCCTGACGTTTTCTGAGCATTTCACTTAAAAATAAACTCATGCCAGCTGAAGAACTGCAGAGCACACGGCAGAGCTGTCCACTGAGGGATTCAAAGCGGGAGTGAGCTGCTTTTTCTACAGCTTCTTCTTTCTCTAACTTTCTCTCTGGTACTCCTAAATTTAAAAAAAAGACCTCACAGATGGAGCTCATGGGAAAATGTCTTCATGGAGAACTGAATGATGGAGTTTTATGACCTCTGGTCTGCAGCTTCATGCACATGATTTATCTAAAATCCAGAGAAGGAAAATGTACACACATCCTGTATTTGAGTAAGAGTAACAACATCAGTCCTAACATTTCAAAAGCTCTTTCTCTTGAATTGAAAAACTACCTTTAGTCATGAAATTAAGGAATTTACAGTATTTTGCTCAATATATTTGTCTCAAATTTCTCCAAAACACAAAGTTTTCATGAACTATGAAAAGCAGCCCTGTTTTCAGCTTTGTGGCATATTTTAGATAATCCCAAAAAAAAAAGTTTTGCATAGTATTTTCTCAATTCTTAGAGCAATAGTTCAATTGCTTTTTTGTTGAGAGTTAGATGAGAATATTTACATCACTTTTATGTGTGTATGGTAAATATGAAGCTACAGCCTCCACAATAACGCTGTATCACACTGTAAAGTTATTAACTAATCCCTCATTATGTAATGATACCTGAAAAAAAATAGTCTTATAATTCTTCTCCTTTTGTGCCCCTTTAAGTAAAATAAAGCATCACCCTACAAAACTAACAAGTAGCTACTGAGTCTGTACAGGAAATGTACGATTAGCTCTTCAACAACAAACCAGAGATTCTTTAAGAAGAAGTAAATTGTCTAATAATACATCTCGTTTTATGAACTTTCTGTTGTTTTGCATAAATCTTGATTGTGCAAAGTATACATGTTAGTAAAAACAGCCATCAGATAAATGTAATGAAGTACAATTAAGTATATAATGAAGTACCTGTACACTACTGTAATATATGTGCTTTACTATTTCTTACCTTTTCCACAGTTTTATAGATACACACTGATAACTGTGCCTCAGGCTTCCCATCAAGTCACACAACCAACATTCTCAGTAAGAGTCAAGGAGAAGAGATTTATGGCAGCTTTTTTATTTCAGATGTGCACACACACACACACACACACACACACACACACACACATAAAGCGAGAAGATCTTATACTTTAACTGTGCATCGTTGCCTCAGGAGTTTTTCATATCCGGAGATTATATTGTTCTTTTGCATTCTTACTGATGCAAAGCTTACTTTCCGTGTGTGTGTGTGTGTTGGAGGGATATGGAGGGTAATTGTCTGTTATTGGTTCTCATTCCAGTGTGATTGTGCTGTTGAGACAGAGATCCAGGCTCAGGTGGGGTCGGACCTCAGGCTGAGTTACTGTGTGTGTCATGATGTGGAATGTGCCGTTAGATGTTGTTTTTCTGCAGAGAGGCTGCCTCATATCTCCGCTGAGACTCTGGGATGCAATTTTCTGCAACTGTTTTTTATTCTACCAGAGTTCTTGCAGCAGTGATGGCATCTGTTTGTTGAGATTCATTTGATTTATTTGATTTACTGTGTTTACTCGCTTGTTCCAGAGATTTTGCAACTTGATGTCTATCCAGTACATCAACGTGGGCCATCATCACAGCTCGAAGCTCAAATCTGTAGCTTTCCATATCTGTAGTTGTTTCCACAGAGGCACAGGCTTCCATATTCATTCCCGTTTTGGGGCAAATTTCTATTTGTCTTCTTCGCTACCTCACTTTTGAAATCTGGTGCAAAAGACTGTGACGGAGCCTGACATTGATTTAAACCATCATAATTATTTTATAAGCAAAAGTTTGAAAACGTGAATTAAAAGTTAACATTTCGCTCATGCAATTTTACAAATTGGCTAGCAGACAATCAGGATGAATGTGGTATGAAGCAGAAGGTGCTTGTCATGAACTTATCAGCTAGTTGGGTCCAGCCTCATTAAGGGCTGGTGTGACCTGTAGCTTATGGTGGCTAATGTTAATGCTAACTAAAGGAAGGTATTGCTGTCTGACCTGACAGTTAGTTGACCTTACAATTCATCTCTGCTAATGTTACTTTTACACACTGTTGTGGCATTTACAATTGATGTATAATTGCAACTTGTGGCCTCTTTTAATATATGAGCTGGGCTCACTTTAAAGGAATATTTCGCCATTTTGTGAAGTACACTTATTTACATTCTTGAATTAGAGTTGAATAAGAAGATTGAGAAGATTGTTAAATATGAAGCTACTGAGGAGGTTAGCTTTGCATAAAGAATGGAAACTGCTAGCCTGGCACGGTCCGAGGGCAATAAAACATGTTTGTTTGTTTGTTTCAAATCTGAGCTTTTATTGGCGAACTGGGAACCACTGAATTGCTATTTTTCCATTCCAACAACAAAACAATATGCTAGAAAATCCTGGCTTTGCATAAAATACTAAATATATATGTAAAAACCTTTGTTCTTGTTTAAATCCAAACCATCCTATGATCAATGTGTTCTCATTCATGGATATGAGAACATAACTCTGTTTCTTGGCCAGAGTCTGTACACTTAATAGATACTTGAAGACAAAACAGAGAGCATTGTTAGTGTAGAGATTTTGATCTTGCAGTTTTTCTAGTAATTGTTTGCCCTCAGCAAAAGCCTCAAACATAACTATTATGTTGCAACATGGAAAAACAAAAATCCTCTTATTGACACAGTCTGACAGCAGCACGCCAGCCTCACTCCATCTCACGCTGCCTTCTTCCTCTTTCAGGTTTTATCTGTAGCCGTGTTGTGACTGCTGCCGAGTTGTAAATATTCTCTGCTCTTTGTAGAGTAAAAGTTGTGACTTTATGCCCCTATTGGAGCGAAGTGTGAGTTTTGACTTTAACTCTAACTGTGTCCAGATGTGGAAGACTGTCCTAATTGGACCTGGAGCCAGTTAAATCCAGGACCCGCTCCGCTCAGCTCAGCCCACATAGCTGCTGGGCCTGAACTGTCCTTACAGCACTTCACTTTTTAAACAACAAACATTAATATCTGCGCATACAGTCTGCTGTGTTGCCACATCTACCTCTTCTTGTTTTTGCTCTCGGCGGGGGAGTCAGATGAGGAATGACTGCAACGGTACAAAAAGCTTGATAGTAAAGTTAAGTTATAGGTACAAGATGGTGTTGCTGAAAGGGTCAAAAGGTTGAACTGAAGCCGAGGTCAGGGAGTGAAAGTTGTATATCAGAAGTCAGGGAGTGAACACCAGAAGACGGAGCGGCGGAGGGAAGAGAAAACATCCAAAAACCTGACGTGGCTTTTTAAAAAAAAAAAAAAAAAAAGTTGACATTCCACCTTTTATCAAGCACCTGGTTTTATCATCCAAACCCTCCCTGCATGTTTTTTGGGATCTGCTCTCTGTCACTCCCCCAGCCTTTCTCATGGTTTTCCCTCTTTCCTCCCATCATCCATCTCAGCCTTTCGCTTCTCCTCCCTTATTTTGACTTGCTTTCTAACCCCCCCCCCCCTCCCCCTCACCCTCTCCCTCCTATCATCTATCTACCATCCCTCCCTCTTTCCATCTCTCCCTCTCCGACTTCCTGCTTTCCAGCCTGCCAGACGGTCATAATTAACGGGGAAAACGATAGTCCCCCCCCTGGCCCTCGGGAGCCCTCTACACACACTGCCCTGAGAGACAGAGTGTGTGTGTGTGTGTGTGTGTGCATACACAGTCCCTGTTTCCCCCATACTTCCAGACTTGGCCTATGGTCCGCACTCCACTCAAAGACTCTTTATGTTCAGCGTCAGCAGCGAAGCATGATCTCACCCCCTCCAAAAAACACACCAAATGACTTACAGAGACTCCCAAACACAGGCCGCAAACACAGAACGGCCTACTATCCAAGAGCAACACACACACACACACACACACACACACACACACACACACACACACACACACACACACACACACACACACACACACACACACACACACAGCGTCCACTGGCAGTAACTCTCATTATGACTAATCCTGAGGGTAAAGCAGGAGAAAGTAAAGGAGAAAGACTCCGTATATTCAGGCCGCCTGGTTTCAGTCAAACAGACACTAGGCTGTGTTGTTTCTCCTGTTTTCTCAGTATATATTCATTTATTGTGTCACATATGGAAGAAGTAAGTCACAATACCAAACAGAGCATGGTTTCCTTAACACAACTCTACCATGTATGTGCATAATTATTTGTGTGTCTTGTGTGCCCTCTTGCCTTGGCATGTCCCCCTTGATCACCCGCCTCATCCCACCCTTCCTCCTCCTCCTCCTCCTCCTCCTCCTCCTCCTCCTCCTCCTGGCTGTAGTGCTGGGAGGCAGATCTCAGATCAGAGGGCAGGGAGCTGATAAGGAGCTGAACTGATGCTATCTGTCAGTCACAGCCAGAGGGCGGGGCTCAGAGCCAGGAGGTCAAGACTCTCACGGTCCCTCGGCTCTCCCCTCCTTCCTTATCCAAACAAACAAGATGCTCTCACATACAGGCAGAAAACGAGCACAGCGGGGTGGACACAATAACGCAAACACCTTACAAAAGGTAGAGAGTACAACGATACATCCAATTATGGACTCAAAAATGCCAGAGAATCAACACACCTGCCCAAGGTTCAGATTATGAATAGTTTTCCATTAATTGCGTGATAGTTTAGTATGTAAGGAAATAGTGGACATTTCATATCACAAGTTCACAGAGCCCAAGCAGAGGTCTTCAAATTGCTTGTTTTGTTAGGCTGAGTCTTCTGAAGTTCACATTTGCTATAATCTTTGTTCTTTTGTAATGCAGAAGAGTATTAAGCACAAATAGTTTGGCTGAACTTTTGGGTCAAACCAACAGTCCAAAACCCCAAATTTTCAGTTTCTTGTAGAAAACGAAAACATTTGAGATGCAAATGTTTGGCCATCTTTGTTGTTTAAAGAGTAACTTCATACCAGGCTGAAAGCTGTGCTTAACTGTCATCTCTTGCTAAAGGGTTTCAATTTGTTGTTGTTAACAGTGATGTCACAGTGCACTGACACACCTTGGGGTACCAATCTACATCCCTACAGCAAGGTGAGACGTTAAATCACCAGAAAGCAAAACTAGATTTCTAGCTGCTGTTGTTTTTTTTAAGGGTGACAAAATGTGAGAAGATTCTTTTAGCTTTAGTTCCATATATTCTTATTTCCTGAAAACCAGTTTGGAAGCCGTGATCTAAACTGTCCATTAGGACTTTAATAACTGCAAAGTTGTGTTTATGATAAGTAGCCTACAATTAAAGTGACCTACTTCATTTTTTCACTTGTACTTTTCAATTAACTGAATGAACATGAATAATGTAATAGTACCAGCACTTGAATATGACACTTTAGTATCTTTCCTGCACTAAATGTAGGCTCACACATACATACTCAATGGCACGTATAGATCCTCATAATCGCTGTTGTTTGTACAGTTAAATCAGGCTTTTTAAATACTGTTTTCACCCCCAGCAGCTGTTTCCCCTCTTTGTTTGTGTGCATGTACACATGTCTCAGTGTCTGTTTGCCCCTACATGTGTTCAGGTATATGTGCTGGGGGCGCGAGTGTGTCTGTGTGGTTGCGCGTCGGTCCAGTCCAGCAGTGTAAATATTGTGTTGTGCTCTAGTAACAGCTCTTCCTCTGGCTCTGCAGTAGCAGCACGCTCGGCTGTTTATTTTCCTTCCTGACGGACGACTTCTTATCAAATAAGCAGACATTGCCTCCGAGCCCGCTGTCCAACCACGCGCTCCCAGAGGACATCCCGCCCACTTTCCTCAGGGGTTGTGGAACCTCTGCCTGTTCATGATGATTGACAGCTAAATGAACCACTCACACTACCGACTGTGACTGCAATAATCTCCAATATCGTCGTCTCCTTTAATGTGTCAGTGTGGATGTGCCTGATTTATAGTCTTCAGAGATGAGCTCACATACAAAGCAGATGTGATACAGTGTTTCCTCTCTGCTGCCATGGCAGCCCCCTCAGTTATGACAGAGATAAGGACTGGTGGTGGATCCCACAATGGAGGCTTCATGAGTCAACGTTCACTCCATGGGTGCATTTCTTGTAGTTTTACTGCCTCTTGACTTGTTCTTTAACCTCTTCAACACTACTTTTCTCAATATTCTTGTTACGCAGCTTTAGAATCAGTACATTATTTGCCATAGGAATGAAATAAGTGAAGTTCAAGGCTCATTTTGTGGCACAAAACATGCAGAAAAATTCTCATTGTATGTGATTGAGCAGCAGATAAAAAAAGTGGTGACAAACAATTTCCCCACTGTAGCTGCTCAGGAGCTTTACATCACACAAAATGATCTTATCAGGATTTTGGCCTGCTGTCATGGAAATGTAGATAACCAACATGGACGAAAAGTGAAAACAAATAACCCTAATGATGTCATAGTGATGTCACCAAGGTTATCTCAGTTTAAGCTTGAGGACCATACAGATTTGTGACGAGGGCTCTGGAGTTTGAAATACATGGGCTTTTACCAGACCTCGAGGATCTGATAAACGACACCAGGTTGCATCATGGGAATTGTAGGAACCAGAGTTTTTGGAGCTTGTCCCACACTAGAGACGAAAGCTGGTGTTCACTGCACGGTACGGCTCCGCTCAACTCGACTCACTTTTTGGCACCAGGTCCTTTACTACGTCCTCTATTTCGTTTTGCACTGCGGACAGAAACTCCTCAGTCGTAGCGACGCTGCAGGAAACTGCCGTGGCATCATCTTTATGGGACACTTGCTGAATCCTTTCATCTGCAAACAAACAGAGGAACATCTGTCATTTGTATGGTGTAGTGTACAGCGTATTTTTACAGAGCTTGGCTATTCAAAAATGATTGGCTATCGCACAAGTGATAAGTCTCTTTGACCGATCAGGGTCTTTTTATCTCCAACTTTTAGCATCGGCTTAGCTCGCATGGAAACTCGACTGAGGTGATACAAAAAATAAAGTACCAGGTACCAGGAACAGTACAATACTACAATACTTAAGTAAGATACTTTGTTTTAAATTTCCCCCAAAGGTTTGGAAGGGAAATACTGGAGCAACCCTTTAAAAGCTTTAAGAAAAAACTTAAATGCACTTCTGTACCACAAAAAGAGACATTTTGTCTGAATTTCTACTCCAAACGTTGCTGTGTAACACTTTTTTCAGTTTTATGTCACTTTACTGAAACACATGAGAACCACCCAAGTTGAATTTCTTGGAAAATGACTTGGCCAAAAAATCTAATTCATTCTGTCTTTTTTCTTTTATTTCAAATGGTCTCAGGTGGAATACATACTAACTAGAACCACCTGGCCATTATGAGCCCCCTCTTCTCCAACACTCCTCTCATCTGTGCATGTGTGTGTGTGTGTGTGTGTGTGCATGTGTGTGTGTCTGGGAGGACAGGAGAGAGAAACTGGACCATGCATGGTTGTGATTACATGTTTATGTCCATATTAGTAAGTCTGCTGGAAGGCGTCTGTGTGTATGTGTTTGTCTGCAGTGCTGACGACAGAGTGAGTGTATGTGTGCATTTGTGTGTGTGAGAGTGAAAGTGTGTACACTGTGAGTTGTGAGAGTAAATAAACGCTGTGCAGCAGGGACTCACGTGGCGTTATTATCGGAGCTCAGAGAAAAGACAAACTGTTTTTTCACTCCGGTTTGATTCATCCCACCCTCTGCTGCCTCCTGCCTTTCTGTGCGACCCACCGCAGCACACACACACACACACACACACACACACATGTACGCACACACACACACCACCTCAGCCCCCTCTCCCCAAATTCAACACATGGCTCCAATCAGGGGATTATTTTTAGCACTTTGTGTTTTCATGAAGGAATTCTAATCAGTTGTATTGTGATTGTTTCACACACTCTCAGTATGTGAATGAAGTTGTCATGCCCAGCTCCACAAACTGAACCCCTCACGGTGCAACAAAGGACAGTTTTGAGAGCATTTTTTTTTTCAGATGCCTGCTGCTTGATTGCAAACGTATCCCGGCATCCTCGTGATTGGGGAATTCTTTTAAAAAACGGCCCAGATGCAACGTGAAAGCCAGCCTTCTGTGGAATCACTTACTTTGATGATCTCTGAAAAAAAGGAATCCGTAGAATAAAGTTTGGTTTGGAAACCGCAGATCAAACACACACACACAGAAACACACAAGGGCTCGTACAGTACGCAAACTCACACACTCACAATTTGTGGTACACTGAGGCATTCTTTCTCCCTCCTTCTCTCACACACACATACACACACTAAGTTACACTCATTAATCTGGGCAGACTCAGGAAACCGCTCCAGTGAGCTGGCTAGAGGCCCTGGGAGGGGTGGAGGGGGCAAGAAGAGGGGGGATCAAAGCGAGGACGAGAGCAGCAGACTCGCTGAAAAGAAACAGCAGAAGAGGAAAGAAAGGAGAAAAGAAAGTTTTGAGAGGGAAGAAAAGAGAAAGGAAAATTTCCTTTGCTCTTGCGTTCTGAGAATACAGGAAGAAGAGACGATCTGAAACCCCTTGATTTAATGAACTGGGAGTGTGTGTGCGTGGCAGTGTGTGTGTGTGCGTCCATCCATACCTTTCAGGACGGGACACGGGTGTGTGTGCATTTATAAAAGTCATGAATAAGTAGAGTTCAGAGAAAATCAAAGTCAGTTCCTGCAAAGTTTCTGCACAAAAAGGAAAAACCGCAGAATGAAAACACAAATGCAAACACACACACACACACACACACACACACACACACACACACACACACACACACACACACACACACACATACACACACACATACTGTCCACACATGCACAGACAGAAACACACACACAGACATGCATACGCTCTCTTTCTCTCTCTCTCTCTCTCTCTCTCTCTCACACACACACACACACACACACACACACACGCATTTCTCCCCTACAAAGCTCTGCAGGGAGGGTCGACAGTCCTTAAGAAAATATTCCCCAAAGCACTAATTAGAAAAACGATGGTGCTCGTTAATAGCCTGCCCCCCCCACACACACACATTCTCCCTCCACCTAAACTCCACTTCACCCCACCTCACCCCCCAAAGCCTTGCAGAAGAAGAAGAAGAAGAAGAAGAAGAAGAAGAAGAAGAAGAAAAAGAAGAAAAAAAAACACAAAAACAAAACAAAAAGATTCTGGCAGAGGGAGAAGAGAGCGTTCCACGAGCAGGCCCGGGTCAGCCCCCTATTTACCTACCGCAGCACTGCTCTCTTTCCCTTACAGCACCGAGCACCTCCCCTCAGCGCCGAAACCTGACCCTCTGTCTCTCCGTAACACACACACACACGATGAACATGCATACATACACACAAACCAGCCAAGAAGTGGCACATGGTCTTGGTTAAAAGGTTCTGAGCTCCAAATGAAACCCAATCTCTCGTGGAGTTATTCCTCTCATTTCTAAAACTTTCATTTCAGAAAATGCGAGAGATTTTCCCCTTCGTCCCAGCCCCCCCTCCTCAATCATTCCCCTCTTTCCTCCTCTCTTCCTCTCATCCTGATTAAGTTGCACAGTAAAAAAAATGTAAAAAGACGGAGAGTAAAACAGCCGGAGGATTTCTTGAGCCTTTATTATCCATCGCTGGAGCCAGTTCAGGAAAAATGAGACAGAGGGTGAGGAACAATAGCTCAGACTTTCTCACACAGATAGTGAAGTGGTTCAAAAGCCTGGAACACACACACACACACACACACACACACACACACACACACACACACACACACACACACACACACACACACACACTGACTGTGCATGAAAACACTACAGCAAAGTTTCTTCACACAAGTCTCAATCAGAGTAGATGAGGTGGCAATTTCAGGGAATCAATTTGTTTTCTCTCCGCTCTCTTAGCTCTCTATCTGTTGCTGACATTTCCTCCCTGTACCATAGCCGAGCCGAACCGCCCATTACTACACCACACAGGCCCTTATTAAATGTATATATAGTCACGCTTCAGACCAGGAGACACTTTCTCACACAAAAGCCGAAAAGAGCGAACACGGGGTCGTACAACAAACTCCACTTATGAAAGAACACAGAGAGGGAAGCTGAAGCTCGACCGAGATCCAAAATGGCCTCAGCCTGTGTGGGTGGACGAATACAGTCAAATCCAACATGCCTGCATCTTGTTTCACAGTGTCCTTCCTCCTCCCCTCCTCCCCTCCTCACCCAAAATGTGTGCCTTTCTGTCACGCTCCTCTCCAGCCCTCATTAGAAACATCTCACTTAGGGTAACAGTGTTATTTCAGTGTTTGTAGCTCGTTATGGGAGTGTTTTTCCTGCGGCGTGGCCCTTGCAGCGAGTGTGTGTGTGTGAGGGAAAGGGATGGGGGAGGAGGATGAAGGGGGAGGTAAGAGAGGGTGGGCTTCTTAAACACGGGGTGAGAGCGTAGAACGTAAAGTGCGATTCCAGATGTGATTTTTACTGCTCTGGCAAGGATGACAGGGCTGTAAAGAACCTCTCTTGAGTAGCCTGGAGGGGGAGAGAGAAAATGGGGAGGAAGGGGAGAGGGAGGGAGGAGTTAAATGCTCAGCGGCTTAAGGCCCTCGGGATGAAGCCAGAGAGGAGTTGGGGAACAGAAAGGTTGGGGGGCAATGGTGGATATGCTTGTGTTCAGGGGTTTGGGAGAAGTTAAGTACGGGGCCGTTTTAGGGCCTCAGGGACTGAAATGGAGGCAGTTTAGGGGGGAGGACCGAGGGGGGAGAGGGGGGAGGGGGGCAGAGACAGAATGAAATAGCTTTTCCTGGCAAAAACGCTCCCCTTTATTGGCTCAGGTGTGTCGGGTGGAGAGTCTGAGACTGTGAAATGGTGAATAGTGTCTGTCATAGCAAAAGTGAGTGTGTGTGTGTGTGTGTGTGTGTGTGTGTGTGTGTGTGTGTGTGTGTGTGTGTGTGTGTGTATCCCTGAGGACGAGTGAAGAAAATGGAGACAGACCAAGAACAAGAGAGAAAAGGGAAACAGACCGAAGGAAGGAAACAAGTAGTGAGCTCTAAACCTGAGTCAGATTTAAAGAAAAGGTTTGGCAGATATCGGAGAAGATTGATAACACTCTCATAGTTAAATGTAAAGCTACAGTCGGTAGCCAGTGAGCTTAGCATAAGTACTCGCACCAGTGTAAATAAGCTAACCTGGCTCTGTCCAAAGGTAACAACATCCACCACCCAGCATCTCACTCAATAGATAAGATGTTAATCCGGTAGCTGCATTTTGTCACATTTGGACAGAGCCAGGCTAGCTGTTTCCCTCGGTTTCTATTCTTTATGCTAAGCTAAGCTAAATGGTTGATGGCTGTAGCCTCATATTTACTGTACTACCATGAGAGTGGTATCAGTCTTCTCATCTTTCTGTCAGCAAGAAAGCAAAAAAGTTTATTCCCCAAATGTAGAAAAACTAGACTACGTAACTAGAGCAGCAGCCACTGTGGCCACAAGTCAAAATGTTTTATTTCTTAGGAACTCAACTTTTCATTTGCAAGAGGAACATTGTGTTCTTTATTCTTTTAAAAGTGGTAACACAGTCTCATATAGTTACATAATCTCACTTTAATACTTGACTTGAAAGAAAAAACATCCTGTAATTATCCATCCCAACAGACTTCCTGGTTGAACTTTGACCTAATGTACTTGCTGTAGTTTTACTGTAAAATGAGGATCACTTTCCGACTAAATGTCTAAACGTCTGATCATCTGACCTCTCGTGTTTCTGCAGACTTTGTTGTTGACTCAGTGTTCTCAGCAATTACTCTGGTGAGTGGTCTACTATCTTATCACATCTGATAAAAACTGTGGCCAAAACTAGGCTACTAAAAAAAAGACCCACGTTGAAGTGAACTGAAATCATCCTTTGACACAACATTGAAAAAAAATAAATAATAATTCAACAAGACTTAAAAACAGCTCTGGAGTGTATCATGCATGAAACGTGTGGATAATGGAGAAAAGCTGCGACTGAGAGACAGAAAAAAAAGTCATTGAGGGAGAGAAAAGAAACCTATATCATGCAGAAGACATGATGGAGGAGTGTGTGTGTGTGTGTGTGTGTGTGTGTGTGTGTGTGTGTGTGTGTGTGTGTAATGCACAGTGTGATCCAGCTCCTGCAGCTTGTTAGTCATGCTCGTTAATATGCGCCTGTTTTACGGGCTCTGTTCAAAGACTGACGTGGCGTTTCATCTCAACCTTACCTTCTCCACAGTCAGAGACAGAGGAGAGGAGGAAGAGGAAGAAGAGGAGGAAGAAGAAGGGGGAGTGGGGCTTATGAACAGGGTTGTGAGATATTTTCAAATGGTCGTGGCTTAAAAATATATTTTGGAAAACACTGCGCCACGTAGTATACTAGCAAACGGCACATTTCAAACATAAATAACACAAAAAGAAACTGAAGTCTTGAAAGGTATGGAGACAAAACAAAAGCACTGGAAAGAAAGCACGAGGTATGATGGTGCTGTCATGAGAGGAGGAAGAAGAAGATAAGAAGAAGAAGAAGACAAAAACTGGACAGAGAGAGAGAAGAAAATGTGGCTCATCAAATTACATAAAAGTCTGAAGATCTATTTAATAAACGGAAAGTCGGTTTCTTAATTTAAAAACAGAAATAAAAAGCTAATGTTGACCAGAAAATAGTCTTCATGACTTGCAGCTGGCATGTCAAAGGGTCAGTCACGAGAAACTCATCCTGCAGCCAAATACTCTTTGGGTGGTGATGCAAAAGTCATGTAGAAAAGAGTTTGGGGTTTGAATATTTCACTCAGTGTAATAATCAAGTAGCTTCAAATGCTGCTTTTTTGCTTTCCTGCCAATAGTAAGATGAGAAGATTGATAGAACTCTAAAATGTAATATTAGATCTAATGTGCAGTGAAACGTATAGCTGGAGCCAGCAGCCGGTTAGCTTAGCTTAGCATAAAGACTGGAAGCAGGTGGAAACAGCTAGCCTAGTTCTGGCAAAAGGTGACAAAATCCACCTACCAGCACCTTCAAAGCTCACGTATTCACTCATAATAGTTGCTTTTTTGAAACTGCACAACAAAATGAAGTTTAAAAATAACTTTAAAAAGTTAAATGATGCTAATAGAAAATCTTGTTGTCACCATGAGGTTGCCAGATGACCAGCAGGGGCTTCAGGGAAGGTCCTGGTCCAGGCCAAGAAATAGTTCAAAGTTACACTTTGGTTTTCGTAGAAGGCTTAAACAAAAGATATGCTTAATATATGTCAATTTGTGAGTTTTAGAGGTGCTGGTAGGCAGATACCTTTGGACAGAGCCAGGAAAGCTGATTTCCTGCTTCCAGTCGCTAAGCTAAGCTAAGCTAACTGACATCTGGCTGTGGCGTATTCAGAACCATTTTTGGCATATAATATGTCCTATATTTGACGAGGACATGAACTTGCTTACATTCTAAAAATGTAAGTGTAAAAGAGGCAGCAGTGGAAGGAAGTGGAGGAGGCTGTAAAAACAGGTCACATCGTACCCGACACACACTGTGATGGTGTGACCGTTCGCTCGCCCTCTCCTTCGCAGTCCTCCACAGGCACGCCAGCACCTCCAGATCCGGAGAGCAATGCTTTCTGGGGGATCAGAAACAGATGTGCCTCTTGCCCCTCTCCTCTTAACTCGTACAAAAACACACACGCCGTCTTGTACACACACACACACACACACACACACACACACACACACACACACACACACACACACACACATACACACACGCTGGCGGCTATCAGAACCGGCACCAGGACCCAGCCGGAGTGACGAGGCAGCGTGACCCTGAGCTTGACCCGGGCCAGCAGCACCTCAGACAGGAAAGGGCCGCAATTGGCTTCAGCTGTGACCCCTCCGCCCCCTCTCTCCTGCCTGCCCCCCCCGTCTCATTAAGACAAACTGTTTTTTAAGGCAAAGCAGCTTTCACTACCACTAAAGCCAACACCCTGGAGCACGGAGAGAGGCGGCGGAGTGAAGGGGACGGGGGACGGGGGGGGAAGGTAAAAGAACGAGAAAAAAATAGAGCCGGAGCAACGGGGGTACAAAGAAGGTAATAAAAAATTTAAAAAAGAACAAAAGATCAAGGTGAAGGAAAAAGTTAGAGAGAAAAAGGGCAGAGAGTAAGAAAAGCTAGGCGGAGGAGGAAAGTCAGGCATATCACTTGCAGCTGTTGCAGGCTCATGTTCCCAGAATCCATTGCAACTTGGCACGTTTTTTCTTCCTAATGAGAAAGGGCGGTGTCATGGTTACATTAATATCAACACATTCAAAACAACAGCTTTGAATTGGAGAAAGAGGCGCACAGAGAGAGAGAGAGAGAGAGAGAGAGAGAGAGAGAGAGAGAGAGAGAGAGATGAAGTCACTTAATAGTAATGACAATGAAATCGGTTTAATTATAAACAGCAGTAAGACACATTCGTCTTGGAGACAGACTGCTGAGTGTACAAACAACATATTTGTTTGTTTAGGGATGTACAGCAAATACATGTGGAAAGAATTTAACTTCTTTCGCTGACATTAAAAAAAGACTTTTTATTTTTGCTTGCCTCTGCTTTTGTCGTAGCGTCTAATCCATCAACCCCTCCGACCCCCTGAAACACCCACATTTCTCTTCCAATTTCTTCATAACAGCGAGCGTTGTCCAGACTCAGTGGAAACTGTGTGTATGTGTCTGTCAAATCGCCTGTTCCAGGTCGTAGTGTCTGCAAAACTGCTGAAAACTTTTGCATATTTCATGTTTGGCAACCTGCAACGGCCAAAAACCTAAAATAAAGAAAACAAACTATACAGATCTGTGTGTGTGTGTGTGTGTGTGTGTGTGTGTGTGTGTGTGTGTGTGTGTAAGTGTGTGTGTAAGTGAGAGTGGCAGGGCATGCTGAGGTAGATTAATACCGCTGCTCAGAGGGGGGTTCCTCCATTCAGGGCTGACTGATGTGCGTCCCAAATTGATTTATGAAAACGGCCCTTAATCAATTATGTGTGGAGAAAGAGGGGGAGAGGGGAAAGGAGAGAAGAAGAAAGAGAGGATCTGAGGAGGGGAGCGGGGGAGTGGGAAATAAAGAGGATAGGGAGGATGAAGCTGCGGAGGGAAAGTGTGTGAATGATGCCGCTCCGCTGAGGAATGTGTCTAATGGATGTCAGTTTATGCCACAGGTGTCCAACATGGTGGATGTGATGGTTCGTCAGGGACACACAATGCACTGTGGCTGATCCTGATGTATGCAGCCGATTCTGCAGGCGACACACTGAGCCCGCTGCATCCATAACATTCATCAAAGGACTTGTGACATAGTGCTGCTGATAGATCGCTTGGTTTTTACGTGTGCAGACAGAGAAAGGGGAAAAAAGTTAGGAAAACGCACACATGCTCCCAGTAATAGCTGCTATTGGAAGGAGGTTTTTTTTTTTTTTTTGGGGGGGGCAACAGAGTAGAGTGAAGCTGCAGTTGTTTAAAAAGCCCTTCCCCTGCCTTGCCCATTGTGCCTGAGACAGGGGTATGTGTGGGGGGAAGTGGGGGGTCACGCTGAGAGCTCGTTTCTCCTGCCTGTCAGGACTCTATCTGGGATCCAGCCGGAACTAATCAACTCCAATAGGCCTCCCCATTACCCAGGGTGCAATGGGCCACGGGCCGGGGGCTGTCCGGTGGGAAACAGAGAGGAGGAGAAGGGAGAGACCCCCCCCCCACCCCACCCCTCCTCACACACCACCACCACCAGTACCACCACTACCCCTCCACAGACACTCTGTACTCCACCAGCCCGTGCAGCACACACAACACTCCCACTGTTTCACACTGAAGCAATAATAAACACTTGCAATAATATTTTCACAGCAAGCAATAGCCTGCTTCAGATCACAACCTTGCACAGCTGTGGAGCACACTCCTACGCACATGGGCACCCACTCACATGGACACACACACACACACACACACACACACACAGTTGACTCGTCACGCACGTGTCACATCATGCTGGTTCTAAAACTTGAGACATTTTAAAGGCAGTTTTGGTGAGAAAGCAGCAGAATGAATTCACAAAATGGCTTCTACACATAAACTGTATCAAAACAAAATCACTTCTAGTATAAAAACTAAGATCTACTGTGTGTTTATAATGTCCCAGTGGCTCACGTGGTAATTAAACCACTAAGATATCACAATAGCTGTGATCATTCAAGAAAACCTGGTTTATTTGAAAGCATCTTTTTGTTTTCCCTTTTCGATTTAAAAAGTTGGGGGAATAGAGTCCATCACGCGATGCCACCAACGCTTTGTTTACATTTAGTTCATTTTGTTGTTAGTGTTATGAGCAGTGTGGTTTTCTCAAAATTAATAAAATATTATGAAAAAAAGTTTGCAAATAGTTCCACATAAGCTCAAAATTGAGATGTGCAGTACAATAATATTGCCCTCTAGTGGCAAAATAACCACACTGCAACATTTAAGGAAAAGTGAAATAAAGAATAAAGATGACATGACTTCTCTGAACTATAAATGTTAAAAAAAAAAAAGGCAGTGCTATGTGGTTTTAATCCCCTGTGCTGGATTAAAAGTATTTTGCATAATTATTATTAAATATATATATATATATATATATATATATATATATATATATATATATCTTGTGCTTATTACACAATCATTTTAACGATAAATCTATCCTGTGACAGCAAGTATGAATTATGAATGCATTTCTCTTCTAGAGATAAACGAGTTCCTCCTCAGGTCGCTCAGGAGCCTAGATTATCTGAAACGTCACTCCGGACACTATCAAAGGCGATCGTATGAGCCAGTGTGTGAGTGTGTGCACAAGCCTTTTAGTGTGTGTGTTTTTCTGAGTGACTTCAGGCTCCTTCACTGAGGTGAAGTGGGGGCAGATTTAAATGAGTAAAGAAAACTACCCCCCCCCTTCCATGCCCCCAATACACCCCCACGTCATTGTATGTGTGTGTGTGTGTGTGTGTGTGTGTGTGTGTGTGTTTACTCCAGTTTATTGGGTGCATCATTTTGTTTCTTTTTAAAACCGAAAAAAACGAATAAATATCAATTGTGTTGTATTGTTGTTTTAAGTCACATGATTTATGTGTGACTATGAGGAGTATTGGAGGTGTGTCGAAGCTGCAGAGAGGCCCAGATAGAGATGGTGGTGTTGGGGGGGGAGTCACATGGGAACCTTCCCCATGCCCTGTGGTGGTGGTGGTGTGTGTGTGTGGGGGGGGGTCATTGAGAGGCACTGGGGTGGGGTTAATCTCCATTCACCCCGTCCTTCACTCAGCCGGGCCGGGCACAATAAGCCCCGCCCGCCACCCCCCAAGTCTCCACGGTGACCTCTGACCCCACATTTACCGCGGCTGTCCCTGGCCCCTTTATGCCTCCATCCTGTTATTATCTGCAATATTTACTCCTTTTGATTTCCCTGCTGGCCATTGTTGTTGCTCACACAGCACTCCTGACTCACTGGAAAACTCAAGTGCTCTCTTTCCTACTCCAGCGTCACCCCCGAAACCTTAAAACCCTCAACAAACACTACCTGAAGAGGAAATGAGTCCGCTCACGACCACTTAGTTAAGGCCACAAGGAGGAGCAGTCAATGAATGGGAGAAGTCACAGAAGTCCTGTTCCAGGGGCGACTTGTGGTTAAGAGGCATTACATGTAACCACAACATCCCTGGTTCAATTCCAGCTGTTATACCCATTCATTTTACAGCTGAAGGATGGCATTTGACTTATTACACACAATCCAACTAAGCTCAGTTACCAGTGGCTCAGGTGTACAGCACTGTACTCTCTGAGAGGCTCTTGTTGTAAGCATGCACCGTACGTACCAAGGGGTTGATGTTTGTACCGTGGGGTCCGGGGGCCCCAGTGGTCAGCTAATGCTTTACATGTACGCCCTGAGGGGGGGGGGGTCAACACACATTTAAACAACGAGGGGCCCGGGGGCTGTTAACCCTGAATCTTTATGTATCTGCTAGAAAGTTAAGCCAGACATGTTTGTTGCTCTCTGCTTCCTCCTTTTAATTCAGCATTTGTCAACTGTATTACAAAAGAAAAAGAAAAAGTTGGCCACCACTTGACATCGACTTTCGTTTAAGTATTCAAAGTAGTTTCTTGATCGTGTCTGTTTTACCTGCTGCAGTCTGAAAGGCACCAGAGATGTCCAGCTCTCTCTCTCTCTCTACTGAATGACTCCAGATTGCCATCTGCTGACTTTGCACTGCAGTGCAGCATTTTCTCCTACAAACACAGACGAATAACATGAATGACAAGAGGAATGCATCAGTCAATGAGAGAGTCACAACATAAACTGGTGGTGGAGAATCCTGCAGGTCTGTCATGATGCTGCCAGGCTACAGTAAACTAGATTACAAAGTAGTAAAAATGTACTTGGAGACAAAAGCAGAAGTATGTGGAAAAGCAAGACATGAGTCATAGTCTTGGATTGAGGAAGAAAGAGAAAAGGCACTGTTGTTTCATATATTTACATGATCCAGTAAATCACAGTTGAACTAAATTGTCTGTATAAATTCATAAGAAAAAAAAGATGATTTTTAAGACCACAGAGGTCGAGGTAAGCAAAGACTTCAGATATGAGAGGTGTGTGTGTGTGTATGTGTGTGTGTGTGTACCATAAATAGCTACGAGAGGCCATGCGTTAGTTGAAGCCACAGCAGAGAACACTGAGTGGGTTTGAGCAACTCTTTTTCCCCTCTTGCTCCTATTGCTCTGTGACTTATTGGCATGCAATTCCCTTCTCCCTTTGAAAAGCACAAGTTCATCACAAACACACTAAGTGATATCAAAACATGCCTCAAAGTCATGAAAGCAGACCGTAACCAAACCAAACCACAGAGACAGACGACGCTTAGCTTGGACCTTCATGCAGGATTAGATGCGGCTAAGATTTAGGGGACCAGTGCAACACCTGGCCTCGTAAACTAACACTTGTATTGGTGAAGGATTACTAAATAAACAAATAGGATAGTAATAATTGAGATAGGTGCACTTTAAAGAAGGTAAAAAAAGGAACATATGATTTAAACAAGCATCTATGACACATAGATTTATAGAGTTCTGTATAACAACATGTGCTACGAAACAGTGAGGACAAAACAAAGTTAAAACACGTTTATTTCAGTCATTTAAAATGTATGTTTAGATAAAATACTAGCAGCTTGGGTTGACGAATTACTCCTCTTGTCATCTCACATGAGCGGACAAGGCGAACCACCCCTCTCTCTCTCTCTGTTTCTCCATCTGTTAAAAAAAGAAAGAAAAGACGTTATAGACCAAAGAGGTAACAGTTTGGAGAAACCTGAGTACTTCCATGTAATCAGTAGTGTGTGTGTGTGTGTGTGTGTGTGTGTGTGTACCTGTGTTTTTCCATCCCTCATTTCTCCGTCAAGACTGTGAAAAGACATTTCAGAACCAGCAGATCTGCAGCACAAAAATATAATAAGAATGTGTCAAGAAAATAGTTTTCAAAGAAAATGAAAACAGTCTGTTAAACTGAAAGAAAATCCAGTTAACTAGCAAGAACCACAAAGCATGTGGAAAACTAACTCCCATCCGTCATGAGGAAACATCCCCATCCTCTAAAAGAGCAACTCACCGTCTCTCAACACCACCAGTCTGTGACAGGAGCTCCTGTTCAGGCAGGGGCATTGACAACTCAGGACTTCCTCCTCCAGCTGAGAATATGATACAAGTATATTTTTTAGAGACAGGCCATTACACAGATGGACAGAGCGCGTCGTGTTGACCCATCGTACCTGCTGAATGTGGGCTGAAGGCCGAGGGAGGGATGGGGGAATTGGAGGGAGAAGCTTTGGCTGTAACGCTTTGCTTCTGTTGCTCGATAAGCTCCAGCAGGCGACCCCTCGCCGCTGCACTTTGTCTGTTTAGCTCCAGGAGGCGCTGTTCCACACTGCTCACATGGAGGGTGTTCGGTGATGTTGCCTGAGCAAGAAGACGGGAGATACAAATCAGTATCACCCCTTAAAACAGGATTAATGTGTGTTTCTTGAGTTTCAAACTACCCAATATAGAAAGGCTAACAGACAGAAAAGGTTTACTGATCTATCTCAGGGAGAAAATGTCTGTTTTTAATCTCACCTGATTCATCAACTGCTCTCCTCCAGCAGCCTGGACATGCCGACTCCTTCTCCCCGTGCTGCTGGATGCTGACATCCTCCTCTCTCCAACACTTTGGGGCGTGACTCTCCCCGTGATGCTCCTTCTCTGCTCGTTGCTGCCGTTCGATGATTCTTCGGCCCCTGACGCGAGGCGCTTAGCCCGGCTAAACTGGGCCCTGATCAGCTCGTTCTGTCTGTTCAGCTGAGCGATCTCTGCCAGCATGACTTCTGGAGAGAGCTGTGAGTCGAGGGAGTCAGAGGTCAGCGATAATGAGGAAGAAGAGGGGAGGCTGGTGAGAGGAAGGCTGGTGAGGCTGGAGGCTGAACTGTGTGAGCGGACGTCCTTACGGGAACGCAGGACATCTTTGGGAGGAAGTTCCCGGTGCGGCGGTACAGGATGAGTCACTGAAGAAGAGGTGGGGGAGAGCGAAATTAGGCGTCTTACAGCTGATTGAGTAAGATGGCACACAAGTGAAGTCAGATTACTAAAAAAGAAACCGGCTGTTACCAGGAGTTGGTTGCCAGTTGTCTGTCTGTCGAGGAGGGGAGAGCAAGACAGCAGGAGAGACTTGTCGTTGTTCAGGATCTCGCTCAGCAACTGGTGCAGACTGACAAACTGTACACAACATGAAAAATAACAATTATGTACAATTTACTGCACAAATATCCATGCACAGACAAATACACGCTGTATGAACCTGCAGCTTTGGCATCAGACTCCTTGGTTGGGTCAATGTGCGCCTCCAGTAGTCCAAGTCCCCCCATCAACAACACCACTGTGTCCAACTTCTGCTCCAGCTCTGCTGTCTGCAGCTGCAACCCAGCCTGAAGGAAAACAGGCGAACACAGTTGGAATCTGGACAACAAAGTGGCGTCAGGCTGCGCGGTTAGCTCCGTCTCACCTGCAGGGCGGCGGCCTCTTCTCTCAGAGTCATCGTCTCGGCAGTGAGCGCATCGATCAGCCCGCGCTGCTCACTCAACACCTCCTCCAGTCTGCTCCTCTCTCGAGCCTCTTCCTGAGCTTCCTCTTCTCTCTGGAGACAGTTACGGTCAACAGGTGTCATGAAATGAAGGACGCAACAACAAAGCCAGGAATGACCATGTTTGTGTTTAATGAATACCTCATTGGATCAGTTACAGTACCTGTTTGAGGAGGTGCACTAAACGCCCCAGAGTGGAGACCAAGGTGACAGAGAAGCCAGTGAGGCCTTGAGTTTTGTCCTTCTTCTTCTGACTCTGTGCTGAAGCTGGTGCAGTGGCAGGAATCAGAGTATCCAAGTCAGCCTCCACCTGACCCAGCATGGTCTGCAACAGGCCCAGACTGGACTGGTCCCCGCTAAGAGAGGCCACAGAGGAGCCGTCCAGCGCTGAACTCTGAGAACCACACTTCCTGTTCCTGCTGGTTCGACGACTCATTCTGCCTGATTAACACAAACAGAGGAACACTCATTTCCTCTGTTTACTGCAGCATTAAGCAGTTCATAGCATGGAACACTGACGCAGAGAGACACATTATGAAGACACAGATACCTCTCTTATATTACCTGACTGGTTGAGAGACGTCTCAGGATTCAGGACCTGAGAAACCAGGACTGACGGTTCCTCCATGCCTTCCTCTGACTGGCTTTGTCTGGACCGAACACGCTGAACAGCCATTGTTGCATTGAGAGCTGAAACCAGGTGAGACGAGTTTATATGCAAAGAAATCGTGATGACTGCATGAAATGCATATCTTAAATGTTGTCCTCTTTTTTTATCCTACCTGTTTGGGCTGGAGCTCTGCCTGATGTGCAGGGCGTTACAGGAACGTTATCCCCGTCCGCCTGCTCAGAGTTAGGACGACGGACTTTCTGTTGCCGTATCACCCTACCCCGAGACTGTGCCTTAATTTTTCGTACATTGACCCTGCAAAGAAAAGTATCACAAGCAATGTAAGTGTGTCAGTTGAATCAGAAACATGAGTAGTAAAAAGCAACAGCTGCATGTATTATGTTTCCCCCATAACAAGGAACGCCAGTCAGTTTCTTATCTCAGATTGTGATGAATGGTACTGGTTTGCAGGTACGATATTTCACAGGCATTACCTATGGATTACATGGTAGTCTGAACTGCCAGTAGGACAGCTATCTTCATCACTGTAGTCTTCCTCTGAAGCTTCAAGTTCATTAAGAGCCTGAAAGGAAACATTTCACACATTAATACGGAACAAAATCTGCAAGAAGGTAAATTGTGATTTGGGAAGAAAATAGACATATACGGATGAAAGCTGATGGAAACGTGAAGTAACAAACCACACATGTATGGCTTTATCTTGGCACGCACACACACACACACACACACACACACACACACACACACACACACACACACACACACACACACCTGTGGGTCCATCAGAGACTGGCTGAGCAGTGACAGATGAGTTGGAGGATCTGGTCTTTGGAGCACAGGCAGTTCTGAGTCAGAGTCACAGTTTGGAGCCATCGTCACACTGGGGTGCCCTGCAGAAATACATAAACACTCTGTAAACAACCCCAAAAATCCTTAAAATCTCATGAAGAAATGATGAAGAGAAATACTAGTTTAGTAATAAACATCCAATCTTCTTGGAAAACTAAATATCTGAAATGGGAAGCTTTCCGCTTGTATGTCTAGAAACAAGGAACGCATGTTGTATTCACTTAGCACTGTCTCAATGTATCTATAGATACAACAACAGCGAATGAGAAGATTTATACCAGTCTGCCTGCGTGGAGCGTCTCCAAACAAGTCTTTGACGACAGCCATGGCTCTGTCAGAGCGAGCCAGCACATCCTGAAGCAGCAGCTTGTCAGAGAACACCTGCAGCAGTAAAACACAAATCTATAGTTCCTCTAAAACAAACAAACACTGAGAAAGCAAAAGGAGCCACGAAGAGTAACGGGAACTCATCATCCCACGTACCTCTCTGATGATGCTGAGGCTGGCGCGGTCCAGAGGTGCAGGGCTCCCGGCGGGTCTGAAACGGCGCTGTAGGGCTTTTTCTCTCAGCTCCCACTGAGCCGCTGCCTTGTTGTGAGACTTGTGAATCTCATGCCGATGACTCTGAGGCAGAAAAATACCTGGTTTTACAGTTTACAGTACCATCGACTCACTAAAATGATGTTCACGTGCTGTTATAAGACATAGTATGACAGTATGAATTGCTTCTCAGTTGTACACGGTCACACTGACAAACACCTCACCAGCTCTGCAGGCGACAGCTTGTGCACAGACAGGTCGTTGACGGTGCTCTGAAACCACCAGGAGTGGGTTGACATTACTTCATTTGCTTTCAAAACTAAGAAATTATATTTTGTGAATTTAAAAAGGTAAGGAATAAGAGAAGATCACTTCATGAGGGAAAATGTTCACAGCAAAAATAAGTGGAATATGTGGAATTGTGCAGCATAACTCTAAGCTACTTCATTAAAAAAAAAACACTATTACTGGCTTTATAATGTATTTTAGAGCTTTTCTAGTCAGCAGGTGATGTCAGTACTCACCACCCAATCTTTTTTGGGAGCTGCTGCTGCTTTCTTGGGTCGAACAGGCCTTTTACCTTTGGCGTGTTGTTGTGGCCGTCCACCTCTCACGAACGACATCTGTTCACAGACAACTTGCTTAACGTTAACCTAGCTAAAATGTGATTTAATGCAAAGCTAGCCAAATGTTGAAATAGCACTTACGTTACACGTTACGAAGCTACTGTTAGTTGTATAAGAAAAGCTCTTCGGGTTGTCTATAACTTTGCCACAACCGCTCAAAAGTTGACAAAGTTTAACAGCGTCAACATCTCCTCTTCAGTTTGTTGTGGGACAGTTTTTCAACAGTTGCGCGCCACTTCCTGTACTGTTGCTAACGCTTCACAGTGGAGCATCATGGGAAATGAAGTATTGGCGGACAAGGATCGTTTAGCGGTGGAAGAGGAATTCTTATCAAAAATAAAAGTATACATTATACAGCAATATAGACCACGTTAAGCCGTCAAGAGGATATCATCTAATCATTATTACTGATGTACATCGCTTGAAGCTGTATTTAATGTTGTAGCTAGCTTGTTGAACGGGAGCTAACTGCTTTAAGGCTATAAGCTGCTGGGTAGTGTAGTTCATAGTGGTGGAAGAAGTGGTCAGACAGTTAGACAGCAGTACCACAGTGTAAAAATAGCCTCTTACAAGCAAAAGTCCTGCATTCAGACGTTGTATGGGCAAGATATAGACTACTATATGTTTATATTTGTTTAGAGATGAATTGCCACGTAACTGTAAACCAGCTTTTTACAGTTGCAGCTCTCTGGGGTGGAGGTCATTTTAAGAACCTGTGCTTATGCACGTACTGTTAGAGGCTTTCCTAACCCTCAAATTGTAAATAATAAAGAATAGGTACTTAAAAATACGTGAGTAAATATAAGTTACATATTTATTTTCCACCACCGTTCATAATAAAGCATTATTCAAATAAGTCATACATTGAATGTAGTAAAAAATAGATCTGCCTCCAAGATGTGGTGCAGCAGAATTATTAAGTAGAACTGATGGGAATACTCAAGTAAGTGATCTTAGCTTAGCCTTAACGTGTATCTAGTGATGTTGCCAGTTGTTTGCAAAGAAGCAAAGATCTGGCAACGCCACTAGATGGCATTGGCACCATGTGCGTAAATGCTGGTGAACGCTGCCCCTGTTGGTGATGGGTGAGGAGGGATGCTTGCAGGCGCAGACTCAAACTGCTAAACTCTCAGATGCTTTTCACAAGTCGACTACCAAGCTAAGCCCGGAAAAGTTTAACTGAATTTCGGTGCAATTGCGCCAAGCGAATATCTGATGTGTAATGGTCTGAGAAACTGCGTCAAGTCAGCAACAATATTCAACCAGAAATAACGTAGCTTGATTTCAAAATAAAAGCATGTTTTAGTAAGAAAAAAATAAAGCAATGGGGAGGGCTTGCATTGAGATTGACAAATGAAAGTGGTTGACAGCAAATATATTCATAATTGATAGTCTAGCCAATCAAACGTCTCTGAAGTAGACCTGGAAGAACAAAAGATAAAGTTGAAAATGTATAAAGCTATACAATTGAGGTATGGAAGACACTAGAAAAAGATCACATTTTCCATACAATAAATTATTTGAATTGTTTATTTTAGTCATCATTTATTGGGCCACTTTATTTAAAAGCACTCTAGAAAGTTTCAACTTGCACATTTCATTCTAGTTAGACTTTTATTTTTACATTTACAATCGGAAGTTGTGTTTTACTTTTTGTTTCTTGACCAACTTGGTTTTTATTGCTCGATTAAGAGGTCGTGTATTTGCATCTGACTTTTTACACGCCCCTCTCACTCTGACGCAAAGTTGGATAGACTCTGCGCGCTTTAGTTCAATCGGGTTACACTGACCCAGACTTGACTGACTGAGTTCTGACGCTCAACAATGCAGACCAAGCTACAAAAGTTTGAAATCTTATCTTTGCGCACGGGGCTGGCTGTGAGGGGTCTCGGGAGTGACAGCAGCATGGATCAGGCTACAAGTGTTGGTTTCTCTGCATCCTTGTGGAAAGTCATTTGAAAAGTCCGGAGACATGAACAACCTCGCTGTGGTGCCAGAGGAGACAATTTAGTCTTTTTAGCAAGAGGTTTACAAATGGAGAATTATTGTTAGAATTTTACTTTCAATAGCAAACCTCTTCGTGTTTTATCTTCTACAACTCTTGGATAATCACCCACACTGTGGAGTCACTTTTGGAGACGTTGGATCTGAATTACGCACGGGATTCCTCTAACAAATGACAGCTTCTAAGTGGTTTATTGCTCCCTCACTTCATCCCCTCAGCTCCCCGCATCGCACCGATCCACTGTATCACTCTCCCCACCAGGTTGGACGCGGGGAGTGAAAGCCCCTCTGTCTCTTTCAGTGCGCGGGCCACCTGGCAGAGGATGTGGGGAGGAGGTTTCCCGATGTCCGTCACCGCGATTGTGACTCTACTCCTGGTTATTATCGACGTGAAAGCAAGTGGGGAGTATTGCCACGGCTGGCACGACTCCCAGGGCGCGTGGAAGGAAGGCTTCCAGTGTCCGGAGAAGATCGACGCAGAGGACGCGATCATCTGCTGCGGGAAATGCGAGCTGCGCTACTGCTGCTCCAGCACGGAGGCCCGGCTGGATCAAGGGAGCTGCGATAACGACCGGCAGGCTAAGGAGCCCGGGACAGAGAGCAAGGACAACAAGGACTCCGGTGCAGGTATTAACTTCTACTGTTACAGCAACTTGCACCACAAATGTGTTGATAATCAGTTATCACAGTATACAAAAACTTGTGAATAACAGTTAAAACAACAATACACCACTGCTGAATCTTTGTTTTTGGTTTATTCCAATTAGTGTAATTGAAAGTGACTCATACATTAATACAAATATGTTGATCCCCGTGCCCCAAGGGGTGCATGCACAGAATGTCTTAAATTTGATATTGTAAATTGCAGACTTATTACACGGTTCGGTTTCCCCTCATAAACCCAACAGTCCCCCAGTATCTCCCTGTTAAAAGACTCATCTGCTGCCTATCCCTGTTGGCAACGACAGCTGCACAGGAGACAGCAGCAGAGAAAAAAAACAGTTAACTGCACTCACAAATGGCAAACTGTGCCATGCTGCACTTATAAATAGCTGTGTTTGTTCTGGCCAGTGTGAGAGGGACCGCGGGCTCAAATCACGCTGTCCCCACGGGGATCAAGTTTGGACTTGACCGGATCTTGGACAGTGGCTCACCAAAGGCGATGACAGCTCTGCTCATAAAAAATAAACACACACACACACACACACACACACACACACACACACACACACACACACACACACACACACACACACAAATCGCGTTATGTATCATTTCCTGCCAGGCTCGTGGAGTCCCCCACTGTAGTCTCTCTGGTGTCTGTGCTCTTTCAGGGGATTCTCACTTGGAGCTGCTTAAAACGAGACACTCACATACACACATGTATAAACTGTATTAAAGAGAGGCATCATTACCAAACTAAGGGCAAAGTATAACCCATAATGTCAAATTGACATAGTGGATTAGGTAACAATACGTCTTCTTTTTCCACAATGGCTCCCCATTCATCATTGCTTACATTCCCATAGATTCATTTGCCATAAAGCCTCTTGAAGCTGCTTCATATCTTTAATAAAAGATCAACAAGTAGATACCAGCACTCAGGAAAGTAGAGCAAATATTGGACATCAGAGAGAAAGGCAACACAGGCTTACTTCATGTTTCCCTGAAGGATATTATGCCCTCTTTTGGACCTCTAGCTATAATCTGTCATTTGCTAAAACAATCATGCCTTATCATTGCAGGAAGAGGTATACATTTCACCCAGTGGCCTCCAGCCAAAATAATTTAAAGAATAAAAGCAGCTTTTTCCTCACGAGGAAAAGAGGAAGTTCACTTTGTGTATTTCATTCATTTTTCATATGTTTGCAGCCTATTAATCATCCGGGAAAGAAACACACTGTGTTGTCAATGGATAACAGGCAGGAAATTATTAATGTGCTCAACATGAAGGAACATATGGTATTTAGGAACAGGAGAAATCCCGTGGGAGAGACGAGGGAGAGTCCAGCCAGCACAGCCTCAAAGACTGTGCCCAAAACAAGAGCTTAAGAGAGAGGGGGGCTGCAGCTAACTGCAGCAACAGGTGTGGAGGAGTGACAGGGAACAATAAGGGGTTCAACCTCCATGTGCACAAAATGAGAACATCACACCTTAGCAAGTGGTAAGGAAATAACGTCCTTTGTAAAAAACAATTGCAGACAGTTAAAAGATAAATTTGACAAAGTGAGAACAGTTCTTCAGATGAAGTATGTGCAAGCTCAGCAGTGGAAACAACTAAGTACATTTACTCAAGTGCTCTACTTGAGTACAGTTGTGAGGTACTTGTACTTTCTATTTTATGCTACTTTTGACTTTTACTTGAATAGAGGGAAATGTACTTTTTACTCCACTACATGTACTTGACAGCTGTAGTTATTATGCATTAAGATTTTGCATAAACAACATGTATTAGCTTATAAAGTACAATACATTGTTAAATATTAAACCAGTGGGTCCAGTGGCTACTCTGAGCACTTTGACCCATTTCAGATGATGAGTTGTTAGCAATTCCCAAAAGAGAGATGATTACATTTAAATAACTGCTTAAAGCTCAATAGAGGAAAGGTTTTCCAACATTTCATGAAAAAACATAGATTAAAAGTAAAAATAAGTTGTACAAATGTGTCCAGCAAAGTTTAGTTTTCAACCACATTTTATTGATGGCATAGTTGGTCGGTCAGTCCAAATTGAAATGTCAGCAAATTTGATTGATTACATGTCTCCCTCAGTATTAATTGCGATAGCTTTACTTTTCATTTAGTGTCATCATAAAGTCAAAGTTTTAATTTGTCCAATATTTTGGTTTAATGACCAAATATCTGCAAAAGTTATGACATTCCAATCAGCCTCAGCTATGTTTAGTCGTTAACATGCTAACACACTAAAGACAAATGGTGAACTATGAGCTATTATGAGCATGTTAGCGTTTAGCTCAAAGTACAGCCTCAGAGCTGCTAACATGCAACATCCCAGATTTATCTTGTCACCTTTAGGGCCTTTTTCTGCATAATGAGTTTGTTTATTTTTGATACTTCTTGCAAATTTGACTTTTACTTGTAATGAAGTATTTCTTTTCGATTTGCTCTATTGGTGTTTTTTACTTGCACACAGATCTGAGTACTTCTTCACTGCGGTCTATTTGCTGAACTTTAAGTGGTGTTTTAACCATCACAGATTTACAGTTTTGGAAAAGGAGCTCTGCAGTTGAAGTGAAGTAAAACAAGACAAACAATTCTGCAATTACTAATCCTCATCAGCTGTTCAGAAAAAGGGAGTGAAAGCAGAGATGTTGAGGTGGAGGCCTTATAAGTGCAGGAAAAGTGGGCAGTTCCTGGGACATTTCTGTGCTTGTAACTTATATATGTGTTGCCATAACAGAGTTCCTGTTAAAACCTGTTGACTGGAAGGTGTGTAGCTGTGAGGTACATTAGCCTCTGAAGTCGACACCACTTCTTGTCAAAGGCAGACGGGTCAAGGTCCTCGTTTGTTTCATGTCACCAAGTCTCGGCCTCTTTCGCTGCTGGCCTGTGTCTTTTGTCACTCGGTCTTACCGCCTCAGTTGATGAATGTCCCCTAGCTTAACACGTTTCATGCACTAATCCTTTTAATACCCTGCTACTTTTGATGAGCATTTTGAAAAAAGTTTCTCAAGGCCGTATGGATGTATTTCAAAGAGACAAAAGGAAACTGGAGCCGGGTTTCCACCTCTCTCTCTTTGGCATACAGTTACACCTCATAACACATGGGCACATTCAGAGGAGGAAATAAGTACACCCTGTGGGAACAATAAAACACAACCGATCACTTATAATGTAGTCGTTATTGTGTTTGTAAGGTGTTTGTGCGAGCAGGCATGGGAAATGAACAAGAGAGAAAAAACACCTCAGAAGTGACTTCATCTCGCCGGTCACCCCGTTTCTGCCAAAAACATTCACTCTGTGCCTCCGCTGTTCGGCCACAAGGTGAAATTGGAAGACAAAGAACGCTGTTATTTCTTCTTAAGTTATTGTTGATCATGTTTCAAAGTTACTGTTGGAGCTTCTCCTGCTCACTTAGCAAATTTACAGAACCTGGAACTGAGATCTTAACAGATAAAAATGTCAGGATTTTTAACTTTAATAATGCTTTCAGTATTAGACCCAACAAATCAGAATGACTGGTGGAATTGTGAGAGTTACTCAAGTACTTTCTTGCGAGTCTGATTTGCTGTTTTCAACAAAAAGAAAGAACAGGTCAGTGAGAGGAAATTGGCTTACTCATTTGATTTAAAGGGCTGAATGAGCTCCGATTCAGCTACATTAAATCAGTCAACTTTAATACCCTTCTTTAAACACAAGCCAAGTACTGCAGTTCAACTTGAGTAACTTATTTTCAAAGGGTTGATCATAAATAGCCGAAGAAAAAGAAGGGTCACAAATATCTGCTGGCAGCCGGGCTTAAGAATGTCACCGTTGCACGCACGCACGCACGCACGCACGCACGCACACACACACACACACACACACACACACACACACACACGTCTACAGGGTCGAGGAGGCTGGGGACACAGCAGGGTGCTGAGGATTAAAACAGATCAAAACAAAGTTAATAACTGCTAATGAGAGCCCGGGGCTCCCTGGGGACTCAGTCGCAGTGCACCTCTCATTCTTCTACCCAAATCCAAACACTCCTCTCTGCTCAACCTTTTGTTTCACCGTCTTACTCAATGTCTACTCAGGTGTGGGAGCTTTTACTGTGAAGGGAAGCAAGACGATTGTGTGTGAGGCAGTACTGCTTTGAAGTTTAATGTTCAACCTAGAAGTCAATGTTTTGCCACAAAAGCAGATGTGACAGCTGTTTTTTCTCTCTCTCTGTAGTGCCCATCTATGTGCCGTTCCTGATCGTGGGCTCGGTGTTTGTAGCCTTCATCCTGGTGGGCTCAGTGGTCGCTGTGTGCTGCTGCCGCTGCCTCCGGCCCAAACAGGAACTGTCCTCAGGAGGTGCGACAGGAGGGCCGGGCGGTGGCCGCCTTTTGGAGACCATCCCCATGATGGCCAGCACGGGGACCTCCAGGGGTTCATCGTCACGCCAGTCCAGTACAGCCACCTCGTCCAGCTCCTCTGCCCCGCCCGCTGCACCCCGCCCCGCTCCCCCTGCCCTCATGCGGGCCCAGGCCTCCTGCTGCCTGCCCCCCGATGCCAGCGTCTTCGTCAACATGCCCACTAACTTCTCCGTGCTCAACTGCCAGCAGGCCACGCAAATCATGCCTCACCAGGGACAGTTTCTTCACCCGCAGTACATCGGCTACGCCCACCCTGCCGCAGCCTTCATGGACCCCACTCAGGGAGGATACAGACCCCTCCAGTCCCCCTGCCCTCCTCCCACCGGTGGGTCAAGTGTCACCGGGGACCAGAAATACCCCGCAGTGACTGTATGATGAGGAGCCAACCTGCAGACCACTCTGCTACTTTTGTGAAGTTTAACCCGTGAGGGCTGCGCCAGAGACCTTTAGGGGACGCTGCCAGAGTGGAAAAATCAAAGGCAGGGAGTCAGACTCACATGAAGGACTCGTAAACCTGTTGCTGGCTGCAGGCCCTGCCTTGCTATTGTGTGTGCTGCGTGTCTGTTTAGTGTGTCATATGATCTCCTGGCGAGTTGGAATGAGCTAAGCTCAACCTCTGATGGATGCATAAACAATTCTCTGTCTTGATGCAAAGACAAAACTGCATATAGGAGGGTTTTACAGCCCAGACGGGTGATCATGCACAGCTCCCTGCAGGCGTTTGTGTTTGCATGTATGTGTATGCGAGAGTGAGAAAAAGATTTGTCGGCTTATTTGTGCTGGGATGAGTGATGACTGGATGATTTATAGCAGTGAACTGTATGAAAAGTAGATATTCAAGCAAAAAAAATCAAAAATGATGACCACATGCTGTTTATGCCATGTGCACATCTGCACTTGTGAATGGTTGTGAGTGGTTTATACAGTACAGTATATGTTTGTTAGTGTTGGAAGTGTGAGGAAAGAAAGCATGTGAGAATATGTTTGTACTGTATGTGTGTGGGTCATTGTGGAGGGATGTGGTTGTACGAGTAACTGTGAGTGAACTGTGTAATGTGAAAGGCAGTCGCAATCTCCCTGTAGACCATTTAAACTCTAATGAAGTGAACACAGGACATGGGCTGTGACGCTCCACCCTAACATACAACCCCCCCCACCCCGCCACCCAAAAAGAAAAAAAGAATCCCCAACTGCCCCGAGCGGAAACACACACACACACAGACCCCCAAACATGTTAAATATTCATGCAAGGCTGGCAGTTAATGTACCTGAGAAGTGTGTGTGTGTGTGTGTGTGAGAGACAGGGAAGGAGTGAGGCGCAGTCCTCTGAAGATTACCGAGTTAATTATACAGCAAAAACTGCCCCCTTCACTTCTCCCCGGTGAGAGGTGTGTGTGTGTGTGCATGTGTGTGTGTATTTAACACTACCACAGTTCAGTGCGTTAGAGGAGGGCACGGGAACAGAAATGGGGGTTGCTTGTTAATCTAAAAAAAAAAAAGAGTCAAAAGTTGCTTTTTTCCCCCCTGTACTGTTGTGCAGCTGGGTCGCTGGTATCTCTGTAACATGCAACTGGAGGAATGTGCTGCTCCACTGAGCGCGCAGCCTGAGATGTCCCAAAGTACTGAAACTGGCATGTTTGTGTGTACCTCGCCTGTACGCCGAGCCCAACGTCTGTCCGATACAATAGGCAGCCTGCGTGTGTCAAGATAATCTGTAAAATGATGTATGAAATTGGTCCAATTTGATGCAGGAAGTGACATTTTTCACATGAATTCTAAAAAATAAATAAATAAACAACTTTTACACAGAAATGATTGTGTAGAGAGCTTATGTGTTCTGGTGTTTTATCACATACTGTCATAAACAAGCAATGCTTTGTTGCCATTGACACACACACACACACACACACACACACACACACACACACACACACACACACACACACACACACACACACACACACACACACACTTTTAGGTGAATGGGTTTGTCTCACATTGTTAAGTCCCTTGAAACACAAACACACTGATAGTTAAGCTATTAGAAACGCTAATTACACACATTCACAGACAGCTTTACCACCCACAGTGGACAGACCAAATGACTGTCACCTCACCCGACTCACAGGGGGGAGGAACAATAAACCACAACAATGGTCAGTTTAAAACTATAACGATGTGGAGGTGTCATTTTGGCAGGCTCCTCCAGGAACTACAGTAACGTGGAGAGCGGGCTGTTGGGGAGTTGAAAAGCATAAATGGCTTTTTGGCTCCTGCCCCGCTCGATGGTTTCTCCATACTGGAGCAGCTGTAGTCGGTTTTGGGCTGGGCCACATCCAGGAAGGTGGGCGGGAACGGGACCTCCAGTTGAGACCCTAGTGTCCAGGGGCTGGCGGGGGGGGAAGTAGTAATCTTCTAATGGTCTGTCTACGCCGACTCTCCTGAGCTTTAAGAGGGAGCGTGGGACAGGTTTGATTCTGGTAATGTATGGAATCATATGTATGTACAAATCATTACCTTTTTGATCCATTTTAAGCAGACTGTCACCACAGTTTGACAAACAAACAAAAAAAGCACTTACAGCTTACAGTCAAGAGACAGAGACATTTGGTCAGGCCATGGATTGATTAGATTTAATGATTAGGACTCGGATGGACAACCCTCCCCTCTCCCACCCTTTCAGTCTTGCATTCCTGACCCTGTGTCTTTAACACAGTCTCTCACACACACACACACACACACACACACACACACACACACAATGGACTCTACATTCAGACAAACCCCAGAGTCAGAGAAACACGTGATCCAGGAGAATGTCTCAATCAGATCCCTTCTGTTTGGATGCCTATTAGCACTAGTTCAAGTAAAATATTCCCTCCAAGACATGTCTCCACATATGGATACAAAAACAGGCATTAATGAAAAGAGAAAAAAAAAATATATAAACACATACACGTTAACTTTAATAATAAAAAAAAAAAAGAAAAACAGTCCAGTAAGGAATAGAAATCCAAGAAAACTGACGGAGGAAGCTCTAATGCCAAGCTCGCTGCTTCTGTGTCAGCTGACAATGCTCGACAGGCGGCATCGGGAATCACAGGAGCGGTCACAAACAACAGGAAACAAAGTGGATTTTTAAAAACTGGCCAAGACAAGGAGATGCGCTATAGAGGAGGAGAGACATGGAGGCTGCAGAGCGGCTAGGAGATAGGAAGGAAGAAATGAAGGTACAAGGAGAGACAAGCAAGAGGACGCCCCCAGTGTGGTAGGAGGGGATGCAGCAGGGCGGTGGTCCAGTTTGGCATAAGCGTTCTGCCTCAGGGGCATCTCTGTGGTGTTTGGCAGTGAGGCTTGGTGCTGCGATGGGACGGGGGGCCTGTAGCTGGGGTTCAGAGCTCCGGCGGTCTATGCTTCTCTCTCTCCTTCCCTTTTTAAGGAATTCAGCAGTGCGTGTGTGTGTGTGTGTGTGTTTATTTTGACTTCTCCTCCCGTCCCGCGTCGGCATGTGATGACAGACGAGCTAAACCCACCTCACGAGAGAGATGAGAGAGAACCGTGGAAGCAAACACACGCGCGGGCCGACACACACATGCACACAAACACAGGAGCGCCAATGCGTGCAGACGTACATGCACAGGCAGATACAGACGCACGGGAATGCACACACACACACACACACACACACACACACACACACACACGGATAAACACACAGTGGCATGAAGCAAACCCAGTCTGTGGGATATACAGATAAGAGCAGCCAGTCTCTGAGTTTGACTTGTCATGTCTGTGCGTGGATATGATTGCTCATGCCTGTGCAGCTTATGTGAATTTGAAGAATGTTTTTTTTTTCCCCCATAAAGTCGGCCTGGTCCCTTCTCTCAAGTGAATCCTCAATGCGCCAGCGACGGCCTCCACGCCTGACCGTGACACCCTCCTCCGGCGAGGGGTCAGGTCACAGTTCCATTAAGGCCACAGCAGGGGGTCGGATCACCCGGTGTGAGGGTGTCACATAAGTCTGTCTCCGCTGTCACCTTGATGACCGCTGCTACGGTGAGCCAAAGCCTTGGTCAGGGGCGGCGCTAGAGGCTGGGGCGTTGGCGGGTGGTGTCGTAAGAGCGCACTACCTGGGATTGAGACACGACACCGTGCTCCTCTTGAGAGAAGGCATAGCCATCTGCAGAGAGGAGGGAGGAACATGTATAAATGAATGTTGGACTCCTGGATGATGTATTGCAGTGCAGTACAACAGCACTGCAGTTTTCGATAAGTACTTTATGTCTTTGTGTGCAGACAAACTACTGCCTCAAAAATTACTAGACAGTTTAATTGGATTTCACAAATGTGGTATTCATTACAGGACTGTTATATTGGAATGCTAGTGTGTGTGTGTGTGTGTGTGTGTGTGTGTGTGTGTGTGTGTGTGTGTGTTCCTGGCCAAATATTGTTTGACCGGGGATCAATTTGTTGTTTCTGGGCTAAAAAAAGATAGAAATATGGAATAACATTGCTTTCTCTCCAATTACTCTCTGCGTGGTTTGACTGATTTTCAAATGATACCCTTAATAAATACAAAAGCAGACAAACTGCAAATATGTAGTAAACAAAGCTCAACACACTGTTTTCTCCTCTTCGTCTAAAATCCTTAGTTTACATTGGCAGAATATGCATTGAGCAATAAACACAATGCAATATGCATTGCAAAGCTAAATATGTGTTTTTAAGACTATTCCGTGTAATGACTGAATCACTATTCTCTCTTTTAAGGCCTGTATTAAAGCAGGATTTCTGTAACGTTCCAGTATGTGTAGAGCTGAACAGTGATGGAAAGGACACTCACGTGACACAGTCTGCTGCACCGAGTTTGAGCGTCCTACGCTTGAAGGCGTTTTCTTAAAGACTCTTGTCAGCAGATGGGCCCGTTCGTTTAGACTGCAGAGAAAGGAAAGAAAGATTAGTTACTCCACAGTGACGACACATAACCTCTTGATAATAATAGTATATATAATAGTAATTAAAGAGACTCTCCACTACGTACGCTACTGCACAAAACCATTGCTTATTTCACCAGCTTGCTCTCAGTTATGAGCAGTGGCAGGTTTAGCTGCTTTATGAGACGACCCACAGATTTAAGGCAGCAGGTTAATTAAAGTCCAGTTTGAACCGACAGAAAGTCATACACTGGCTGCAGGGTAACAGGACATCCACAGTAACCCCCCCCCCCCCCCCCCCCCACTCCACTCCTCTCCTCTCCTTCTCCCCCTTTCCAAGAAGAAGACTGGCTCCTCTGTTCGGAGACCACACGCCGTCACGGCTCCTCTCCTCCTGTGACCAAAAATAACTAAGCCCTGTCCAGATATTGCACACAAATGCAGGCATGCATACAAAATGCATGCGCAGACACTTATTTAGTCGATACCTCTCTCGACGCTTATCAACGTCATTACAGCCATTAAAGGCATGAGCCAGAGGCGTTGGAAGGAAAAGCGACGGCACAAGCATCACCGATTGCCACGCCAATAACTCACTTTTTGCCAATTTTACTTTAAAAGAATACATTTATCTGCCAATGGGGCGTTAAATTCACACAAGCAGGGTTTCCCTGGCACTGGTGATGATCAACGGAGTAGTTGTGGACAAGAGCCAGCCTTCCCAAGGTTAAGATCTGGATCGGGCAGTTAGGAAACTCTTAATACTGTATGGGACTGTTGGGAACCTTCACTACAGTGTTTGTCAGGGGCTCTGAAGTTTGCTCAATACGTTTTTGGCCGATAGAATGATCTCTGTTGGATAGATGACCGTGCCGAGTGAATGATAAAAGACAATGGTGGCTGGAGAAATATATGAAAGGCTCATGCATCAGGTTGTCTTTCTGTAATGTTTCTTTTTGGTTTGTCTCAAAGATGAGCTTCGTTTGAACTCTTCCCTCCAGACGCTCCCGTACTCTACCTTTCCCATGCCTACCCCGGGACCTCCCCACGAACTACAAACACAGATGTGCTCTTTTCCACTTTGCTCCATTCCCTCCCTGTGCACCGCTACTTTCACTGTACTTTTCTTATTCTAAATGGACAGGGCCCATGGACCCAGGCCTGCTTTCCTGGGTTTAAAGCAGGGTCAGTCCAGGACGGGGGTTTATGCGTAGGGGTTAGGAGGAGCAGTCGAAAACGTGCCTCAGAGAAACGCTCTGAGAAAGCAGCTCGTCTTGGTGACTCCCTCACATCTGACTCTTTGCTACAGTTAATGATATTAGCAGAATATCAAACAACTCTTTGCATTCCTTACTAGCAAACAATGGTGGAAAAAGTACTCAGATCTTTTATTAAAATAAAAGTATTTTTATAACTGTGCAAAAATACTTGTAAAATGTACTTAACATAAAGTAAAAAGTATTATAGCAAAAGTATTAAGAGTAAAATCAGTCATTATGCACAATGGACCCGTTCAGAATGTAAAATTATTATATTGAATTATTTGATAGTAATTACTGATATATACATATGCACTGCATTTTAATGTTGTAACCAGTTGAGGTGGGGCTAATTTGAACTACTTTATATATGCTGTTGGGTAGTTTATTTATTGTATTTTAGACTATTATATTTGAAACCTGAACCTGCAAGTTAACTACAGCTGTCAAATAAATGTAGTGAAGTAAAAAATACCAATATTTCCCAATATTAGTAGAAATAAAGCAGCATAAAATGCAAATATTCAAGTAAAGTACAAATACCTTAGTAAATGTAGTTTGTTACATTATACCACTGCTAGCAAACAGTCAAACCTCGAAAATCCTACGTTAATAATGTAACTACAACTTAGACAAATGTCCCCAAAAACGAAATCAATAATTTCTAACACAGCTCTAGTGACACCACACCACTAAATCACAGAGAGAACTACAGATAGAATCAGAAAACACACCAGGTCTGTACAGCAATTCATATTGATCCACCTATGAAGCAATCCACAGATGGAGGAATGGAAAAAGAAATGGACATAGGGAGAGAAATCAAATTTAAAAATGATTTAGAGGACAAAGGGAAACAAGTGATTTAAAGCTAAACAGAGAGAGAGGTGTGAACTCAGTTAATGGAAAACAAACGAAGGTCACTCCAAAGCAGCTTGCAGTGGGGCACACGGGTCAGTGAGGTCACAGTTCACACAGTTTGACAGTGCAAACCCAGAAACTACCTCTGTGAGCGCGTGACAGCTCTGGCTCTACGGGACCTCAGCCGGGGCTTCGGCCCTGTGGACGGGGCCACCGGGGGTAAGAAAGGCCATTTATTTTCACACAAACAGAAACATACACTCCCTAGACACTTCATTACATACACCTAGACAATCTAATGCAACCCTCTGCCACACACTCTCCCTTTCCGAAGATTAGAATGACTTTCAGAGATTTAATTCAACTATATGTTTATTATTGAGGTGGCAATTCGTAGTGGTGTTGTACTGGACTGTGTTGTATGAATAAAATGCCGGCCAGGTCAACACGTCTGCGAGTAACAACCTGAATAACAAACACATTTAAATGAATACCTCTCTGACAGTGTCAATCAAAACAAAACTTTATTATCTTTGTAATGTTGTTTTAAATTGCATAAAATGTTACCGTTGTACCCAATCAGGTGGCCTCTGAGTATATTACAGCTGAATACTGAATCTGCACACGTATCTATGTACATAGAGTGCTAGTATATATAATAACGGATTATTCTTGGGTAAAATCATAAAAAAATTAAAGAAAAGTAACAAAAAAACCCTGCCAAAATCAACAATATGAGATGACACAAATAAAACTGGATATGAATGTAGGTGAGAACCCATGATGCTTTGCAGCATACTGTATATATACCTGCGGCCGCTGGCATCCCGCAGTACAGCTGCCCCGGGGTCGACCGCTCGAGCCTCCAGCTCCTGCACCTCCTCCAGCAGAGACTTCCTCACAGTGCGCCGTGTGCTGCACAGCAGAAATAAGCTCATCAGACCCATGAAGGAAAGTTTGAGTGTTTTACTTTGCAGACACATGTGATTCATAATATATAAGTGTGTGTAAGTGTTGACATAAGACTCGATGTGGGTTATGTAAACGCCTCGGTTAAGTTAAATAGCCTCTGTATGGATTTCCCATGTATTTATGTTAAATGTGTTCTACTTACGTGGCCCAGGCGAAGTCTTTGACTAAACACGCGGTAGGCACCAGGACCAGGCCCAGCCAGAAGTACCAGCACTGCATCACCTTGCCAGCCTGCAATGACAACACACAGGCTCCATTTATTTCGCTCATAAATTAATTAAAATTGAGTATTAAGTCATTTTTCTCTGCAACGAGCGCCGAGAAACACGTGTGGGAAATAGGCAAAGAGAAAATGAGAGACAAAAGCACATTGAGAGTCATTCAAAGGAGGGTCAGCAAGAGTTTTCCAAACAGTATCTACACCATAAACTGGATTTATCACAAGATTCCCACAGCCGAAACACAATGCTTCGCTGGTAAAAATGATAGCGAGTAACCACAGATTACTTGTCCCTGCAGTCCAGCTGCAAACAGCCTTATGGACCTTTAACCCTAATCTTTAGCCTGTCTCCAGTGATCAATCATCATCAAACCACTGTCTCAGTTTGTCCGTCTGTCTGTCTCCAGGCCTGACTCCTACACATCTCTTCCTCATGTGGCTCCCTCTAATCTTGCTCTTTCACAACTTCATTCATTATTAGTGACTGTATCTTCTGTTGCTTGTCCTCGCCTGTTACTGCAAATCCCTCAATTTGTTCCTTTATTTCCCAGTATCTCCCCTTTTAGTTCTCTGCAGGAGCTCTGTGCAGTTTCACAAGCCCAAATCTTTGTCTCTAGGCGTCGACGTTTAAGTCAACAGTCACAAACATTTCACGCGCCATAACCTACTTAACTTCAACTACTTTATTGCCCATATCGCGCGTTTCCTGTGTCCTGTGTTTTGATCCAGAAATATAGAGACAGTTTGGTTCCCAGAGGAAAAAAAGAAACCGGGGAAAATTAATCGGACAACCATGAGGAAAAATCCTCTGCAGCAGCTGGAATCATATCTAAGTCACAGACCATCCAACTGGACTCAAACATACTCTATGTCTTTCTGTGTGAGACTAACACCGACGCACAACTCATTTCAACAGCCCTGGACATGCATTATATCACATGGTCTTCATACAACCACCACTTTACAATCAACACAAATCACCCATAGCTGGACCCACATAGGGCATTAACTCCCACATGAAGAAACGTACGCACACAGTTACTCTGAGCAGAAACATACAGCTCTTTTCCATCCCCTGTCCCCCATGGACAGATGGAAATATAGATAGCAGGAGCAGGGGAAATAAGAGAGGTAATAGGGTAGTTAGGGGGGGACGATGGAGAGTTGGGGGTGGCTGAGTGTCTCTGACCATTCCCCAGTTAGACCGAGCAGCTGCAGAGATATTTGACCGCATTCCTGATTTCTGACACAAATTGAATTAATGAGCTGTGGGGAGTTTAGGTGGCCCCGTTCCGTTCCCCTCCCCAAGACTCTCTACCCACTCAGTGGGGCACCTCAACTCCCCCCCCGCCAGATCCCCAAACTCTAAAATGAGTCAATCAAGGGGTCCCCGTGTACACTCTCCTTACCCCCCCCCCCCCCCCCCCCCCCCCCCAGATCTTCATCACCAGCAGCTCACCCTCTTGAGTCAACACCTCCACGGAGGAGCAGTAAAAAACTGGGGCTCGAGTGACACGCAGCAGGTGCAGGAAGCCTGGTGAGTGGGGCTGGCGAGGCATAAATCTCCCCAAGGGCTCCAGCAGTGCCCATGAGGAACACCCAAGAGGTGAGTCTCACAGGCGCCATGTATCGGCAACCGAGAACAAGGGAGGGGCAGGTGATGGAGGTTGCATACAAGAGATGTAGTAGGAGGGGCTATTTTGACCCCCCCCCCCCGTTACTGAAATGAGTGACACGTGTTTATGGAGAAGGGACTTGCCTGGCCCAGCATGTCGGGGGCGATGGGGATGGTGGGCCAGATTGCAGAGTAGACGGCGAAGAAGACCATCCAGAGCGCCATGCTTCCCCATACTGCCAGGTGGGAAAACTACGAGAGAGAGAGAGAGAGAGAGAGAGAGAGAGAGAGAGAGAGAGGAAGAAGAAGAAGAAGAAGAAGAAGAAGAAGAAGAAGAAGAAGAAGAAGAAGGCAAATAAAAAGAGGAGCCGATGGAGATTAAGAGACGGAGCAGAACGACGGCGTAAGGTCAAATAGTTTACATACAGCTCTTCCGAATATACACAACCTTTCCCTCACTCCTTCCCATATCTTCGTCCTGCTCTCTGTGATCCGCTGAAAGGGGACACTGTGTGAATTCCAGTGGGACCCTGCTTCATTACTGCCAGGCTGTTGTGTGGACAGCTGAACGGACCAAAGTGTCAGCGCCCTCCTGTTCATCCTGCCAATCTCTCTCTCTCTCTATCCAACAGCAGGAAGGAGCCAAACCTTGTTGCCGTCACGGCCCCGAGCTGTCGTTCTCCTAGTCTACATCCACCTCTGCTAACTTTGTGTAGTCCAGAGTAGGGATATCCCGGCTAGAAGCTGCCGTTTGTCATTGGGATTCCATGCTTGAAGTTAGCTAGCTAGAGCCGTTAGCGTGTGGCGTGCAGCAACTACGTTTTGGAAACATGAGGACGAGGGCCATGTATCTGTTTACCTTTAAAAAGATATTTTACTGGTTTCCAGGAAGTTAAGTTTCTTTTAAATTAATAGCTGCAATGTCAATACATAAGCTGCCACGACATTGTGGTTGTCGCATCGTTGATGTTTATAAGAAAACTGCCCATAGAAAGTATGCCTTGAAATTGACTTCAAAAGTCTATACAGCTCAACATTTGACAGTAACCATATAGATGAGTGTAAAAATATATTTCTCAAGACCTGAATAGGAAATTCTTTGGGAGGAATGGGAACATCTGGGCTCTCAGTTAACTATGTTAAATGAAATCTGTTTCGCTCTTGTGTTTCTGTATTTACTCTTATAACAGATGGTAATCTCACTGTTTTCTGGTCTGTTTTTCTCCTTCGCTGCAGTAACAGCGTCCATTCGATCCTTGAATATCTCTTCAGGCATATTTAAAAGCTCTTGCAGCTGCTTCCCAGTAAATGCCTTTGATTGACTTGAATGGTTCTTGAGTCTCAATGTATTAACATTTAGACAATTTGTTTTGGACAGTGAGTTTATTGTAAGTGGATAGGTTTGAAATATTGAACAGGACCCACGAGTGAGAGGGTTGGGTGGTGTAAGCAACTGGTGTTTAAAAAAACCTCAAACCTCCACCACGACATCAAGGTACACCACATCTTTTCCCATGTCTATGCGGAATACAAAGCATATTTAGACCAAGTATTATGAAAATCTCACACTGGAATCCTCACAGATTGCCCCCCCCCCCCCCCCTCTTTATTTATTTATCAACGGTTGAATAAAATACAGCACATGTGGTTTGGAGTATTAGAGAGTGTTAATGTTCTTACCCTGGTCCAAGCGGTGGTCTCCATTCCAGCTTTCAGACATACTGTAACTACCACATACTACACACACACACACACACACACACACACACACACACACACACAGGGCAGAGGGAGAGCAAATAAAAAAACAACAGAGAAACAGGATTAATTTGCTGGCGACTGTCGAGATAATAAACATTAATGTTATACAGTAACAGGACCCCCACAGCCCTGTGTAGTCTACACACACACAGAACAAAACAAATAGAAACCACTGACTTTCACGTGAGACTGTGGGGAGTAAAATGATATCGAGAGTGTGAGATGGAGAAGAGATGGATGAGTGTGGAGAGACAGACTGGCTAGACGAGACTAGATTTAGTGGAGACTCTTAACGGCTCGGGGGAAGCAGCACAGTGCTGGTGTGTACACCAATACTGTGCATATGTAATGAACCTGCATGCCAAAAGACACAGATATAAAAAAAAAAACTGAATACAAACAAAAAAGAGACATAAACACTGAAAATACATATAAGATGCTTACTGTGTAGACCATGTTCCCAACAAACAAGTAGTCGTTTCCCTGACCATCACTGAACGGAGAGTCTGTGGGGAACACACACACACACACACACACACACACACACACACACACACACACACACACACACACACACACACACAGATACCTCATGACAAAGTCTTACCAAACAGAATTCTGAATGTAAAGTTCCTCGGGCATGTCACTTACCATGCTCTAACATTTTGAGTGGAAACCAAAAGAGAATAACTGAATGAATCAGTGCATTGATACAGGTACCCCAAAACACCTGAAAAACACAGAGAGAGAGAGAGAGAACCAGAGAAAGAGAGAGAAAGAGAGAAAAGAGTGGAAAACGAGTGAGTGAAGACTAATGCCAAAGCACATATATGCCCCCACACACAGAAAAACATAGAAAAACAGCAATTCCTCACAGTAACACACAACTTCCACTGTGTTCCTGCCATCAGAAGTGCCCTCCTAGTGTACCCTCTAAAATGAAAGACTTCCTTATTCTGGCTCTATGAATCTCATTAGAGGTTGCCCTGGAGACATCCCAGCCTCCATGCCACTCTTATTTGCTCGCTGGCGTCCCAAACAAGCAGCAGGCATCACTTGTCAATCCCACAGCGAGCCACGAGGGAGGCGTGACGAGTCAGACGCAGAGCGGGTACCTACACCAGCCCATGGTGTGTGTGTGTATGTGTATGTTGTGTGTGTGTGTGTGTGTGTGTGTGTGTGTGTGTGTGCGTGCGTGTGTGTGTGTACCTTGGTGTTGAAGCCCTCGGCATTCTGGGTGATTCGGTAGAGCTGTGGGAAGCGGAGCATGTTCTGCTGGCTGCACGGCCGGTCAAATATCCCCAGAGTGAATGGGGGCAGTGCGGTAAATATCTGCATCACACACAGACACACACACAGACACACACACACACACACACACACACACACACACACACACACACACACACACACACACACACACACAAGACAGCCATTTAAACACATAATGACAGAGCAGCGTGTGTGTACATGTAAACATACTGCAACTAGCTGAGCAATCAGTGTTCATATCAGCCGCTGCATTTATGGAATCCCGCAATGTTTTAAAAGTACACAAAGCAGTCCTCAAAACACAGAGAGAAAACCTCACACACACACACACACACACACACACACACACACACACACACATGCATGCATGCAAACGTTTCTGGCATTCGGAAAGAGCAGAGATGAGAAGACAAAGTAGATTGAGATTAATTGAGAGATAAGAAGAGAGCGAGAGACGGCACTTGACGTGAACTTAATAAAAAGAAAAAACAGGCAGAGGGTGAGACTGAGAGAGAGAGGAGAAATGGAAAATAGTGAGACAGTTTGAGAGACAGTTTGAGAGGCAGAGAGGTACTCACCACGTTGTAGAGGCCGATACACCAGCGCTCAAAGAGGATCTGGCCAGAGAACCCATTCACAAAGGCGAACCAGAGCTGGGGCACAAAGAGAAGGATGAGAGGAACAATAGCAGAAGGTAAATCTGACATGAGGAGGTACTGATAGTAGAATTACTTCAGTAGAACAGTTTGTACACTGTCACTCTTACTCACTTTGGTTTTAGTTATGACATTTCAGTTAAAAGACCTTCATCAGGTAAGATTCAGGAATGAGAATGAAGGTCTATCATAGTTTACAAGACATATACCTTAATGATGGGCCAGCGCTTTAAATGAAAACCCGAATGATGACAGACAGCAGTGGGATCAATGGGAATTATGGTCCTCATTTTTTTAGAAACACAGGAGCTAACAACAATACTTGCCCAGGGGAAACCTTCCTTAACGCCTTCATACACATACACACACACACACACACACACACACACACACACACACACACACACACACACACACACACACACACAGCAGACGTAGGCTGATCTGAGGGCAGATAGAGAAAATGTTTGGGGCCGGTGGTGGGAGTTGTGGCATTCCTGGGACATACAGTGGAGCATACAGCCTAGGGGTGAGGTCAGATAGGTAAAAACACACACTCTCACTCACTCACACACACACACACACACACACACACACACACACACACATCCGTCCCCCTTATTCTGTCTCCACTAAGTGGACAGAGACAGTCTCTGACCTTTGGCCTAGAGCGCCCTGTAGGGGAGCCAATCATGTGAGATAATTATGGAAACATAAACACACACACACACACACACACACACACACACACACAGACAGGGACAGAGTGGTGGTGTGAGCGGGACGGTAGGCTCCCATGAGGACCTGCACCTGCTGGCATCCTTAATGTGAGACAGAAGGGTGGAGCACAGCTGACAAATACCCCTCATAACAGGCAGACCAGGGCTGCGGTGTGCCCCTTCATGTCTCACACACGCACGCACGCACGCACGCACGCACGCACGCACGCACGCACGCACGCACGCACGCACGCACGCACACACACAAAGCTGTCGACCCTTGGAGCCAAGGTCTCGTCACTGCTGATCTAAACACACGTTTTTTTCTTAGCATGAGTGTGTGTGTGTGTGTGTGTGTGTGTGTGTGTGTGTGTGCGTGTGTGTGTGTGTGTGTGTGTGCGTGCAAAAGAGACAGAAAGCAGACACCAGAAGGGCACCTCGTCCATCACTGTCAGCCATGTCGACAAACAGCTGCAGAACGTCTCTGTTAATGTAACTGTGTGTGTGTGTGTGTGTGTGTGTGAGAAACAGAGAGGGTGTGGTAGTGAAGCTCTTACCTCTATAATGTAGAGGACCACATTCTTATAGAAACAGTAGAGGATGCACTTAGTGACACGGTTGTAGCTCCACGCCCCGTGGACCAATAGCAGCTTCTCTAGGTAGGAGAACTACCAATCATGGAAAAGAAAGAGAGGAGAAGGAGGGAGAGACTTATTACTATAATTAGAATAAATAATGAAGAGTTCAGAATGAAAGGGAACATAAAGAATATTAAGAATGTGGCTGGGAGACAAGAAAGTTGAAGCAAGAGGAGGCCCACTGATACAGATAACTTTTGCAAGATGAGAGGCTAAAAGATGAACAACCCAAACAGTGAAAGTGACAGAATGTGTTTGTGTGAGACAGAATCAGAAAAGACAAGACTGTTCACATTTCTTTGAGTTTTAATTATGGGTCACACAGATAATGGGAGCTTGGGTTGCAAATAATCTTTTTCCAATTTATCGATTATTTGGTATTTAGTCTATAAAATGTCTGGAAATAGTGAAAATCACATTTCCTGTAAACTTTCTGGACATTTTTCTTTTATTGTAAGAATATAAACTATTATGAGCCGTTCGTTTGCATCGACAACATGATACTTGAGTGACCCCTGTAAGTAAAGTCTTCCTTCAGTCGTCCCCTTCCAGGGAGGTCAGAGATCAGCATCAGCTGTAGAGTGAGCAGGTAAGGATTCAGTGTCTTGCCTTAAGACACTTGAGCCGGGTGGACAACCAGGCATGAATCCATTATCTACGTGCATAAAAAGGTTGTAACATATCTGCATGACCCTGACCAAGCATGTCTCCATGCTGTGTCTGCATCCCACCTGTGCTATGGAGTAGTCAGAAGAGTTGGTGGCCTGCATGCCCTCGTTGCCGCTGATCCCCACTCCGACGTGAGCCGTCTGAATCATGCCCACGTCGTTTGCACCGTCGCCGATCGCCAGCGTGATGGCCTTCACGTGTTTCTTCACCATGTCCACAATCTCAGACTTCTGCAGCGGAGACACTCTACAGAAAGAATAAGGAGAGAAACATGGACGTGGTTGGTTGATATTATAAGTGTATACAGCTTTACTAGAGGTGGGAAGATTAAAAAGAATACTGTGAGAGAGAAAGAAAACAAGAAATTGATTTAGAGATAAAGAAAAAAGAATAAGAATAAAGCCTGCAAAAGTAAGACAGGGAAACAGTTGAAAGGGAAAAAGAGAGATGGATGAGAGGCTGGCAGAAAGAAACACACACACACACACACACACACACACACACACACACACACACACACACACACACACACACACACACACACACACACACACACACAGCAGGCCAGGGCTCTGTTTAACTGCTCTTCACCAGGAATTAGGAAACAGTGATTCACTGTTCTTCTAGTAAGACTCTGGGTAGCTCATATTTGACGTGTTTATATGTGTGTGTGCTTACAGCGGTGTGTGTTTATGCATGTCTGAATAGATCCGAGTGTGCCTCAGAGAGTGTGTGTGTGTGTGCGTGTGTATTCAGGGAGCTTCCAGTGGTACTCCACCCTCTTGACCTGTATCACTGAACCTCCTGTCCATAACCGGTTCTGTCTCTTCACTGACAATGAAGGACAAAGGGAGGCTCGGTTACAGATGTGTCCCTCGGGGCCACAGCTAGTGAGGTGTTATGGTGCATTTGCTGAACTACTGTGGATATTAGCGTTTCATTTCACGGTGCCATGTGTTACACACCGACAAATGAGAAAACAGCTCCAACTTTTTCATTTCTTCCACCGCCTGCCATGGAAATAATTGTTAGAATTGGAGCCGTTGATCACATCACGTGGTACCGTAAGATATTTGTGTTTCATATATAATATGGTATTTAATCGGCATAAACTCATTTAGACATCATCGTGGAGGTTCAGTAAGCGACTTGCCTATACGCTGCATTACTAGAGATTAACCCAAATCCACATTTTAAATATTTACATTAAATTTCTCTGATGATAGTAATTACCTGAGCCTCAGTGATGTATTAGGTGATAGTAATTTGAGTTTCAACACTGGGCTTCTGTGTGGACAATACTTCAAACTGTTACTAGAAAGAGGCGGAGTCACATATAAATTCACTGTGTGTGTGTGTGTGTGTGTGTGTGTGTGTGTCTCCAGTACAGCTCTAACTCTAAGGTCTTCAAATCCCCACCATGTTCGTCAGTGCTCAGATAATGATATTACAAAATTAAATTATGTGCAGCTGCATGAGCCATCACATGCAATCACAATGCAGCATGATGCTTTGATAAAGAAGACTAAATGAAATTATGAGCAGATGTATGACCCTTTACACACACACACACACACACACACACACACACACACACACACACACACACACACACACACACACACACACACACACACACACACCTATCTGGAGGCCACGGGTCCCAAAGACGGTCTATCTTCTATGAATATGTGAGAAGGATCATGTCCCGGTCAAAGTGAAATCACAGAGCTGGGTGGTCTGCTTAGTATTCATACACGGGCGTGTGCAAAAACACACAAATGTACACACATGCACAAACACACACACAAACACACCTCCTGCCCCACACACACACAAACACACCTCCTGCCCCACACACACACACACACACACACACACACACACACACACGCCACAGGGGAAACCCTCGGAGTGTCTTGGCCTCTGTAGTCGATGCAGAAGGATGGGATCAACTTCTGCTCTTTGTGTGAGTCTCTTGGCCTCTAACCACAAATCTCTCGGTATCTCCCTCTACGTCTCACTCCACCTTGCCTCTGAACACTGCTAACAGTGTCTGGGATTGTATAAAGTGGCATTGGAGAGATGAAAAGCTCCCAGAGCTCTTCACGGTGGAACTGAGCAGAAAATAAGCAGCCCCTAAGTCCTCCTATAAACAAACGCACAGTGAAGTCAGGAAGCCATGCGTACGAGTGGAAACACACGCACGCATTCCCTAACTGTGCAACATCGCACACGTACAGTTGGTGAGATACTTGAAAGTCTTAAAAGTCAAAGCTACAGCTCGTTATGTTACAAGCACCTTATTAAAAGTATTTTTTGCCATACTCACAATAGGAATCACCTACATCAGTGGTTCCCAATATGCGGGTCGGGACCTCCCAAGACATCGTGAGATGAAACTTTTTTGTTATCTTTGTTTTTTTTGCTGTACATATTTGTTCTAATAATTATTCAGATGAAAGAATCTGAGCAACAAAATGGTTGGGAAGCATGGACCTAGAGTACAAAATACAAATATCCACTAGAGTCAATATTTTATCCTGATTTCTTACTTTTATGAACATAAACAGTTTTTTTCTACGACAAAAAAACATTTCTCAAATGTTAAATATTGTGTAAACACAAGCAGCTGTACTTAAGAATAAAAACTTTTTTTTTTTATCTTAACGTCACTACGCTCCTCTACACTTTAAAATACCTGACTTTTGATCTTTTGCACACGTTCTAAAACTATAGATACCTAACCCTAAACAGGGCAGCGAGAGAGACACACAGGGGAGGAGGGATAGATGTACACATAGAGAGAGGGATGAAGTGAAGGATAGAGGAAAGGAAGCTGGAGGCTGTTTGCAAGGCCTGTGAGACCCGAGTCCGGATATGGCCTGGATATGCAAGGGAGAGTCAATTACTTCCCCCACCCGGCGGCACACACACATAAACACACATAAACACACACACACACACACACACACACACACACACACACACACACATAAAAGACGAGTGGAAACTCTTTTGTTAAACATCACAGCTGGTGCTGAGGCGAACATGACCAAAAAAGGGAAACAAGCAGTAAACATTCTATGAACAGAGTGCACTTTGTATGAATGGAAGTACATTATGGCGATGTGTGTGTGTGTGTGTGTGTGTGTGTGTGTGTGTGTGTGTGTGTGTGTTGGTGCCCGTTCCTGGGGGTGCCACCAGTAAATGAGTCATGGCTGTGACATTTCCATGCAGCATAGTATATGACATTACTCCTGCTGTGCAGAGGGACGGGCTGTTATCATTATCGCTCATTCGCTGACCGTGTGCAACCGACAGCCTTCAAGGTATATAGACCTGCACATGCACACAGTCTCTCTCTCTATCAGGCACATAGCAGAGTATATGGTGAGATTCAACGGATATGTTTCTGAAATGTTTGTGTTCATTCTTTTCTTTAGAGCTCCCTGCGGTTGCTTATTGCCTTATAGAATTGAAAAGGAGCATTTTGAGGATTTGAACCACAATGACTCTCCCACTCTCACTCAATCAAGCTTTAGTCATCAGGATTCATTTCGTAGATGATGTCTAAAACATATTGGTAACAATACAAAACCTGGTAACAATAGAACAGTGTCTTTGTCTTTTGTTTTAAGCAAAAAAAGGTGGATATTCATATCCATTTGGGTGCATGAGCAAAAGTTTGCCTAAAGAAGATCTGTAAAGTTGAAATGTTGCATAAAAAAATACTTTCGGGAACGTGAAAATGTGAGTGTGTGGACAACCTCTCCGTTTTTCTTTGTGCATCAGGGTTTTCCCACAACGATGCCGTGTATCTTGACATGTTTTTTTCAAAATAAAAGACTTCCAGACTTTGTCCAGACTTATTAGTCTAATTTTGTTTTGGTCACAAGACGGAAGCTTTGTCCACACTGGACATGTACTTTTCATGCTCCGTTTTAATTAGACAAATTGTTTGATTTAAATGCTGTGTGTGTGTGTGTGTGTGTGTGTGTGTGTGTGTGTGTGTGTGATGAATGCGTCTTCCCTACCGGCAGCAGATGACAGCCTTGCAGGACAACGCCAGGTCAAGGAAGGCCTGGCGGAGCTCGAAGGACAGCGCGTATTTCAGCGTCTGACCATCAATGATCAGCGCCAGCTCGTTTTCCTTCCTCAGAGAGTCGCCCAGCGATGAACAGTGAGCTGTCAGAGTGGCACGGGTAGCCTGCAAAAACACAACGAGGAGAGTTTAAGCCTTAATCTTTAAAGGAAGATCTCCAATTCCCCCCAAAACTAAGCTTCAGAGACCAGTTAGACAGTTTCACACATCATCAACATGCTTTCACTGACGAGCCGTTATCTCCAACATCTCTTCTACAGTTGGATCAAGTTTGCAACACACACACACACACACACACACACACACACACACACACACACACACACACACACACACACACACACCAGTGCTAAAAGGGAAGTGAAACCCTAACCTCTAACCCTGAACCTCACCACTAATTGTCAACAATCTCAAACCTGAATCTTCTCCCTAACCAAACACAACTAACTCTAACCCTGAAAATGACTCTTCAAGTGAGCACATTTTCAGATTTTATGTTTTTGGGGACATATTGTGGCTTTTTAAATTTTAAATCAAAACACACAGACAATTTGTTGAAAGGTCAAAACCACTGGCAGTAAATGGAAGCCATGTGCTCCTGGTTTTGTGGGCAGCTTTCATCAGGGGAAAGAATTTGCTTGTGTGTACACTAAACAATTAAGAATGCCAATATAAAGTTCACAGTTGTTGAAGACATCATGATGAACACGCTGATGCTGCAAGGTCCTGGGGGCCGGTTGGATTCATGGCATCAAAACCATGGGAGAAAATATGCAAGAGACACACTAAAGTAAAAGGAAAATGCATCATTCATATCTAATAGCAAAGAGTAAGTGAGTGTGTGTATGTGTGTGTGTGTGTGTAAATGCCAGCTTGCCTGCAGGGCAGTAGTTTGGGGGCAATTTGGATGGAGCTCTTGATAATAGAGGAACAGGGATTAATAGAGAAAATAAACATCCCATGGAGTTGTAATGAATTCCATGTGGAGGGGCAGGCACGCTACAAGCCACCAGTCAGGCCCACACACACACACACACACACACACACGCACACACCTGAGTTCTACTATTTCCACTGACTGTAACATTGGGATCCCATGGAAGTCGTAATTTCAGAGCATTAAAATGGTTCCACGTGTATCATATTTGCCTTGTGTGGTCGATCTGTACAGAAGTTCTTTTGATAATTCAACAAGAGTTATAAATAAAAAGGAACAACTTTAACTTTCAATTATGAATTAAACCATTAAAACCTACTCTTAGAAATAAGGGTTTCAAAGGGATTCTTTCTAAAGGGCTGAGGTTCTACCCACAACCATTTGCTTCTGAAGAACCCTTTTTTGAATAAAGCTTTTTCAAGGATTCTTTGTAACACAAAGGGTTCTATTAAGAACCCTTTTTGGAAGAAAGAGTTCTTCAAGGATTGTTGAAAGCATGGATGTTAAAAGATCCTCCTTTATTTCTAAGAGTGCAAGATCAGTGAATAAATAAGGCTAACAGGACTCAACAGTTCCAGCTCTAAGAGCTCTTTACATGAAGGAGATCACCAGGTGAGTTCAGGTGAAGACCTATTAAAATCATTCTGACACTAAGCAAATGTTTTATCCATCAAGCGCTGTCCAACACTGTAGCATCAGCTCACTAAACCGTCTATCCACTTTCGTTAGTTGAACATGTGGAATTCAGCTTATATAAACAATAAACAACAAATGACGCAGAATGAAGCGCCCCATGACAGGAACTGTTTGTGGAAACACATGGCAATCAGATCCCAAATACCAAACTCTAGACACAATAGTGCACGAACATTTGAAAAGTTTGGCGGCGTTAAGAATGAACACATTCTCTCACAGCGGGCTACTGGCGGCCGTCAGACCTGAGAGTCCAGTGACCCGCGGAGAGATGACCCCTCTGTCTACCGGTCAGCATGAGCAAGAGACGAGACAACACACATACACACACACACACACACACACACACACACTCTCATATATGTATGCAACACAATCATAAGAACAATGCGGTCTCTCTTCTCCTTGCCAAAAAGCGATACACACATGCACACAAGTGTCCCTCCTCTTTCCCCCCCAAAAAATTCCCTGCTCTTGTTTTCTCAGCCTGAGGCTGTGTGTTTTTCTTTGTGTGCCGGAATTCCTGTTTGCATTCACCTTTTTCCCCAAACAGGGGGAAAGGAAAACAAAAACATAATGAAAGGATTAACGGAGATTACAGGTTGTCAGAGTCCTGAAGCTCAAAGTGTCCATGTGTGTGTGTGTGTGTGTGTGTGTGTGTGTGTGTGTGTGTGTGTGTGCGCGTGTGTTTTTACAGAGGAACAAAACACGTGTATGCATGTACGAGTGTTGTCTGTAATTGCTCAGGGGTTGCGTGTATGTGTACATGTCATGCATGTGTGAGAGATGAGAATCTGACAAAAACCTCCTTTTTCGCTGCTTGTCCTCACCTCATCACAGAGGAATGGATGCCTCGGCAGCATAATACAAAGTAAACAGCACGCAAGTGTATAGAAACACATATATCTGGGGCGGTGGGTGTTGATGCTTTAAGTCTTGCCCATAATCTGCATGGGGCTTGATTCTGTGCATCTCGTATTTAGAGGAAAATGATAATAATAGTGGCTTAGTTGCTTGTTGAAATTAGCATAAACCCACATCATTTTCACATCTTAAAAGGCACTAAAAGAGAGGATCACACACACGGTGTAATCCTCAAGTGAATGAGACGGTTCACCGGCCTAGCAGTGAGGTGCTAATACAACACGGTGGCTTGTCACAGCAAGTCTAGTCGAAGCTTTAGCGGCGGCGAAGATAACCCGGAATAATAACCAGGCTAAGTCTGCAGGGAGCTATAGAGGATTAAAAAGGTAACTAAGGTACAAACGCTAGTTAGCTTTAAAAGATAACAGGCGGGCATTTACCAAAGTACAGCAAGTCCAGACCTAACTGTATCCTGATGAGAAAGAACTGCGTCTTAACGTGAAAAGAAACCGGCTCACAAAAAGGTCCACGATGATCTTCTAACATTTTCTCAAAGAGAACAAACATGAGACCAAAGAATCATCCATTATTATGTAACTTTCCTCATTCTCACGCTAAACTACCCGCTGGAGACCTCAGAGGAGAAATTCTTTGATTGCACCAATTGCAATACGACAGATTTCATTAGCAAGCAGTTTTATTTTCCAAACTAAATGTTTGTTTTTCATACGCAGCTGAGCTCGAAGAGGCCGTAAACACACACACACACACACACACACACACACACACACACACACACACTTTGTGAAAAATGTTCACAGGCCCTTCTGCATGGAATTTTATCAGGTTTATATTTGGACCACAAAATGGGAAGGGCATGGAGGCGGTTTGAGATATCACAGGTCACCTTCTCTCATTGCATGCTTTACCATGAAACGCTCAAGCACACACACACACACACACACACACACACACACACACACACACACACACACACACATATATAAGATATAAATAAATGCACGCAGTGCGCAAGGGGAAAGCCAAATGTTGATCTGTTCCAGGCCACCCTCTCCATTCAAAGGGAGCTCAATCGCTAGTTCTATCATGATGAATGTACAGAGGCGGAGTATAAAATATACAGAAAAAGCACTAAGCAAGATAAATAGGAGAAAGTACAAAGAAAAGGAGAATGATGAAGGACAAGGAGTGTGAACTAGACTCAGGGAAAAGGGAGGGGGGAGGAGAGAGAGAGAGACAGAGAGAGAGAGAAAGAGAACGAGAGAGAGAGAGAAAGAGAGAGAGAGAGAGAGCTGTGGAGTGAAAAGAAGGCGGAGAAAGACATGCTCATATCTGAAGTGCAGATTCTGTCACCACCACTGAGATTTAATATACCGTTTAATTATCTGACTGTGCATCTGTGCAAACACCCACATCCTCTGCTGCCTGAGCCGCACGCACACACACACACACACACACACACACACACACACACACACACACACACACACACACACACACAGCTGACCCCCCCCAAAAAAATAGACACAGACACACATGTGGACTCAGTGGGAGGCCAGATGTAAAAAAAATTAAAAAAATTAAAAAAAAGCTATTACAAATTGAAAAATGAACAATAGAGCATGTAAGTTAAGGCGCTAAATGTGAGTGTGAGTGTGTGTGTGTGTGTGCATAAAGATGATTAATGAGCAGAAGAGAGATGTTGTTTGTTTTAGACTTGTACTGCGGGCAGCTTGATGGGGAGAGGGGGATTGTGGGAAAGTTAGACGTAATGTATATTCAGAACTATCAAGCTGATCAGGGGGTTTTGTGCTGCTACGTCTTGAGTAAAGCGAGAGGCTACGCTACAGATTTACAGACTTTACATTCTTATGTGTGTCCATCAGTGTTGACTCAACAGAAAGAGACAAGGCGAAGATTTGTGTCAGTCTGTGTGTGTGGCAGCATGTGATCTGAAGGTGACAGATGGCGCTCGTCACAGCTTCAGTGGTCACAAACCGTTTACCCAGGAGGCATCGCTCACAGGGTTTGTTTTGACGGGGAGGAGCACCAAAAGGAGATTGCATTACAGCTCACTCACCGCCCTCAGATGGCTCGGTACCATTCGCCCCCCCTCCCTCCTTTCTCTTATCCAGATTGTCCATCTAATACATGAAGTACAATAAACACTCCCCTGCTTTATTTCACAAACACACTCCTGCGCTTCCACGAAGATAAACACGCATATTTTGCTGCTTGTTCATGCTCTTCTTCCGACTCTCCCTCTAACACACACAAACACTCATTTTTCTCTGTGTAATCGCTTCCGATGAGTAGAGAGGGTGCTGACAGATGTGGAGGCTAGTAGTGTGAAGGAGACATGGAGCGTGGGGAGAGGGGGGGGATTTGCTGTTCAGACTGGCAAATGCAAGATCCACCGCACAGATCAGCCTTCACACTGATAAAAGGGTGCGATAGAGAGTGAAACGTTGGGACAAATTCTTTCAAATGGGGTGAGGAGGTCAACCTCGAGGTGAGAATTTGATAAGCAGCTTCTGTTTTCCCTCACGTGCGGGTCACAATTACAAAAAAGAGGCCGACAAGCCCAAAGAAGCAAGCTATCTTAAGTGCTGCACTGAAGACAGCGTTGCTTTTATCCGCACCAAACACCGGTCACAGCCAGAGCTCTCTGAAGTTGTCCTGATTGACAGGCATGACTGTGACACCACGCGCAAACACAAGTATGCCACATTCATACGTGAGAGAATGTTCCTTCTCTTCCATCCATATCTCCTGTGACGCCATTAGTGCATTTTGTGTCTAAGGGGGATGTGAATGTAATTGAGTTTTGTTGCAGCAGTTCCGTCATGTGGTTTATTCCGTCTCATGTTTGCTGTGTTGCATCCACTTGAAAGTGTGCTACAAAATGCACCAGGCTGTGAAGCATACTGTGGATCATGAACTTGTCGCATGAAAAATTCCACTCATGACCCATGGTTTATGTTTCATGTCGAGCAGCTGTCTCTCTGCGCCGTATAGAAATGTGTCTGTACAACTATTTTACAAAAGAACCCCTCGAGTGATAAGCCTGAGCTTCATGATAGGAACAGTTCTAGTCATATAAGAGTTAAGTCAAGTCAGTCACTTCACTATCAGAGAAACAGCTTATATAGGAATGTTATTTTTTATTATCAGGTCAGCCACTTCACTCATCATTCCCACCAGTCTTTTTTGTTGATACTAGAAGTCTAATCTTTAGACAGCAGCACTTCTCTCAGCAAAAGCCTAAATCCTTCATTGCTACAGAACATCCTGCCTCATTACAAGTCATTCAGCTGTAGAAGAATTATTTTTTTGGGCTTAAAAGTATTTCTAATGAAAGGGTTTAGAAAGTTCTCTTTTCTACAGCATTGGCGCAAAAAAATGCTCAGACTTTATGTCATGTAACAAAAACCTCTAGTCTAACATGCTATTGGATCTACCTAAGTCTATATGCAATCTCTGGAGAAGAAGTTCCCAAAGAATTTCAAATATGTATAGGCAATAATGGCGGGGCAAGAAATTGAAAGAAACAACTTGTTTAATGTGATCACCTATTAGAACCAAATGTTTATCCTCCAACCCAGACTCTGTTGACCCGACAGCAATCAGACTTTGAACTGTTTACTGGAACACTAGTATGTGATACAGGGTTCCAAAGCATTTTTTTTTTTTTTTAGCCAAAACGATGTGTATTCCGAACAATTTCCAGGCCTAGAAATCTGTTTTTATAATGTCGTAACTTTTCCAGGAATTTCATGACTTTTCCAGGAATTTTACGACCCTGGGAACCCGGGTGATAAAACACAGAAGACAGAGCAGCAACAAAATATTCCAAACCGTGTTAAGAATGATCCACTTACAGTGCTAACTCTATTAGCTTTCACCCTCTTGTACTAATCGCATGCGCAATTCTCAGGGTGAAGTACCTGAATTACCCTGACATTAAATGTTCACCCCGTCCAGCTCAGCTTACTCAGCGTCTTAAGCAGCCGTGCACGCTGTCTGGCTTTTGACCAGCCGGACACCACTTTGATGCATGTTTATGTAACATCACGACTATTTCTTTTACTAGAAGTTGGCATAACACAGGAAGGAAAAGGATTATAGGTGTGAAGTTGTGCAATTACATTTTAAATGATGACCAACATTAAAATCTTCTATACAGGATTCCTATTGGATGCAAAGGTAACCACATATAGGTCTCTAATGCTGTGTTGATCATGCTCTACACCAATAAAATCCCTCTTTGGGCCAACAGGCCCTCACACACAAACACACATTTACAAATACACACAAGCGCACACACAGTTCCGGCGCTTAAACTTTATGGAGGCATAATCTCCCCCCGTCTCACATATAAACAAACTCTATAAAAATGATCACACCGGGAGTGTGTGTGTGTGTGTGTGTGTGTGTGTGTGTGTGTGTGTGTGTGTGTGTGTGTAAGCACACAGGTGGGAGTCAGAAAGTGAGTGAAAGAGAGACAGGCACAAAGACACATGACAGTAATCAAGCCACTTAGGTTAAGCAGACACACATGAAACCTGAACGCAAAGAACACATAACGAGGGTAGAAATCTAATTTAGAGATCTCAGATCTCACTCTAAATAGCCACAGGAACATGTGCACATAACACATGTACAGTCTGGCTTTTAGCTAGAAATAGGTCAGATAAAGAGACACATATAAGTGTGAGAATACCGCATGAACATTAAAAAAAGCCAGGTACTGTATGCGAATGTGAGACAGAAGTAGAGGGGAATAAAGAGAGAGGGAAAGAAGTGATAGTTCACGACTCGTCTCTTTTCATCCCTTTCTCCAAAGGGGACACCAGAGACTTTAATTACCTGCACCTGTGAGTGCACACAAAGAGCCCCACCCACCAATCTGGCTGTGGACCACACCCTAGTTCCCACAGTAACCTGCTTAAGACCCCACCACTTAACCCCCTCCCTCCTTTACACACACACACACACACACACACACACACACACACACACACACACACACAGTCCCAAGACTGTACATAGTGTACACAGACGTGAATCAACGAGGTCGGCAGGAGGAAGAGGAGGGTCTACTCACATCCAGAGAGTCCTCGTTGACAATGATGAGGGACATGCCGTGTGTCACCAGACGACAGGAGTAACCTGAGAGACAGATAGTGGAAGGTAGAGAATGGGGGATGGGGGGAGAGATTAGATGTACTCAAACCCAAAACACAAGTGAGAAACTTGATTTGCAAAATCCTGCTCCATTCTCTCACACAGCTATCTGACTCCATTCTCCTCCATCCGCCTCTGGCCATCATCGTATCTCTATTGTAGTCTGTTACGCATAGTTCAATTACATCATGCACCAATTAAAACACAGCAAAACTCACAATTTGTGTGTTTTTGTGGACATCTCCCACAGACTTCCTGTGCAACTTTAAGTCCCTTCTACCCTGCGCACCCCTGGCACATTTCCCTTAGAGATTTAAGAATTGTCTGGCATTTCATGGCACACATAATGCCTACCATTCATCAAACCGTTATTCAATAAGCTCCAGCTGCAGAGACAAGGGGACTTCCACACCATCGCTGGATTCGCCTGCATCACTGGCACGTACTCCACTGAAAGCCCTCTCACAGCTGCTTGGGGCAGAACTGTCCCTCCTGTGACTTTAGTTTAAAGGCTTCCCTCTCTCACCTATGTTGATGGCAGTCTCCTGCTTGTCTCCGGTGAGGACCCAGATCTTGATGTCGGCCCTCATCAGAGTGGCGATGGTCTCTGGCACGCCGGCCTGCAGACGGTCCTCTATGGCCGTGGCGCCCAACAGAAGTAAGTTCTGTTGGCGGAACAGAAGAATGTCACAGAAATATGATTCAGACAGACAGTGAGAACAAAATATGGCGAGAGAGGAAAGTAGGTTAAAATAAATGATGTAGGCAACATCCCCAGACTGTATGTGAGGGCTCTTTCTCTCCAGAGAACATCATCCATATCTAGTTAGAGGATGAACGATGCCAGCAGGTTCAGCTCAGTTGGTACAGCAGCTCATTTTAAACCTCTATATACCAACTCTGTGTCTTCGTGCCAAAAAGTAACCCATTACCCCCTCCCTTGCTTTAATTTGTTCAGCATTTAAATGTATGTGTACCCTCATTAGACGCACTCAGACGCACACAGAAACACTCGCACGGACACACAAGTTAACACTACTGTGTTGTTGACTCCAGTTTATGGGGCTTTTGGCACACTGGTGAAGGTAATTACCCTTGTGGTCTCCCAGTCTGAGCTCCCCTACTCCTTCAACTGCTTCCTCTTTTTTTCCTCTTCACTTACTTCCCACCTTGACTCTCTACTCTAAATCCTTGCTTTGCCCACATATTAGTTCAACTCTCTTGCTTCTCATCTGAAATCTTTATTTTGTTCACTTATTTCCCAATCAGTGATATCTTTCTGACCAATACAAGACGTCCACAACGCCCATCCCTTTAGGAAGGAGCAGTATCTGTCTTTACATTCTGCTAAAAGAATTGTGTATGCAATTTACTTTATTGCAGTGTGGGAATCAATGGAGCCACTCTGCCACCTGCTGGCGAACATGCAGTGTGTGTTTGTAGGCGCATGAATCAGGAAGAATATAATGACACAAAGAATTTTCAGGTCTCTGCTTTGATTTCTAGACATCTCACATAAGGTTGGACACCATCTCATTTTCTGTAGTGATTATATTGGTGTGCTTACCTTTTCCAGTAGTTCATAACACTCCTCGAGTTTCTGAGCGCGGTCTTTGAGCACAGTGCTGACACGATTGTATTCCTTTAGCCACTCCTGGTAGGCGTCTTCCTCCAGGTCCACATAGGCAAAACACAGAGTCCTCAGTCCTGGACGGATGGGAGGAGGATAAGACGATCAGTCAGTGTGATCACGGGGAATAGATTATGTTTCTAACTGGGAGCGAGTGTTTGGAGGAAACTTAGGAAAGATGGCTCTGAGGTGGGACCAAGCAATGTCATGTCTTGACACCAGTAAAACAAACAAGCATCTTTTAAACAGAGAGAAACTCAACTATGGCTTCCCTTCCCTCCGCCTTCTTTCTTTCTTACCTTCAGTAGCAAACTGTTCCAGATGAGCAACGGTTAATTCTTTGTACTGGGACGCCTCAGTCAGACGCTCAAAGATTACATTATCCTGCAAAACAACAAAATAAGCATTATTGAAACATGTTAAAAGGACATTAGCAGAGCTGAATTATAGTCATAATGAGATAAACATACAGCTCCTTTGCAGTACAGCCGTAGCTTCCCGTTGGGGGTTCTGACCACCACAGACATGCGTTTGCGGTTACTGTGAAGGAAACAGTGGGCTCAGTTTCAAAAACACACTACTTTTATATTACACAGTTATTTACTGCCTGAGAAGAACATTTATGGGAGTATTACCTGTTAAACTCCAGCACATTTAGTATCTCATAGCTCATCTCTTTCCCTCTCTGAAACAAAGAACAAAATGTAAGCTCCTAACTTTGCTTAAAGCAGCAATTCCTGCAGTAAAACACACAGATACACACTTACAGCTTCAAGTATGACTGAATGCGGGGTTCTTGCAGTGAAGACAAAACCGAGCCCTTTGGCCCCTTTGACCAGCGCTCCCTCATCTGGAGAAGAGGCCTGGTAGATGATCTGGTTGTCCTCTCGCTCTGGGACCACCGTGTGGCACACTGCCATCATTGTCAGGAACTCACAGATCTGAGGTGACGTAGGCTGAACACATACATACAAACAGAGTGGATGTCATTTTTGGGCTGAATAGGTTTGCTTCGGATAAAGAAAAGTGAGAAACGCTTCAGAGACACCTACATGGGTCTCGATGTTTTGGACAAGAGTTGGATCGTCAAACTCTGTAGAGTTGTTGCTGCTGGACGGCAGATTGCTGTGAAGACAAGAAATACAGATTTATGGCAGGAGTTCATCTAATATTGTGTAGAAAAAAATGGCATTCATATAAAATAAGTGAGTTGTTGTCAACTTTTTGTCTACTATTCTGATCAAAGCATACACGGTACATTCATTTCTTAAAATGTGCACAGCCTAAAATGGAGAAAAGCATATCAGAGAGGGGAAAGACGGATGAGACGGTCACTGACCTGAAGTCATCCATTGAACGATCACACTCGAGATCAGGGAAGTGGCTGCAGTGATCAATGAGGAACCAGTCAGTTGATGAGTTGGTTAGTTCATTTGTTCAGTCAGTTGGAATAATAACAGAACAGTATTACAAGGAAGTCTACGACATGAATTACTTTCATACTTAGCGATTAAAAGGTTACTACTAAAGTGTGTTTAGTTCGTTATATTTTAGAAGGTGGCTCCTTTGACAGGCAGAGCTAAGAGGAAAGAATTAATCTACAAAAAAAAAAGAAGAAGAGAGATGACTGACCCATATGTAATTCCCGCAATAGTACACTTCTTGAAGGTCATGATGTTACAGGTTAGGGTTCCGGTCTTGTCTGAAAAGAGATACTTCACCTGGAGAAGAGGAAATAGGTAATGTAAAGCAAGTGTATTGATTGAGTGTGTATATCATGGTAACCCTGGGCCTACTTCCCATCCTGAAGCCACTGATTAAGAGGAGGGGGAGGAACTGACCTGACCCAGCTCCTCATTAAGATTGGACGTTCGAGCCATGGCCGGCGTGTCTGTCTCTGCGTAGTACATCTCCATGTCCTGAAGGGGAAAAAAACACAGCAAAAGGGATCAGAAATAGTAAAAAGTTAATTGGACAACATGCGTTACAACACACACACGGGCCGTACCCAGTTGATGAAGAGGGCCTGTGTGAACTTGACCACCTCCAGAGTGACCAGCAGGCTGATGGGGATCAGGTTGTTGTACAGGATGATGAACGTCAGCAGGTTATATGCAAAGTTAGTGGAGATGTCACCTACACAAACGCACAATCATCACTTATTCATGGACCCTTAGAATGTGTGTTAATGCCGACTCATTACCGTTAGGAGACTTAAGTTACTGGTTGTGAAATGCAGTGTGTGTGTGTGTGTGTGTGTGTGTGTATGTGTGTGTGTGTGTGTATTCTCACCAGCCCTGGACAGGTACCAGCAGGAATCTTCAGTGTGTTTGTCGTTCCAGATGGCGGCGCCCACAGAGCTGATCAGGGCCATGACCAGCAGGATGCCAAACAAGACCAAGATCTGCATGTTGGTCACCCGCTCCACATTAGAGCGCTTCAGCGGTGCCTTGGTGGAGTTCTGGCAGGTGAATGGGTCGATGAATACAACACAGAGACACTCACATCAAGACCATGCTGGACGATGGCACAGTTTCATTGAGTTGCAATAGTGTCACTGGGAAGAAGTCCACTTGCAGCAGCTAAAGCTCTAAATTATTCCTGCTAAGAGGGAAGATAACTATTAAAAATATCAAATACATTTTGTTTTGAAGCCAGGATTTTTCAAGCATGATACACAATCTATTGTATTCAGACAAGATGCTGTTTACCTGCATCAGTTTGGAGTCATGGCCAGTGTAGACAACAATTCCCACAACCCACTGCGTGTTTCTGAGCTGGGCGCCGCGCAGCAACACCTGGTCTGGACCCAGAGGAGCTGGACTGAGAGGAGCAAGGAACAAACAAAACATGAGAGATTAATAACAATTTCGGTTCAACCTGCATTTTAGTTTGATGCATTCAGAAGGAAATTGCTGTCAACAGGATGGGTGTTTTCTTTTGTCGAGTCACTTCGCAAGCTTTACTTTTTTGCTTCAAATTTATAATTTATAAAACCCTTGGTAAATTTGAATTCACAAATAATGCAAATGTTTTTACTATGACTTGTCTTTTAAATGTGATGTCTTTTGTCCCGGATGGAAATCTTTAAATGGATATCTATTTATCCTGTTGTCTTATTTTATACAAACAGGGACGTGCGGTCAGGATGACAGGGGAGGATCATGAAAAGTAAAAAACAAATAATGATAAAATAAAATACATATTAATATTTCTCCACTGATCTGTGCTATAAATGTAATTTCTGTATGATTCCAATCATTTCAAGCATTTTTGTAATCAAAATCGCTGAATATGTTACCACTGTAATAGTTTAGACTCTTTTATTACACATCCTTTCTTTACATAGAATAGGTAATGTATTTCACGTCTGTGTAGAACATATTTAGTCTTGCTGATCTGACATTAAGCCGCAGTGAAAAAGCACAGAGGCGAGGCCAACAGTACCTATGCCTCAAAGAAGGGGGCGCGCGAGAGCCCACGGGTCGGGTTTACGCTTGCTCTTCTTCTACGCTTCTCTTCTTCTACGCTTATCTTCTTCGTCTTCTTCGTATGTTTCGCTTTCACCGCAAAATGGAGGAGTCTATACTCAAGCTTAAACTTTTCTCAAAACTGGACTTTCAATCGAAACGTGAAGTGATAAATAATGGGAGACCAAAGCCGGAGCTGAAAGGTTTGGTTCAAACGACGGGACCGAAGATAACTCGCTCTTTCCAATTGGACTGGTACAGCCGAAAAGACTGGCTGTGTGGCTGTGCTACAAGAAACCGCCTTTACTGCTTTCCCTGTCTTTTGTTCTCAAAATGTGACACTGTCTGGACTAATTCAGGATTTGGTGACTTGAAAAATCTACCAAGGAGCCTCAGCAAACATGAAAGATCAACTGCTCACATTCAAAGCCAAATTGCTTTAAAAACTTTTGGGACTTCGAGCATAGATTTGGCTTTGGACGAACAGCGGAGACTAAATATTAGCGTCCACAATGCTAAGGTAAAGGAAAACCAAGAGATTATAAAAGACCTCATTAATGCAACCTGCTTCCTAGCCAAACAGCAACTGACTTTTTGTGGTAACGACGATAGTTCAAGCTCTTCTAATCGTGGCAACTATGTAGAACTGTTGCATGCTTTTGCTGAGAACGATGAAAGATTGGCGAGACATTTGGAGACAGCCACTGAGTTTTCTGGCTTATCAAGCAGAATACAGAACGATTTAATTGAAGCAGTCGGTGAGGTGATTAGAGATGATATCAAAAAGGAGATTAAGGCAGCCCCATTTGTTGCTGTAGAAGTAGACGAGACAACGGATGTCACAAACAAAGCCCAGATCTCTGCCATTTTGCGTTATGTGGCTAAAGGTGAAGTGAGGGAGGCCTTCTTGGGATTTGATGATATGAGTGAAGACAGACGAGCCCCTGCTATAGCCGAGTATGTCTTGGGAGTGTTGGAGAAATACACGTGTGTCGAAAAGCTGGTGGCGCAGACTTATGACGGAGCAGCTGTGACGTCATCAGAGCTTAATGGGGTGCAGGCCAGGATTAAAGAGAAGGTGCCTGAGGCCATGTTTACTCACTGTTACGCACACAAATTGAACCTGGTGCTCTCGCAGTCAGCAAAATGCATGCCTGAGTGTAGAGCTTTTTTTAAAACAGTTGAGGGACTAGCGTCATTTTTCAGTAAGTGCACGAAGCGCACCGACTTATTTGATGATGTTGTGAGGCGACGTTTACCAAGAGGAGCATGGAGCTCAAATTCAAGACTGCTGCAGATAATAAGCATGTACCAATCTGATCTGCGTGCTGTATTCCATATTATGAGAGAAAATCCAGATAGTTGGGATAATGACACCCTGATGATGGCCGCTGGGTTTGAGCAGTGGCTGTCAAAAGCATCGACATGCTTTTTCATTATGGCGTATGCGGACATCTTCAGTGAAACCGATGCACTCTTTACAGTGCTGCAAAACAAAGTCATGGACATTGAACTCTGTTGTGCACGAATCTGGGACACAATTGGATTTGTGGAACACCAGAGACAGGAGTTCAACAGTTTCTATGAGCGATTTGAGCAGAAATGCGCCACACTCGGAACGACAGATGATGTCCAAAGTCCAGAGTCGGACAGAGATGAGAGGAAACAAATGTTTGAGAACATTCTGGACAATGTCAGTGTTCAACTGAAAGCTAGGTTTGATCGTTTTGGTGAGCTAGCTTTCCTTGGTTTGGTCGATTGTACAAAATTTGATGAAATGGCAAAACATTTTGATGACGCCAAACTGGAGAGCCTGTCAGAATATGCCAGGTTCTTTGACTTCGATAGACTAAAGGCTGATCTCATCGGACTGTATAGCTCACAGACAGTGCGGGATGAATGTAAATCCCCTGGACAGCTTCTCAGCTTTTTGGCCCAGAAGGATCTGATGCAGGCTGTTCCTGAGGCGACAAAGTTACTCCAGCTGGTGCTCACTATACCGGCTGCAACTCTGTCCGTGGAAAGGTCATTCTCTGCTTTGAAAAGACTCAAAACATACAGTCGGAATCGGACTGACCAAGGACGACTTTCATCCCTGGCAATAATCTCCATTGAGACGAAGAGACTCTCAAAACTAAAAGAAAACAAGGAGGACTTTTACAACAAAGTCACGAAGATTTTTGTCCAGAAGGATGAATATGTACCGTTCCTATGTGTGTGTAAATAATGCTGGCATGAAATATGAAAATCAACCAGTACTCAATGTGCAAGCTGCCAATTGAGTTTCTTGGGTTCATATATTTATAAATCGGACTCTGAAAGAGTCAGTGCCTCACCAGCCACGAACCTCACCGCACGTCACTGTATACAAAAGATACAATTTGAATACTAATTTACAAAAATGAACATTTAACACTGACAATACACTTGTTTTTTTCCATCAATAACTGTGTGTGTGTGTTTGTGTCTCACTTCTGGTTCTCCAGCCGCAGAGTGCCAGTGAAGTCATACAGGTGTCTGTTGGGTTCTTCGCACTCCAAACGACCAGACAGAGCAATCAAATCCTCCAGAGTCTGAAAAGCAGCTGTGAGCGAAAGACCCTGGAGAAAATTAAATATGTCAAGTCAGGATTATCACAAAGTGCATAACTGAAAAGCAAAGTTCATGAGATAAAACAGCTCTAATAGACACTAATAAAAAAAACACTAATAGAAAACAGGAGAACTTCATCAAGTCCCGAAAGCCAATGGCAACATTTTTCAACATCTTTTATTAATTTGCATTCTGATTATTTTACAAAACACATACTTTCTACTAAAACCTAAATTGGGGGAGAAATTCCTAACTGACCAAGAGCAGAATCTATTCACTGAGAAATCTCCCAAACCGATGAGCTGCTGTGTCTCACCTGTCTGATCTTCAGGTTGGTTTCTCCATCCAGGTTGGAGGTCTCAGTGTAACACATGGCCTGCGGCTCGCTGTAGAGAAGAGGCGTCAACAAAAATTGTAGTGCTTGAAATTAAAATCCATCAATCGACAGGAAATCAGTCAATGACCGTTTTGAATTTCAAATAATCAATTATGTAATTGCTTATTACTGTTAAAGATCTGCTTCTCAAATATGAATATTTGCTTCCTTTATATGATTTCATAAAATGTTTCCAATATAAACACTTTGGGTTTATGACAGTTGATCAATTTTAAAACAGTTCTTTAAGTTCACGCAATATCAGATTGGAATTAACGATTAATCATGAAATGCATCATAAATTGCCGAAAAAAGTAGTGTAAATTAGTTTAATGCACAAAGAATTAGAACAAAGCTATTAACAGATAAATATACACAAAGGCATATGTGTGCTCACACACAAACACGCACACTCATACACACTGAGGTCTGACCTGGAGGACACAATGACCATGTCAGCTGGAAGGTGCTGGCCATTGGTCACCTTCACTATGTCGCCTACTGCCACCTGGTGGCCGGGACGCAGCAGTGCAACAGCGGGAGAGAGAAAAAAGGTGGGGAGAAAGAGAAAGAGGGGTGTTACAGCAGAAGAGGGTGAGGGGTAATGGGAGGGCATAAAGGAGGGAGACAAACAGAGGAAACAAGAGGCCGGTTAACAAGTGACCAATCGAGAGGCGGCAAATAGAAAGAGAGGGAAGACTTGAGATGAAGAGACAGTGAGCACAGCAGTGCAGAGCTTTAACTTTTGGGATTAGGCTGCAACAGAGGCAGACCAGACTAAGTAAGACTCAAAGACTGCAAGAATGTAGAGACAAATAAAAGGAGAAGAGAGAAACAAGCCATCCAATATTAGCCTGACAAAACTGCAGTTTTTGTAAAAAAAAATCAATTTTCAAAAACTGGGAAATATTCCTGCAGCACTTATAACCGAGTTCTTCCCTCAATAAAAGGGAGCGTTCTGGGAAACTACTTGTAACCACCTTTGTTTAATGTAGACATTATTGAATCAGCGGGGCAGCTGGAACAAATTCCTTCACATTTTCTGACCTTGAATAACAAGGAGGGCTGCATTCCTTCTCTACACCACAAAACAACGACTCAAGTTTGATTTGATATGACCCGCTGGAGCACGGCTGTACACAGCTGGACTCAGCTAATGAGTACATTCAAGAAGAAGAACACATTTCCAGTCAATAGTTAATACAGTTAACATGTGTTGTACAGTGAAAAACCAAGAGTTCATTTTGCTCAGGTAACTAACTTGGCAGAGAAAAAGAAAAAAGCTTTATGTGAAAATGACATGAGACTAACTGGTCCTGATGAAGTGCAGAAAACCTAGTTATTAAACTAACAAGACCTGCTTATGTGGAATATTGTGTATTTACTGTCAGGGATTCACAGCACAGACAGATCCTCAACAAACAGACTGAGTGACTACAGAGTAGCCATGAGAAGTGGAACACAAGAAATCCTGCAGGGAAACCAAAAGAGGAGAACATATACAGGTGAGACTGAGACAGAAATGTAGCTCTGAGACTACACCATTTAATAATAAAATATGCAAAGAAATTTCAAATCTTAATCCCTGATTTGACAAAACTAGACCATCGTTTTCATCATTTCATGCCTACGTTATTTGAATGCTTTTGCTTTAACTGATTTAGTTCCATTTCCTATTTTTTTTTTTTTTTCTATTTTGAAAATAAATGTACCTTTAAAGCTGGCACGTCTTCACGCTTCGTACAGTATTATTTTATGTCATTCATGCCAATGAAGTATGTTCAAACTGAACTGAAGAGGCAGAGAGAGGAAGGCTAAAGCGCAGGAGTGATGAGTGAGAGCAACAAAGATGGAAGACTGCGATGATCCCGGTACCTGTTTCCATATGATCGTCTGCCAGGCTCCGCTCCGCAGCACTGAGAGACAAGGACAACACGGCCATCAGTCAACCTATAGAGCGACACTCATACAGTATTCATGGGGACTAAACTTTTTGTCTGGGGCCTGCACTATAGTGAGTGACAGACAGACAACAGCCATTCACTCAGCCATGAAAGGAAAACAAAACCCACACAAATAGACGCAGGCGGCACACTCGTGGAAAAGCGCACAGACAGTCGATGCATATTAACGAGCACAGACACACGCAGACGATACCTGTTGTCTTCTTCTTGTTCACGGTGTTGTCTGCTTTGTGTCTTTTCTGTCAAGACGGATAAAGAAGTGTTAGCTTTTAGGACAGGAATATAATTTTCTTCTCTCCTGTAATTTAAAAAAAGTAGCAACTTCTACCAAGAGGTACTCACATAGTCCTCTATGATCTCTTTGATACCGGCCACCGTGAGGATGAAGATGAGTGGGACCAGTGTGGTGTAGCGACCGGTCGGTGATACATCAGGGATTTGCTGGTCAGAGAGTCAAGAGAGGCAGATATCAGAAGTCATTGCTCGTAGTGAGTAGCTCAAAGCCCCCATAATGCAGTGTACAGTGGGATACAGTGAGTGTACTGTATAGTGTGTCTTTGATGGGTGGGCAGAGCCATGTGAGCATGACGACAGAGCGGGAGAAGTGATCGTCTTCTATGATCTAATTTATTCTTTCAGTTTAGAAACGGTCTCATGTTGTGAGACAACATGTAATGTTTAATTTATCAAATGAGTACATGTGTAATATCTAATCAATATGTATTGATATAGTCATTCTCTCACACAAGCTAGTGATATGACCCATTTGAGAAGTAATCGTTATACTTATTTATCTTTTATTCTGCTCCTTCTGGCTTTCTGTGGAAATGTACCAAATCTTCACTCTGCCATCTAGAAAACAACTCTCAATCATCCATAACTCAGTATGTCAAAAATAGCTGGGCCTGTGGGAAACCCTGGGATGTTTTAGCACAAACTCCTCAGGATTTGTCTTCTAAAGCCTGTGTGGGCCTCAGAACCAAACAGCACACACAAAGCCAACAGCGCAGGTCACAGTTGCTACCGTGTCGTGCGTGGAGTTTACCTGCATGAGTGCGATGAACAGGAAGAAGGCGTTGGCGGCCCGCCTGATCTGCTCATACAAGAACCGGGGCAGGAAGGTGAGAATCCCATACTTGGTCGTACTGCAGAAGAAGACAAGGACGAAGGAGATTTAACACATTTACATTCAGGCAGATGGAGGCAGAGAGCCAGATATCGCATTAGCAAAAAAAGGAATTCATGCATAAATTGTCTGCTAATGATTTTTTTTACCTTAAAAGGTTGAATAACTGACTCTATTTGTGTTTTAGTGTTGCAGCACTTGAAAATCTATTTAAAAAACCCTAAATTGTGCTCAGAGAGGGCAAACAGAGCCATTAGCGGGTGCACACACATCACACCTTTAAATAGAGCAATACTTTAAATCCAGCAATCTAAATAAAGACCCAGCACTCCATAAAATAGGTGCAAGAAACCATGGCGACCTCAACTTGTCTGTCAGTCAACTGCATTGATCAACTGTATCGATTAGCCTGGTTATAGCCAGGAGCTTCCGTAAGAGCTTTTAGAGAAGTTAAAAATAAAAAAGTCAACCTTCAAGTCAAGGCCTTAGTTTTTTTCCCCTGTGTGGCCTGAGTGAAAAGTTGGAGCTTCTGCGATGGTCCTTGTTTAATGGATAGAGTGTGTGTTTGTGTGTGTGTGTGTGTGTGTGTGTGTGTGTGTGTGTGTGTGTGTGTGTGTGTGTGTGTGTGTGTGTGTATCAAGTGCATGCACCCCTCCATCACAGTTCACAGTCTCCTAGGAGATGAACCCGTGACCGCTTTTTCCATCTGCCTCACTCACACAGACGCAAAACTACAAAGAGCAGGAACGTTACACACAAAGCACAGACGCAACAGCTGTTAGTCTGTCGCAAGCGCGCACGCGCGCGCGCACGCGCACACACACACACACACACACACACACACACACACACACACACACACACACACACACACACACACACACACACACTCAGTGTCCTGACCCTGATGCTCTGAAACCACAGTTAGTGATACTACACCTATGATCCAGCAGATAAAGCTGCCTTAATCTAATCATAGACAAGTTACATCGAACTCCACACACACACACACACACACACACACACACACACACACACACACACACACACACACACACCTATTAAACTAGGCAAAAAAAAAAGGCAGATTCATAGTTTTTCATGCTGGTGGTGTTAACAGCTGTTAGCTGCAGGGGTGGTGGTCTTCTGCAGCTGTGTGGCTTTGTCATGCTTTTTATTTATAAAAAAAGAAAAGGTCAGTGTTCTTCATATGTTATAGGGCAACACTTGGCTGAGCTCAAAGAGAAGTCATCCCTCTAAGCACAGGCAGGTTTAAAATACAAGTGTTTGTAAAATATTTGTCAGTTCTAATGTGTGATTCAGTTAAACATGGTCTACTTTACATTAGCATTTATGTATTTTCCTTAGAATAATAGAGCAGGTTACTTTGATGAGCAGCAGTAATGCTTAGTTTGTATAAACACAATTGCATACAATGAAATATGGATGTAGAAGACCTCGGGAACAGAGAGAAGGTGAGTTGAGTGTCCAGATAAAAGGCTTCAATCTAAGAAAAATCAATAAGGCCTATTGAACCTTTCAAACATAAACTAAAGAGTTACAGGAACACAGAGACATCAGAGTGCTCTTTATTCTCCAATCAGCATGCAGCAATGGGCAGGACACCGCATGTGATCCAATCAGATGAGCCAGGGAGCACTTGTGTTAATCTTATTCGTGGAGCTGAAAAAGGCTCTTTCAAAAGTGAAATTAAATCTCCTGACAGTAATGGCAGACCACTGAATGTCAGCCGACTAACGACAGCTTCAACTCACAGAACATGAGCCCAATGCTACGCATGGCGCCAGGTGCAGTTAGTACATACAAATAGAATTAATAACAAGGTAATGACATGGTACAAATGACATTGTTGTCTGTCTAAATCAAACTCTAATACAGTTTGCCTGACTGCGAATTTGTATTTACGACCACAGCTGTACCCATAAAATACGCAGAGGACAGCTGGGATGATGCTTATAAAAGAGAGCCCACCTTTGACATATCACTACATACAAGCATCAATACATCATACGATCATAGATCTGTAGTCCACTTCAAAGCACAGAAAGTCATGACTAAAAGAAATGACACCTCCAGGGTCTGAGAAATCAGACAAAACTAAGGCGCTTTTCGAAATGTATGTAAACACTTTCATTGGCATCCTTAAATATTCATTACTCCTGAGGAAATATCGATTAAGTAACATAATGGTAAGTTGTTAAGCAAAGCACTTTCCAATGGGATTCAGGTGCCTCAGCTGCAGAGTTGCAACTTAATAGGTGAGTTATTAAAAGTATTAAGAGTCTTATCAATAGAGTTTCACCTGCAAAATTGTAGTAATTGTAAAACTAAACGTTTTGGTTGCTGTGATTTTAGGCCAAGCTAAAAGAAAGATGATTGTTTAGGGGAGAGATTTAAAAAAAAAAAGAAGCAAATCCTACTTGGTCCAAAGTCTATTTGTCGCACATGGCATGCTGGGAAAAAAAACATACAAACAGGCCGTAACAGGTTGTCCTTCAACCTGAAAGAATGGGTTTAAAGCCCCTCTAAAGTAAACATCTACAATGAGTGCCCTTTAGCAAGACACAGAACCCCACAGCTGACCATGTCCTCTGACCCCAGTCAGGCAAACAACTTGTAATAAAGTAGTCAAGATGAGCTAATCACTGTCTGAATAAACACAGAGTATCAGGTGAGTAACCAGAGGTTTCATAAGTCTGGTGATATCTATACTTTGCCGTGGTTTATTAAGCTCCGATTCAAACTTTTGGGAAACAAATAAAATCAGTTATGATCCAGCCTACTCTCTATACTAAATATGTCAGCCACTAGTTGTCAGAGTACACTCAAGCTACACAACATGCATCACAGCGAAACGTGCAAGTCGGCAGAAGCCCAGTGACACCTACCTGACGTGGTTGTCGCAGAACTTGGTGATCTGTGGCCGGTTGAGCAGCACCGTCCGCGCGGTGGCGTCTACGGGATCCGCCTGGGAAGTGGTCCCGGACATCTCATCATCTGCCTTGCGGTAACCGCCGGACGAGCAAGCAGGTCCTGCACCGTTGGATTGATGAGAGAGAGGCGAGGCTGAGTGAGTGCGAGGCAGTGAGACAGAGAGAGAGAGCGAGAGAGCGAGAGAGAGAGAGAGAGCGAGAGACAGAGACATAGACGGGAGACGTGGTTTACGGTTCAAAAGCGAAGGCGACCTATTAGTACTAGAGGCTACTGTATGCTGATGTATGCTGAAGCACGGCGTGGTCGATTGAATGACGTTTCCCGTTATAACCCCCCCCCCCCTGTCTTTCAGTATTATTATGCAGGTATCGTCAATGCACACGCGCTCGTTTCGCGACGCCCACGGGACCCCCCGCGTATAATGGATGTGCTGAGGGATGCACAATGGCGAACAAACACACGCAGAGTTTGTCTGTTTTATCAGCATGTCAACTTGTCCACATGCAACACACACAGGACACCCGGTGCACATCGTGGTTGTCATTAAGCAAAAAGGCACAAATTGCCCCCCCTCAAAAAAAAAAAAAGTGACAGAAGAGGATGCAACACGCTTCTTCTTCTGCAGACTCCCTGCCTCCCCGCCCGCCTGGCTTTGTCATCTCCGACCATTTTTAACGCGTCGTGATCTCCGCTCATTCGCCCCCACGCATTGAGCTCCCGGAGCGGGACGTATTCATCCTCGAGTGCGCCTAATGACGGGACAATATGTATAGCCTATATAGTTCTGCGGGGGGGGGGGCATTGTGGGGGCAGCGAGAGCAATGCAAACAGGTCAGGACGCCACAGTTTACTCAGCTGGTACAACAACGGCGAACCTGGGCGAGGACAGACGCAGCGGCGGCAGCGGCGAGCCCGTGCCTCCTCTCTCCTTGGTCGGCCTCGCTGAGGAAGAAGCTCCCGGCCCCGGTGAAAGATACTGGCCCGCCAAGCTCGGAAACCGTGTCATCTGGCCTTCCTGTCGCCTCGGGAAGTCCGTACCGGGCGCGATTCGAGCGATCTCCTCCCTTTTTAATTTGATGCTGAGCGGCTCACCACTGCCAGCGCAGACAACAAGGGAGAAGCCATATGGAGCTCCTTCGGCGCTGCGGAGGTGCAAAGCCGGCCGCTCCGCTTTTAAAGGGCCAGAAGCCCGATATCGCCTCGAGGTCTTGTGGTCAGACAGACGGGTCAGATGACATCCCTGAGGCAGGAACCATCCATCAGGAGATCACTTCACTGGGATGCCTGTGCAACACCAGTGTTCACCCACCGCAGGTGTCTGCTCTTCACATCATTCTCATTAGTTTGCATCGAGGCAGATACTTTATGTTTCATACTGCATGATCTCCAGTTATCTGGAGTGCATTTATCTGTAAAGCCAGGTAAGTGATTTACAAAATCCTCTCAGTATTCCGATAATACTATTTTAAGTGTGCCTGTAGTGCTCAATTGTTAATAAGATGAGCTGTATTTTGGGGTTATAGTAATTCCCTGGTTCGTTTGTATCATTTCTTGGGATCTGTGCATAGTGTGTGTTTGTCTGTGAGTGAGGCTGTAAGTGAAAACAACAACAGGCTAATTGCATAAATAAATTAGAAACAAATAAAGACTGGCAGGGTTTAGCAGATTGAATTTCCACCGTCCTGAAACTCTTATTTCTGCCGCACCACAATCCTACAGCAGACGGGTCAGTCTCCCTGCTCATCGATAACCAAAATATCATTATGTTCCACTCAAGCTTTTGTTCTAAAGAAGGCGAGGAATTGTAAAACGACCCAGACAGAAGCCAGTTGGGATGCGCTGTTATCACTGCTGACACATCAGACTTCCACTTTTCCATTAAAAGACACATTCACTCGTTTGTGTTTCCAGGAAACGGCAACTTGAGTGCAACTTTACAGGTATTTAAACGTTTCTTTGGTTTTTGCATTTAATAGAGGTACACTTTCAGGTTTTTATTGTAGTTGGCATTCTGCCATTTCAAAAGAAACCTGCTTGAGATTTTAAGAGTTTACGCCCCGTTTATAAACTCCAATCTCAGTATCGTGCCGTCCCAAACCAGACTGCAAAGTGTCTGAACAGGGCCGAGAGCAAAGGTCAAAGTCTGTCCAAGCAAAATGATAATAAGCAGCCTATCCCTCATCTCTCATATATCATATATCTCTGACGAGGCCATTACCTCTGGACCTAACGGAGCCATAACTCACAATCACAGACCTCCACACTGCAAACAGCACTGGGGTCAATCAAGATAGCGAGGGATTGTAAAGAAATGATTCAGGATGACACGAGGTTAAGGGTAGTGAAGGGTGCTGCACACTGTTACCTGTCATGTCATGTTTTCCACTCTCTGTCTGTCTACTGTACCCCTCACCTCCCTTTACCTCCACCTTTTAACCCCTCTAGACTCCATCTTTCCGAGCAGATCGATGACGGCTTTCTCAGCAGCCCACTTCAGCGCAGATTCAACTCATTATTGATGCACCACTGATGAGTCAGCAGTAAAACCCCAGCAGAGCACAGCCAGGTCCATTTCACATGAAGCGGGGGGGAGGCTATAGCCGGACAGGTACGATAGGTCTGATAACCTGCGGCCGTAACAGGTAAGTCCGACTGATCCGGCCTCAACAAACTCCCTGATCTCACGCTTTGCTGGCAAAACACTTCCAGCTACCCATTTGGTTAGTGTCCTCTTTCTTAAAAACAATCCACACTTCCGTCCATTAGAGCTTTTACTGTCTCTGTAACACAAATATCTGTGTCATTAGAAGTCTATTAAACCAAACACACTTTTCACAATGGGCCGATTAAAATCACCTGTTCCAGAACGCAGAACATGAGCAATGCAGACATTTAAATCCATCGCGCATGTCGTTCGAAGACAATGTCCCTAATCCACGCTTCATAAATCTTAATATGCAAAGTAATAACTTTGTGTTTTGGGCTTAGTCCAAGCTGCCCGGCTCGAGGCCAAAGTTTCACTGTTAAAAAAAAAAAAAAAAAAAAAAAGAAGCAGGCTCGGCTACTGAATTATGGATTGGAGACAGCTGCATAATTCATCCACATTTTCCACTATGGAAGAGCATATTTCACCAGCCGCTGCGCCTTGGTGCCGCGTCCCAGTCTCCACTCAGTGGCTGTCAATTAGCGCGGCGGCCAGAATTGTGTTTTAAATGGCACAAATATAGCTTTTGTAGATGCATGCATGTTTAATTCAATCATGTCTCATAGAGATAAACTAAACATCTTCCAAACACCCAGAGCTGAAATGAGCCAGAGAGATAATAGCTAATCATAATAGCAGTTATGCTAGAATAGCTACAATTATCCCCAGCTGTCGAAGCACTCCAACCCCCACAAGCCACACTGAGGACAGACACTCTGTCAAAACATTTCAAATGCAATTGCACTTGAGCAGCTGAACGTGCACAGCGAATCAGAGTATGCAGCATATGACGTGCATATTTGATCCCAGCACGTTTTCTTTTTTCAATGTCTTTGGAGTCAATGCCCCGAACTGATCTCTATTTAAAACAGACATCTGCATACGAGTGCAGAGTCGGAACAAGATATCGTCATCGGAGCCGTTCTGGTTTCCGTTTGTAGTCCGAGGAGTATTGACCGATCACGTGTGAGCAGGCTTTTGTTGCACACAGCGTCTGTGGAGCGCAAAAGAAGAGGTGGAACGCATTGGCCCAAATCATAGAGGCCAAAATGCAAACCCAGAACCCATCAGCTACCGTCTGACCATGATTTTGAACCGTTCACTGATTGTCAAGTGGTTACTTGTGAAACAATCCGGTCGTATACGTTCTCTTTCAACTACGCCATTCTCGGGTCTAAAATTGCTGTAACCAGTGACCTCTTGGCCCGGTTGCCCGGGTATCCGTTATGCACTGCCTACACGAGAACCCCAGAAATATTGTTCGTTGCCCCCAGAGGCTAAATCGTCATCAGGCCGTTAGCCGGTGGGTTCTGGTCTCAGCTTTTAATCCTCTAACAGCCATATGCCCTGTCAAAGTGTTCTTGAGCTAAACACTGATCCATAACCGCCTCACTCATTTCAATAACTTCAATTAAATTAGCAAACATTGAATATCTTCCCCCACATGGTTTCTGTCCAGCCCAGAACCCTGCTGTGTGGTCAGAAAAGCATTACCAACAGAGTGTCGTCTGCCTTGGTGAACCGTACGTCCCATGGCTGTCCTGGTGTCCTAGGCGACCCGTGGGCCCTATTTGGCTGGTCCCGGTGGGCCTAGCCCCAAAGCATCCCCAGTGGGTCCATTTTCCACCGTAACAAGAGTAGAAGGTAGGGCAAGAAAGCCTCTTATACGAGCACGATAATCCCCTCTGTGACTGCTCTGCAACTTCACCTGCCGCTAATCCATAACCTGATAATCCTACAGGTGAGACTGCAGCACGCACACAAATACACTAAAGTATGCATATGCACACACATTGACACTCACACAGAGATGAACATACATCTTTAACGCCAGAAATCATGCAAGGCCCCAACATGCAGCTACTCCACTTCTCCCTCTCTAAGTCCAGCTCAGTCACGTATGTGTCATACACACATGCAGCAGTGTTCATGTACATACTCTATTCAGGCATGCCATGTCCACACATGCATGTGCTGTGTTCCACAGCATGCACACGTGTTTGTATTAAAAGTTTGGCTTCAGGACCCCGGTGCATATCGATCCGTCTACATCAGCGTGGTCTGACATGACCCCGCTATCTACAAGCACATGCAGTGAAGGGGTTACTTCCTGTCCAGCGTTCATCACTCCAGGCCCAGAGGAGCTACAGACTATACAGAGTCCACAGCAGCAATATGGTGTCTTAACCTTTACAGACAAGAACCAGAGACACTCTAGCAGGTAACCAGACTTTGTAGCTCTTGAGGGCCGGGGGTTGGGGGACACCTGGCTCCTGACCTTTGCTTTGACGCATTGGCCACATGCACCGTGGGACTCCGGAACACAAACGGGGGGGGTGGGGGGGCGTCATCCAGTCTAATTCGAGCAAACTCACTTTTGTCAAACCTGTCTGTGAGGCGGGACCGCATGGTAGCGCCGGCGCCCTCGCCCGGGTCCTGCAGTTCAGAAGCCTCCTGCCTAATGGTGGTCAACACTAACTGCTCTGTGAGCACCGTGACAGGCCGCGGCAGGAGAAAACAACACACACACAAGACAACAAGTCAATATACACACATACTGCACGCAACACACCTGTGTGTCAATGAGCTGAGCTGTAAATGTGTCTGTACGTGCCCGTTGCTGGAAGCATTAATAGTGAGATGAGAGTCATGCCTGCGTATGAAAGATGTTCGGCTGAAGGGTTGCACACAGAAATGGACTTGATCAAAACCTTGTAGCTTGTGCAGGAGCGCCCCCCTGTGTCCAACTTATGGAAATACATCATTGCTGCAGTTTGTTTGGCCTCTCTATCTCCCAAATGGCATCTTCTGTAGCTTGGCAGCCATGCCAACCAGCCATTATCTTTCCAAAACAGATGTATTGTTGACAGTTGGATGAGCTGCTTGGCTCACATAAACTAGCCACATCAACACAGGGGCAAGATGTGCCCTTACATTTAAATACAAATAAAGTGGACAATCTGATTCATGATTAAAAGGTACTATTAGAAATGCAAATGTTGGACAGAATTTTTAACACCCACTATTAAATACAAAGAAATAAAAGAATTGCTCTGTCTGTAAATGTGTTGGACAGACTGGTAGCTGCAGACGTCATCACCCGGGAAATGGCTGCTCGCTAATCAGAGCAAAGAATCAAGAGGTCAGGCTCCAAGAGATTAGAGTAAAGGCAGCTCGTGAATCCAGGGGGAACACATGTACGCACCGACTGCCACTCGTACTGGAATACTCCTCCACAATGTTCCTGTGCTTTAAATGTGGCAAACAGTGAACGCTCTTTCACAACTTTTAGACCACAGAAACCCCCCTCCAAAATAATGCTCCACTAGAGTTACTAATAATCCCACATTAACTGATCTGATACAAACAACAAGAGAACTAGTGAAAGCTCTACATGGCTGGGTCAAAATAGCATAATCGACATGTAATTAAAACAACTTACAGCGGTGTGACTCATTTATTTAAACAAAAAATACAAATATGATGGCTAAGTTATGTACTTTTTTTGTTGTCACGATACTCTCAAAAACGCATGCTTTTACCTGTTGAAACTGGTGCTGACCACTTTTAACCTTTACCTGTCTTCTGGTAAAAAGCTTGCTGCCGCAGTCAGTGTCAAAAATCAAGGGGTGTGTTCTTTTAATGACAAATAAATATCTGGAAAATTGAAGCTAGTGTGGTCCAGTTGGCGCTCATTTATTCTCACAATTTGCCCTGCTTTCTATTTCTGGAAGCTGCGTGAGGCATGCAGCCACACACATAGTGTATATATACACACACACACACACACACACACACACACACACACACACACACACACACACACACACACACAAATACAACAGCAAATCAGCCCTTCAACGTGTCAGTCACTATTAAAAGCCACTGGATGAGCCAAACACATGCTCCTCTCTTCCAGGAATATCCAATCCGATGCCCGTTTGCCATGTGTGAAATTATATGATAATTTTTGTATAAACATCCCCACCCTCTCTTCAACTCTTACTGTACGGAGATTATGAGGCATTTTCTTGAGAGTGAGATTAATATAGCCCTCACGTTACCGTTTTCTTATGGAGGATGATCTATTCTCTGTACAACATCCTGAACAATATCTTTTAAACACATGAGTGTGTAAAATGCTGAAAGATGTAAATACAGACTATGGATGGCCTTCAGATCAGGTGAGAGTCATTTCCGGACGGGCCCAGAATAAGGACCGCTTGTTACACGGTCACGTGGATCCTAATTCGGCGAGGTAATAGGCTGTTCTTGGACTGATCTATATGAGCTTGGGTTTATATATGGAATGATTAAGGCAAGTCAAAACATACCAAACTATCCCATGTGATGCGTTGCATGAGTTCTAGATACGAGAGGCTGTGGCAACAGAATTATATAATACCACAATCATTCCGTGGGAAATACAGTAGATTATATGAACTAAGGTCACTCAACAGACTCAGGATGTTGTTATATTTTCGTGATGTGAAGTCACAGCACGGATCCTCCACATATCGATGTAAAAATACGTATTTAAAAATGGGCAGACAGTGATGACTGATGCTGCAGTCAGTTTGCCCTTGCATCCCCAACCGGTGCCAAAAAAAAATGTAGCGATACTGAAAGATAAACACCGATAGGCTTACAGCAAGTCACCCCACATGCATGCCGCAGTCCCCGGACAACCCGCTATGATGCCAAGCACATATCAAATACGCACGAATATATACAGGCCGCTACATCCTACATGATTACATGTTATCAACACTGAGATAATAACCCGATTTCAGTGACAGATCACGAATTAAGCGGCAGGCGGGACCTCGATCGAGCAAAAATAAGGTGTTTGTTTGGTTCGCTTACCTCCCTCACTGTGTATCTTCTTGGGTCTCCGGTTGAAATACATCTTGCTGGTGGTGATCGAGTGTTGGTGAGGCTGGGACGAGGAGGCTGGAGCGGTGGCATGCTCACGGCTCACCGACACACCAGGAGGATGCTGCTCCGGTCCCAGGCCGCTTCTTCTGCTCAGGAATCATGATTTTTCGGCTGTACCGCGGAGGTAATGTTATGAAGACGTTCAGCTCCAGCCAGTTTCCAGTCAGACGGATTAAAGAACGCGCTACTTCCGTTCACTGCTTTCAAAATAAACTACGTTAGAGTAAAGTCTCCAAGGAAATATTCAGTGCAATGAATTAATGTGATGTTTAACGTTACAATTAACAATACAATTTCCCCGGGCGCCTGTCATGGGCAGCCCACTGCTCCCTAATACAGGGATGGGTCAAATGCAGAGACAAATTTCCCCCATAACGGGATAAATATAGTATAATAAAAATTATATATATAATATATATATATATATATATATAATATATATATATATATATATATATAATATATATATATATATATATATATATATATTATCAATATGATTGATTGAGCCACATTAAGATAGCTAGGTTAAAGTTACAGGCTACTTAATGAAAACAAATCTAGCAGAATGTGGTGATAAGTTTATGTCTTTGAACATTTAATATTTTAACAAAACGTTCACTAGCCCAGAAAAGATGAGCAGGTAAGAGGAAACTGGCAGGCAACGTTAAAGGTGTCACCTGTAGACTGAAGACACACACAAGCAGCCTTTGTGTCACAATGTGTTTGAATGCTGTTAATAACCGCCAAACAAACAATACTGCTGTTTCTCTCCGTATTGATAAGTTGAATATAATGCTAATTTAAGCCCTGTATTGAACAAGTGAGTTCAACTGTATAATTCAAATGCTTAAAAGAAATATGTGAGCCTTTATTTTGAAGGACAACTGTCAAACTTCCTGTATACATGGCTCCTTGGCATCGTTTTATCACAGGTGCCCCGTTTGAGCCTCGGGGGCGCGCATCGTATGATGAGATGCGTGCGCGCACAGACCTTTGGGCGCAAAGTAAACTATAACGTTTACCGCTAGCTAAAATTGGCTAGTAAACCACCATTGTTGAGTTAAGGGTGCGTTTTGTTCGGAAATTTTACTTTTTTAAATGTAATGGGTTCTGTCTTTTTTCACCCCTTGACGTTAACGTAACATATACCGTTAACTACTACCGTTAACCCTTGCAGTAAACTGAAACGTGTTAGGAATGAGAGGGCGTCAAATTAATTATTAGCTAGCGTTATGTTAATACACACTATCAATAATATTCACGTATTTAGCTTAACACTCACCCCAACGGCGACAGTTTAACGGCGATATAAAGCCACCAAAACGTGCACAAAAACGGTTTAAACCACGCAAAATCCGCTTGCCCATTATACAAACGTAAAGAACATATAATCGTCGCAATAAGGCTGAACACCAACAGCTCGTGGGTGCCTAGGGCAACAGTTGACGTCTGTCACTCAAAACCACAGCGCTCACTATCGCGCTCTTACACACACACAAACCGTGCATTTCCAGGCATAGCAAAGCTGCATTTTATTCCATTTTTAAGGAGCAGAGAAGAAAACCCATGTCTTCAATTTATTACATAGTAACATATTTATCTTAATTGTTTACTCTCATCACATTGTAACATAATACATATTTCAAAAGTTGATTTTCCATCTTATTAAATAGGAACAGAATAAATATTCACTTCTGAGCTCAGTTGCCACACAGCCCTCTCCAAGTGTTCCAAGGTGGACATAAGTTGAAAAGCCTTCTGAGAACCAGGTTGACCAAGACACTGGACCTTTCCTTCAGCACCCCCACTAACGCACATGCACACACAATTAAACCATACAAACTCAACCCCACTCTCACACACTACGCTGCGTCATTCCTGCAGTTTTATTTGTGACACGTTAACTGCAGAGATGCAGCAGCTCCTGTGGACTGTTGATGGTGTTCAAAGTGACCCTGGTGGTTAAGTTCAATAGTTCACCTGTGCTACACTAGAAACGCCAACATAGCATGTAATGTAAAGAAAAACCATAAAGCGCATACAGGAATATCATATTAATAGCAATGCCTCGTTTAAGTGTTACACTGGCACTGGAACTGAAATACACTGCAACCTTTGCACAGTGACAGACAATAATTGAATTAACATGTGTTAACAGAATCTCAAAATTTTAGTTTTGGAGTCACAGCTGCAGCAGATGCTCCAAACATCAATCATATTCCAGCACCCATCTCTCAAAGATGACTTTGGAGTTGAGAAAATCTATTTTTATTCTTCAGCTCTATGCTCCAGATGTACCGGGCTTAATACTCAATGAAACTTTGGGACACGAGTCCCAGGGTGTCTGTCAGGTATGGATCCGCAATAGCAACAGGAACCAAGAGGAAACTTTGAGTTCAGGGTAAACAAGACTGTTTTTAAGTGGAGATGATAATCAGGCATTACAATGTAAACAACAATGAACAGCAAAACAACCAATACTGTTATTTCTCTCCGTATTGCACAACTCATACTAAATTACATCTCTGAATTCCTGATTATCACATGCCTTCTACATGTCATTAGAAGTGTGCTGCTGATATGGATCATGTTTATGATTTAAAAGTGGCTGATTTTAGTGGGTGACTTTTATGGATGAATTCTGTATTGCAATTATACGGCAATGTAATGTGTGGAAAGAGCTTAAACAAATACTACTGGACATACAGAATAAAACTTATTTCAAAATTAAATACATATATCATACAGATCTCGATAAATCATACATTTCTTCACCAACTGCAGAGGATCCACTTTAAAATGGTGAATTAAAAAAAAAATAAAAATAATTCCTGCTTTCATTCTAAACCCATGGCATGTGAGGAGCTGCTTGTGTCGAAACCATAAAAATACAAGCAGTGGTGAGTTATTTACAGCTTATACTGAATAAAGCAAGTCTAGAGTGATTTGTGGGGACCAGTTGTGACAAGGAGACGTCACATGTGTCAGACAATAAAGAGTTAAAGTGAGACTAGTCAGCAGCGACTTCAGGAGCTTCCTTAAGCATTAATGCCATCCATTGACATGGGCCTCTTAAGCTTTGTGACGGAGACCAGAGAGAACGGGTCATAGGAAGAAGAAAATAAAACAATAATAACTTGCTGAAAACAAAAGTCTAAAAAAATAAAGTTCTGTAAATTCTCTGCATTTATAGTTTTCTTTTTCTCCGCACTTTTGGTTCAACCTTCTTCAACTTCAACACAATGGATATTTTCCAAAAAAAAAAATTAAACCATGAAAGCGCTATGTACATGCAAAGCCAACTTGGGTCTGCTCAGTTCAGCCAGCCAGGAACTTTGATGTTTGAGAGCAAACAGGTCAGTCATGATGCACTGCGAGTATGGGCTGCCTGCAGATGGGGCAGGTGTTGTTTTCAGAGAGCCAGCGGTCAATGCAGTGGATGTGAAATTCATGGGAGCAGGGCAGGCGGCGCAGCTTGTTGCCCTGGGCGTACTCGTTGATGCAAACGCTGCATGCACGACCTATCTCCCCCTCCAGGCTGGCTTGACCATAGGTACGCGTGGATAGATTGTCAATCTGCTCTTTGGTCAGGCCCCGAGGGTGTTCGTCATCCTCCTCGTCGTTGAGCAAGAAGAAGTGTGCCAGCCGGAGAATGGGTAGAGTACCGTTTTCTACCAGGTTGTTGGTGTCTCTGCTGGTGGCTCGTCCCTCTGCGGTGCTCACTACCCCTCCTCCGAGCCTGGGCGGCCCACCCTGGTCCTCCTCACTTCCCGCCAGCCCCACCCTCTCCTGATCTACCCTCCCCGTACCAACTTGGCCCGCTTCGGTCTCATTTGTATGTAGACGACTGGCTGGGCTGGTGCTACTGTTTGTAACACTAGCATCCGTGTGGCTAGGCGCAACAGTCTCAGAGTCAGCCTCTGTCTCCATTAGGGAGCTCAGCTCCCCAAATCCGGTCATGATCTGGCGCAAAATGGACCGCAGGGCGGTTGAGTTGGGCTCCCCCAGGCCCGTCTCACTGATGCGTCTCAGTGGAATCCGGATAGTGCTCACATAAGTGCGGATCCCTGCTCGCTCGGAGCGGGAGATGGTGCGTCTAAATCCACCACTGTCACTTTCAAAGGTGACCGTATTCTCAGCGACCCGGGCACGAGAGCGCGTTCTGCTGGCGATGCTGTCCCGATCGCGGTTTTCACCAGGTCGGATCCTTCTCACCTGCAGGTCCAACATGATGGTTGGATGCCGCCGCACCGCTGAACTTCCTGCTCCTACTACATGAGATTCACTATCGCGTTCTCCCGTCTCTACAGCCGGCTCTGTTAGAGCTGCAGGTTCTGCGACCGCCTCCACGGAAACAGAGCTCGTGCCACTGCCTGGCTCAACAGTGGGGACGCTAGAGCCACCGGCACCACTACTTGATGGTGGTGTGGTACTGGCAACGGGTATTCTGTGCAAGGGGGAACGGCTGCGCCTTGACAAGCGGGATGAAACCCCACCACCTGCAGCAGCCCTGCGTGCACGACCACGTGATCGAGTCCTCCTGCCACGCGATTCAGGTCCCACTGCTGGGGCCTGAGACCCAGACTGCAGTGACACACGGGGACAGTCTAAAGAAGCAGACACGTCATCACTGCCCTGCTCTAATTCTGCATTCAGGGCTTGGTGTTGCGAAGGTGTCGTTTGATTAAGAGGAGGGTTGGGAACAGTAGGAGGAGGCGCTAAAGAGTGCAAAGTGGCACTTCTCCTCTGAGCAGCGGGTGGGGAGGCTACGGGTGCAGGAAGTGCAGGGGGGCTCATAGAAAGAGTGGTAGTGCTGCTGCGTGTACGCCGTGTCTGCATCCTCCTACTGAGGGCTGGGCGAGGGGTGGGGTACGGGACTGGCCGTGGCGTGGTTGAAGGGCGAGGGTTGGAGAATGAGGAAGCGGTGCGTATAGAGGGTGAAGTTATATTTGCGGCAGCCACCGGCGGCTCTGCGGTGTCCACAGTGTCGCTATGCTCCCCCGGTTCTGGCTGATCATGGTTAATGTTGATCTCCAGGCTAAAGCGGAACTCTCCGCTGTTAGGGTTGGTCCGGCTGACAGCGCGCCATGTTTGGTTGCCACTTTGCCCACTGCGAGTAGCATTACCAGTGCGTCTAAAAGTGTTCAGCCACTCCAGTAATGAGTCACCATTAGATGGTTCGGCTCCAGGCTCTGCGCTCCCTGTAAAAAACAAATATGGGTAAGCCTGTAAACTAACATGTCTTCCTCCCAAAATCTAATTTCTTGTACTTGTGTTGCAACCTTCTTTGAACCTTGCCAAAGCTTATATCACACTAAATAAAAGATTAATCAATACTTGTCCTAAAAAATGTGAAAACGTTTCAAAAGCACTCGGCTTCATTAGTAAGAGCATTATAATTACTAGTGGAAGCCATAATTGGAAAGATCAGATAAAGACTTCTCCCTACCTGCTCCTCGTCTCCCTCCAGCCACTCTCTCCTCTCCCTCGCCACTACCGCCCTGCTGTTCTCCAGAATCAGCAGCTTGCGAGCGCTGCTCAGTGCGGGGCTGAGAAGACATGCGCTCTTTTGCCCCATCAAGACGCTGCCGGAGCTCCTCAGCAGTCACCTCCCCTGTGAAACATGTGAAACATGCAGACCATTAAGTGTCGTCAGTAGCAGTGGGTCAAGAAGAACCATCCCTGCTCCCATTGTGTGGGCGGATTATTGGGATTGCTATTAACTTCATATGTTTGGAATACATGTGAAGTAAGGCTGCAGATGTGTCCCTCCTCACCAGGGGTGCCGAGCAGGTTGCTGTCTCTCATGAGGCGGTACTCCTCTTCACTCAGTTCATTAATGAAGTGATAGTACGCCTCCTCCCGACGAAGACGCTCTGCCTGCCTCCGCCGTTCGTCTCCCCCACCAGGAGGGTCCATCACCTTGAAAAGTGCTGGCAGACAGATGAGTGAGGGTGTCAGTCAGGGGGTGGAATGTCATCTGAAGCTTACCCACTGTAGCTTTAACTTTTAGCATTAATAAAATAAGGCTGAAGTCACATGTTGAGCCTCTGCATGCTTCATTATGTGATTGCAATGTGTTGCTCAACCTAATGGCTATTCGATTATAATTTGTAAAGAAAAAGAACAAACGCTTTTTTCTTAGGTCTATATCTCCTACTGGGTTGTTTTATATACTAGCGCAAAAATGAATTGCAAGTTAGAGTTGTTCGGGTACCAATGACTAATCTCTAGTCAAGGACGACACTTAAAACAACGCCATCCATTTTCTATCGAAAGACTCCACCAGCAAGAGGAGGCTACAGTAATCTTGCTAACGTTTAACCCGGAGACTAGCACCGTAGAATAATCTAATTTAGTTTGTGGATTAATGCTCGATTTAGTCACTGTAAGGCACCGCCATTAAAAGGTTCCAAATAAACGTCGTTGTCTTGTGTGAGCTAATGTTAGCCAAGTTACAACAGTAGCCACGGAAGGCCATGTTGAAGGCAGGGAATAAAGCAACAAAACTGGCGTTGTCATCCTGGTTAGCCAACCAATGAGCGGCCTAGCGTGATTGACGGACACGCCAACCATCCAATCACAGCTCTACAAAGGCGTGGCTAACGATAAACTAAACGGAGGTCTCCTCCATGTAAACGCAGGGCAAAGAAGGAAAGACAAAGAATCCTGTCAGCTTTACCACATAATTACATATTCGAGATATTAACGCCTGGAAATGATTAACTGCGTTTTCAGCCCAAACACAATAGTCAGTTTTAAGGACCTTTCGAGGAGGCGAAGTGTCATTTTGAATACGCAATGCTTTAGTTGCTAACCAAGCACTAGCAAATTAGCACATCTAACGTAAGCGAATAGCAGTCCGTCGACACTAGTGTTAGCTGTGAGGCTGAATAACTCCTCAGAAATAAACGTGACAAACGGTTTTATGAAGCAGTTCATGTAAACAGAGCGTCTACGTAACTCTAGCATAGTTTTATAAGAGATGACAATTAGATTAAAAGGAATTTACTACCTGACAAAGCAGCGGTAATATGGACGGTTTGCTTTGCACTCCCTTCTCTTCTCAAGATGGGACCAGTGGTGCTACATTACAGGGTCCGTCAGAAACAAGTTCCCTGGCTACATGAGTTCCTAGGTAACACAGCATCTGCGAAACACAGCTCTGTATTTGTTGTACAAAAATGAGTCGAAAGCAAATGGTTTTAAAGATATGATGCTACTACATTATACATTGATCTCGATGTAAAGTCTTAAATAAATAAGACACTCTTAAAACAGTTAACTAAAAAGCCATTATTTTATTTTAATTGCACGACTTTTACTTTTAATGTAATATTTTATATTATGGTCTTAACACTTTTACATAAGTACATAATTTGAGTTCATTAACACCCAAACTGATGAGCTCATGTCCTAAAATAGCCTTACCAGTGACCTAAAATGATAAGATAAGAAGTTGACAAACATAATATCAGGTGACATTACAAAATATTAACTTTATGACTGAGTAGCATTAGAGTGTATTATACAGTGTATATTGGTACAGGTTTTTGCTTTTGCAACATCATAAAAATTATATATTTTGTAATGAAAAATCACTATATTACTCCAGCATACTGGTATTCTTCAAGTACATCTGTGTTAATGGTTTCTTGGATATCAGCAGAAGTGTTACAGTAAAATGCCTTAAACTGATAATATCTTATTCATGCGTCAACTTTAAAATTCCACTGTTTTATTGTACCTTTGTTAATAAATTTCTCTCCTTCACTTCCTTACTTTCTTCATTACACTTGGCTACTTATTACTCCATTTAAATAAATGTATGTGTGTATCTATATTTGGTTTTAAATGTTGTTCCAGTGCATTTACTTGCCCCATAAAGCACTTTGAATTGCCCCTATGCTTGAAAGGTAAAATTATAATTGCTTCTTCTAAACCTTATTAATTAGCATCATACTTTAAGAATAATGTACTTATTGTGTTATTCGCTTCATTTCAAAATAAATGGATTCATATATTCTGTTATACTGAGGTAGACATGAACATCTATGTATTATAGCACTGAAATATGTGACACTATGATGAACTGTATCATAGTAAAACATACTTTTTTCAACATACGGTTGTTATAATTGTATAAACTTATACATCATCTCTGATTATTACGAGTATGAATTTCCACGTGGGGTGTTGTCTGTCTAACCATTTTCTTTAAGCCCTTTCTCTGCTGCAGGGCTGTCTTTACGACGTTTTGCGACAGTGCCGTGCGCGAATACGGCGTCGTTACCGAGTGAAGTGCGTCTCTTTGGGAGCAGATACCGGCTGAGTGAAACGCAGCAACAAGAGAAAGGAATACACCTCAGGCTCCTTTTCTACCTGGACTATCTCCGAGCACCGCGGTACGAACAATTTAACTCGAAAACTCGATGTGGAAGCTGGGCTGAAGGAAGGAAAGGGCCACGCTGGGGACGGCAACTAGCCGAATTATCGAACCGAGCTCGTCGGAGTAGCCTAGTTGCCTCCCAAAGCGACGCTTTAAAAGGGAAGGAGCGGAGTCATTTTAGCCCAACCGGTGGTGAAAATGGACTATGATTTCAAAGTGAAGCTGACCGGCGAAAGAGAGCGAGTCGAGGACCTGTTTGAGTACGAAGGATGCAAAGTGGGAAGAGGCACCTACGGCCATGTATACAAGGCGAAGAGAAAAGATGGGTGAGTTGATGACCAGCGAGGCCTCTAGCCTGTGAACCAGCTCCCCCTCCCTCTTCCAAATACGCTTTAATTACTCATTTTGTCCTCTTCAAGGCTGGTGAGATGAGGCATGTTGTTCGAGATTTATGTCGAGAAATAAATGGACAACCTATTGCCTGCACTGTCAGGATGCTGATGAGTCCTTTATGACGTGTATAACAACACTGACGTGTGGTTCACCATTGTGACTGTGGCCTCCTTTTTCTGTGATGTTTTTCTCTTTTTTTTTGTCCTGTGTTGTTGCTCAACAGTCAGCATTATTTTATTTAGTAAAAGTAAGAGCCTGTGCAGGCTGAGTTAGGTCAACGTAGGTAACAGCAGGTGCATGTACAGCCACTTGTTAATGGTGTTGTTGTGCTTTTTTTTTAAGGGAAGGTGGTTGTTGTTTTTCATACACAAGGTAAATATCTCTTCAACTACTGATATTAATTTAGTCGTCATACAGAAAGCTCTGTGTGAATTGTTCAAATGTGTTCATTTGTAGAGGAATCTGACATGAGAGCTGACTTTTGGTTTGATTAGTGGTGTTTCTGTTCATTGCAAGCACTATTTATTCTGATTACCTTTTGGCCAGAATTCATTCCCTAGTTTGTGTATTTTGTGGTGTTGTTTTTTTTTGGTATATGGTCAATTGTGGAGAGATGTCATGAAATAAGCAGAGGGAAAGATGGGAATGACACTTTTCATACTCTGTGGTTCATGGTCAGATCCTTAAACCCTGAGACCACCAGGGTGCCACCCACCTTAACTTCTAAACCCTTTATTTATTTCCCCACTGTTTCTAATTCAACCCATGAATCTGTCTGAAGTGTACCAGGACCAGAGCTGGGAAGAGCCAGAGGCAGCTCGAGCTACCGGGCCCATACCGAGCCTATTATCCCAGCCCGGGGCACACTGGCAGCCAGAACCGCACAAAAGATCCCTGAAGTGTTTAAAGATGTTGTTGTTCACTTTAGGAGGCTCCTGTTTATTAGTCTTTGTGAGCTAATTTGTGCTGCAGCAGTTGGACGAGGCCTGAGGAAGCACAAAGCATGGGTTTATGAGATGATTTAGGGCAGGGGGGAGGGAGGGGTTATAACCAATTCATTCGAGTGAGTCCCGGTGCTCTGTTTGTCCCTCGCTAGCTGCCAGACAGAGCCCTGTTTCCTCTCCCCGTGTATTGTTTTGAGCCTCAGAGGTGAGCTTGATTACACAAATCTGGAGGTAATGCAACTCGGCCTCTTCTCAGAGTCCCTGTGCCAGCTGCCAAGTGCCCCCCTTTTATGTCTCAGCTCTCAGGGGGCCCGCAGTCTGGTCTGGTGTTGATGTTGCTCTGCCTCTCTCTGTTTGTAGGAAGGATGATAAGGACTACGCCCTCAAGCAGATTGAAGGCACTGGCATCTCCATGTCGGCCTGCAGAGAGATTGCTGTAAGAACCGCCTGGCTTACTTTGTTTGGTCTCTGTTCAACACCCTCGTGCCGTTCCTGGGTGGCTTATGTAATAACTGAATCACCTTCACAGAGTAGCTTTTGTAAAGTAAGCAAAATACATCTAGCACAAGAGTTAGAAAGACTCACAGAAGAAGGAAATATACATTAATGCATACAAAGGGTATACACAATATCATTAATACAAATATTAGATGGAAGATATTGTGTCCACCCCCTTGTTCCTATTATTTACTGTTATCAGTACAGTCATTTTCCCACTTTTAAGCAGTTAATAGCAGCATTAACTTGTGCAAATGGGCTGTTTGTCATTCATGATCTTGTGTGTGCTCGGTCTTCTGACCTGGTTTGTGTTTTGTAGCTGCTGCGGGAGCTGAAGCACCCCAACGTCATTTCCCTGCAGAAGGTGTTCCTGTCGCACGCAGACCGTAAAGTGTGGCTGCTCTTTGACTACGCCGAACACGATCTCTGGGTAAAAAAAAAAAAAAAAGCACACACACACACACAACACACGGGAGCTGCATGACTTATACTGAAGTATGTGCGATACTTGAATATGCCAGTATGCTGCATGCATGTGGAGACGTTTCTGTATACTTCCTTTAGTTTAGACTAACACACATGCCGCAGATTCCCACCCGTTTATGTGGGCTGTCTATTCTCATGCTTTATGCTGTTTGTTTTTTAAAGAAGAGCGCAGACTTTCACAAACAGAATTACTCATAGCGCTGATGCGTGTATACTCACATTCTCCATCAACCAGTTGTAAGCAAGGAAACTTAAATTGTGCTTTTTTTTGTATGCATTGCTAAGTCTCATTAAAACAAAAACACAAAGAAGAATTCAACATTTGGTTCTGCTGCATTACACTTGGCAGGGCCTCAGAACTGAGTTCAAATGCCATTTACTGCCACAAAGCTGCAACACTCACATTCCCCTCCCAAGGAAGTGGAAACACACGCCACAAACACCAGACTTATTATCTTGCCTGTAGCACAAACTTACATTTGTGACCATACAGACGGGAAAGCACACACAACTATGGATTTTTAGTCATGTACGCACGCACACCACAATTACTGTTATCTTGTCTTTCTGTAGCACATTATTAAGTTCCACAGAGCGTCCAAGGCCAACAAGAAGCCTCTTCAGCTGCCCAGAGGAATGGTCAAGTCTCTGCTCTACCAGATCCTGGACGGCATCCATTACCTCCACGCCAACTGGGTCCTCCACAGAGACCTTGTAAGAGGATTGGGGAGGGCACAGAGGGAACGAGAGGGAACGGGAGGGAACGGGAGGGAACGGGAGGGAACGGGAGGGAACGGGAGGTGAGGAGAGGAGATGAGAGGAGATGAGATGAGATGAGAGGAGAGGAGAGGAGAGGAGAGGAGAGGAGAAGAGAGGAGAGGAGAGGAGAGGAGAGGAGAGGAGAGGAGAGGAGGGGGGAGAGAGAAAATATTTTGGCTGAGGGGAAAGCAAGGCAGTTGATGAGGGATTGGAAGATTATTATTGGGCAGAGAATCAGTTAAAGGCATGTAGAGCTCAATGTGTTGAGTAATGGCTCATAACCTTTTTTTGCACTCAGATGAATGATGATTATTAACAGGTTTAATGCATCCAAGATTAGCATGCATTTCTTTCTCTTTTTTTACTTTTTATACAATATTCAATGTTATATTTATTTTGTTGTTATCTTATTTTTTTTATTTGAAATATTTACAGTTATTGTGTTCTGAAGGAATCTTACAATCATTGTTTCTAGTGTTGCATTTGGTTCTGTAAAATAAGAATTTACTAATACACACAATTTAGTCTTAAGTATTAACAGATTTCACAGTTTGATTGGAAAGCCAAATCATCTCCCATTTACATCCACAGTGAGATGGAAATGCAATACTTCCACTCATGTGGCATGTAGTACGTACATGTTGTCCACTAGAGGGCAGCAACATAGAGTTTTGGTTAGACACCACATGCAGCGATGTAGCTCAGCTACTATGATGATTTAGTGGTTTTGTGAAAGCGTGTTCAAAAGTGTGATTCTGTCTCTTTCCCTCAGAAACCAGCTAACATTTTAGTGATGGGGGAAGGCCCAGAGAGGGGTAGAGTAAAGATTGGTATGTATATATGTTTGTTTTTTTATATGTTTAAAATTCACTTGTTGTCAAGTTTTCCGTTACTTAACTGACTTTAATGTCCATTCTACAGCGGACATGGGGTTTGCCCGTCTCTTCAATTCACCGCTGAAGCCTTTAGCCGATCTCGACCCTGTGGTGGTCACCTTCTGGTACAGAGCACCTGAGCTCCTGCTGGGGGCTCGGCACTACACCAAAGCCATCGGTGAGAACCGTGCATCTCCATCTGACTTGTGAACATCGTGCCGCCGGCTCCACTGGCTTTAGTGGCGGTTTAGGTTCAGCGTGCGCTCTGCTTTTCCTCCAGACATCTGGGCGATTGGCTGCATCTTTGCGGAGCTGCTGACGTCTGAGCCCATATTCCACTGTCGCCAGGAGGACATCAAGACCAGTAACCCGTACCACCACGACCAGTTGGACCGCATCTTTAACGTCATGGGCTTCCCTGCTGGTGAGAGGCCAGTGCTGCCAGAATTTGAGAGGGGAATAAATGCCCCATTTTAAGTCATTAAATGCGTACTGATTTTTAAAACAATATACCTTGAATTACTTTAAAATGGAATGTGTTGCTTGTGACATTAATGGCAATATGTGCTCTTCAGTTGCTTTTATACCAATGTGTCACAGCTGCTGTGCTGCCTTCTCAGTGGAATATGCTGTGGAACGATAAGCGTTTTCTGTTCCTAGCTGAGGCAGATTATTTGCCTCGTCTTTTCGAGCTCTTTTTTTTTTCTTTTTTTCCCTCTTTAGGCAGTACTGTGGTCTGTTGGCTCTGAGCAACAAATCCACTGACACGATAGATGAAGCCAAGTCACAAACAGAAAAACTTTTACTTGCCGGGCTACATTCGGGCCTATATTTTCCAGTTCACTTAAGCTGCTTCTGATCTTTTTTCTTTTTTCTTTCTACCATCTCTGCTCCTTTAGTTGTGTAATTCACCAGTCTGTCTGATGGAGCTTGTTTTGATACAGTCAAGCCTTACAAATTTTGCATCTGGGCAAATTTAAATTGTACAAAAACTTGTACGTCATTTCAGTTCTTATACATATATATAAATATAATCTAAGGTAAAACCAAAGCTAGATATGCCTTAAATGTAACAAGGTGGTGTTGAAGGGAAATCATGAACATTTGTACTCAAGAGATTGCAATCCAGACCCTACAACCTAAATAATCTGTTCTTGAAGGGAGGGAGGGTGTGCCGGGGTGTAATCCTGTCTTTCCCTCATTTGTCAGATAAAGACTGGGAGGACATCAAAAAGATGCCAGAACACTCCACGCTGATGAAAGACTTTAGAAGGAACACGTGAGTGCTGCTGTCCTAGTTTTCTGAAAGATCAGAAACAAAGTTAGAGCAAAGCAAAGTGCTCTGTCTGCTGGCAAAAAGACATGTTTAAGTGCTGTACACAAATCTTACTTAACCGTGCCGTTATACTGGGTGATTGCACTGAAGTCGTGATATTAATATAATATATTCATTTCGTTCTCCATCTCAGATACACAAACTGCAGCCTTATAAAATACATGGAAAAACACAAAGTCAAACCAGACAGCAAGGCATTCCACTTGGTGAGTTAAACTGCCTCAATAATAGCAAAACTGCATGTAATTTGCATAACTTATCGACTTCCTAGTACAACTCTAATAGAAGCCATAGTTTGGTTCTCCGTGTCAAATGAAGCATGCTTTGCCATTATGTCACTTCTATTAATGGGTTCTTGTTTGAGGCTAATATTGTGTGCAATTCATTAAAAGCTGCAGAAGCTGTTGACCATGGACCCCATCCGTAGAATCACATCTGAGCAGGCCATGCAGGACCCCTACTTTTTGGAGGAGCCCTTGCCCACCTCTGAGTAAGTCAACACACACACACACACACACACACACACACACACACACACACATTCTGTATCCAGTTCATCCATCTTGTGCCACTCCTTGGCTTGAGTCACGTGACCCTAGGGTTCCTATGATGTTGGAGAAGGTCCCTTAGCTAATAAGCTTCGAGTCATGGGTATAAATGTTTGAAGTCGACAAGCCTCTTTGCTTCTTTTTTTCCCTCCAGTGTGTTTGCAGGCTGCCAGATTCCCTACCCCAAGAGGGAGTTCCTGACCGAGGAAGAGCCAGAGGACAAGGCCGACAAAGTAAAAAATGTGCCACTTCAGTCCTTCAGCATGCTTATCTTATGAATATATCCAGTAATAGTAGTAAGTGTACACATACAATACAATGTACACATTTTTTTTTTACTATTAGAAAAACCAGCAGCAGCAACAGGGAAACAACCACACAAATGGGGCGGGACACACTGGTAACCCTGACAACAGCCATGCCCAGGGCCCGCCTCTCAAGAAAGTGCGAGTTGTCCCGCCGACCACTACCTCAGGTGGCCTCATTATGACCTCAGACTACCAGGTAGGTCCCTTCTCCATCGACGTTGTACTTTTGGATGAAGATATAGCTCTCTCATGTTAGCGCGGCACGTCTGTGCCGAAAGTCTTTTAACCAACGAGAGTAATTGTCTAGTGAATAGGATTTAATGGGCGTCTTCTTGTTTTCCTCCTCCCTGCAGCGCTCCAATCCACATGCTGCCTACCAAAACCCTGGACCAAGCACATCACTGCCCCAAAGCAGCATGGGATACTCCTCTACCTCCCAGCAGCCGCCCCAGTACTCCCACCAAACCCACCGCTACTGAGACACCCCTCTTACAAACACACACACACATACATACACTTATAAACACACACATATATATACACACACGCATACACACAGCCCTCACCATACCTGAACGAATGTACTGAGGAATGGGTGGTTTTTCCAAGGCGACAGAGCGCCCCGCCCCACCCCACAGAGGGCACTTTCTCTCCAGCAGTCTGTTGGGTCCGAATGACTTCTGCTTCAAGATATCACACCCATAACCCCAGTATTAGAAACACTGCTATAGAGCAACACCCGATGGGTGAAACACGAGGCGGGAGGATTAGAAGAATGGATACGATGATGGAGCCCAACCTGTTCCTGTGACTCAGAAGAAATCAAACCAGCCAAGAGAAGATGGCGTGGTATCGGGGGAGGGGGGACGGGGGTGGACACGTGTTAATCTGCGGAGTCATCTCCTCCCCTCTTCTTCTCCACCTGTCTCCACACCCCCACCTATGCCTGCCTGACCCCAGCCAGTTACCCTCTACCCATTGTAGCTTGGATGAGACTGAAAGCTGCTATGTGACTGCCAGCGGTGACAGATTCCTGTCCGACTGTCCTCCTGTCTGTCCTCCTGTGTCTGTCTGTTCGTTTATTTTATATGTGTGTGACCCTGTGAGGGCCTCAGCTGGGGACTGAACTGAGCTGCTGTGAAGCATGCTGGGAGGATGTGGAGCCCCCACAGCTGTGGCGTTGAGGGTTTTTTGTTTGAGAAAGGACAAAAAAAAAAAAAAAAAAGATGACAAAAATGATTTTAGTGGTTTATAATTTAATCTGTTTTCATGGTTTTGTTTTCATGGTAAGTGTGGCAAAGCAGCTTGCGTTGGCTGAGCGCTCAGCTGCTGTATGCTGTCGGAAAGCCTTACAACATGATGACAAAACCAACCAATCGCATGGAGGATGGCAGGTGGAACATGCATTGTACTGTATTGTATTGAAATATTTTACATGAAGCAAGTATCCTGACAATAAAAGTGAAAACATTGATATTGTTAATTGTGTGTATGTGCAAGCAGCTGAAGAGTGATGCAAACTTAAGCAAGTATTTACCTTTTGCACCTTTTTGATTACTTATTTTCTCTTAATTCTTTTCTTTTATGGTTTCTACTTCACAACAAGCTGTTAACTGTTTCTTAAGAATTCAGCTGGCAGGAATTGTGTTTAAACTTGCTAGATGAATTTTTAATGGTGACATCAATCTTTGCACGTTTAACAACACCCAGTGTCACAGAAAGCTCACTATATTTTATTTATTTTAGACACCTCATCGTAAGCTATTTAAAGGCAGCTGCGGGAAACTTATTAAGCTCTGGCTTTTTTCATTAAGTTTAATATTGATTAATCTGCCAATTATTTTCCTGATAAATCAATTATTTTGTCTCTAAAAAAATGCCATTTCCCATAGAACAAGTCTAATTTTTATATAACAATTATAGTAAGCAGAAAACCTGAGAATCTGTAACCAGAGAATATTCATATTATATAATTATATTACAATATATCAACAAAATTGATTTTCTGTTGATTGATTAATAGTTCCAGCACTTATATTTATACATTCTACAGTATTTCTGTCACATGCACAGAATCTCCTACTTGGAACCAAAGTCATATGTTGGTCTTATAAAGTCCAAGTATGTCAGTCTAAACCTTCCTACTTTCATTTCATAGTCACACAGTGTACATGTGTGCTTTGGTATTCATGGGAAAATCAATTATATATGTTAAAATGACAGCTGTATAACGAATGCAGGCTGTGGCTTTTCCCCTTGTCCAGGAATAGAAGTGCATTTTCAATAATGAAACTTCCTTTTCCTTTCCAGTGGACTAAACCCGGTCTACAGTCTACAGTTTATTCTCTGCTCTCTTTCCCTGCATTGATGACTGTCGTCTCCCTCAGACTGTGTTTGTCTACAGACACAACTGGGAGGGTAAAGGACACATATAAGTATAGCAAGTCCTCTTATTGAACCTCTTCTTGCAGGATTCTGGCCCAGCTATTACACAATAATACCCGAGCTCATTCTCAGCATCACTGCCTGATGCATGTTTCTAACCCCCTCTAGTCCACAACTGTCTGCTCAAACTCGTTATATAAATAGGTCTGCATGTCTACAAAATCCCCACAGGCCTCAAGATGAATTTTAAGTCTTAATAATTTTGACAAGGAATGGGACCCAGTTGCGTAAAAAAAACAAAAAATAAATCCCGTTTTGCTCTTCAGCAACGCCCAACTGTAGCCCCGCCTCCTCCATTCGCAACACCGCTTCGGAGTTTGGGAGTCTCCCTGTCATCCTTCTCCTTCGAGAGCTACCATTGGTCAATTTGAACGTCCATCACGTGTTAAATACCCGACTCGTACATCTGATTGGTGTATGTGATTGGTGGGCGTGTCGCCGTCCTCAAAGGACTGGAGTGGCCAGACTCGGCTGAGGGGACACAGGATGTGGCGCTAAGAGGAGTATCTAACGGGACATGCGGACGGGCCGATTTCTGCTAATATTTCAAGTGCTGGTGAGGGTTTTATGGTTCTTTTTACAACCACTAATGACAGCTTTTATATAAAGGGTGAGGTGTGTGTGGCTATTTCTGTGGACGGTGGTCTCATTTGTCCAAACTAAGAAGTCGACCACTGGACACTAGCGAGCTAACCAAGTGGTCAGTGGTCGTGGAGCCGCAGTTAGTGATAACAAACGGACTCTCCGTGGACGCAACATAAGCCTTAAGCATGGAGCACATTTAAGATTGTAACCGGGAGAAATTCCCGGGAACCGAGGAGGGAGAACAGATGTGGGTCAGTCCATCGGTAACGGGAAGCGACGGTGCGGAACAGTGATTGATCGCGCGCGCGTGTGTGTGTGTGTGCGTGTGTATCAGCCTGTGGGAAGGAGAGAAAGGGAGTGTGTGCGTGTGTGCGTGTGTGTGTGTGTTTGTGTTTGTGGATGAATTGGGAATTTAAAGACATCAGACATCAAAATAGTAGATTGTAATAACTCAATCATGCCATTCACGTGATAACATTTAGAATCAGTCAACCTGAAATCCAAACAAAGTGTTGATTAATTAAATATAAGTGATAAGCAACTTCGTTAGAGATGGTAGTATTATAATACATCTTACCTAATATTCATAGCAAATATTTCACCAATATCTAGCTGAAACTATTCACTATCAATAAATAAATCGACCACATTTTCATATTAATTAATTGTTAAGTAATCTAATATATACAAAGGTAAAATGAACACAAAACAAATGATAAATGCTTATACTTAGCTATAAGCAGCTAAAATAACTTAAATATTATTTTTTTTGTGATTAGGAGAAAGCTGAAAACCACATTGTGTTTTTAATATTTTTTAATATATTACATTTTTAATCAATTCATTTTTAAATGTACTAAATGAATCAGCTATTTAGCCCATTGTATCACCATTACAACGTGGCGTCATGTCTATTGAACTCAATCCTCCAACCAAACCAACACATTGTGTTAGTTTCTCTTTACAGGTTGCTCTAATGTGTGCTCTGATATATTACGTATAATGATAAGATGATTATATTATCATGTTACAATTTTACCAAAAAGTCCATAAAAGATGTTACTGAATTATTGCCCGACACTGACAGAGGTACTCTGTCTTTTTGGCTGCACAGTAGAAGGTTAAAGTTATGGCCGAGCTCCCGTAGGCCTACTTTGTACACAGTGAGGATTCACTATTCAGTACTACTTTTACCCGGAGTGCCTGAATGCTTCACCATGGATGCCCCTGAGTAGTATTGGGACGCAGAAAACGTAGGCGCAGTGTCACACCGCAGAATATCTTCTTTACGTCATATTTAGGGCAGTGTGACCTGACGTAATCCAGGCTGCATTATTCATAACATCAGAGCAAGCGAAACAGCCTGCAACACAAGAAGCTGTATGCGGCTCATAAATTGGTAATGACTTCCCTTTGGGATCTTAATGGACTTCTCACATCTGTAGTAAATGCCTCTTCTATCTCTAGCGTGTTGGTGTCCGGATGTGGGCATCTTGCATCAGTCACATGGGGGGGGGGGGGGGGTGTTTTACGCTGAATGTAGCCTGAATGTCACCGTACTGAGGATCAAAGACTGCGGATGGGACCGTTAACATGCTGCTAATGGGACATTTTAAAGGCTACCTGGTGTGTTTGTGTCTGTATGCCTGAATGCCTAAGTGGTGCATGTTGGGTTGTAATGAATCAAGCATCAAAACACACGACAAAAAGAAAGAGTGAGAAAACACTCGGCATGAGAGTGAGCTGTTACATTCCTCTCTGGTGCCTCTGACTTACATTTAGGCTCTTCACTCTCTTTTTTTTCTTGCTCCTGTATTTCTCCCAAATGAGTGGAGGGGAGCGCTTACTTGCTAAGCTTTCATTGCAGGAGTATAGGGGGCCTTAAAGAAGGTTGAAGAGGAGGAGGAGGAGGAGGAGGAGGAGGAAGAGGAGGATGCATGGGAGAGCTAGTGCTGTTGCCGTGTGAACGGAGCTCTATTGTCCCGGGAACCTTTCAGTGGCTTCCCCGAGGTCCCTGTTCATACCCCTCCCCCCACCCAATACACCCTTTCTCCCTTACACACACACACACACACACACACACACACACACACACATTAACACAAACACATTAACACAAACACAGACTTTTTTCCACCTCTTAATGCTACACACAACCTTTTTCTATCTGTCTCACACACAGATTCATTCACTGTCTCGTTCCCGTCACACGCCTCTATACTTTCCCCTCATTTTCTCACAAGCAGACGAGGCCCGTCCTTTCCTCCCTTCCTCCCTCCTCCTCCCTCCCCCCCTCCCCAGTCGCTCATTATTTCGCCTCATTGATGTGATTGTCAGGCCAGCCAGACAGTAAAAGCAAAAACATGCAATCTTCTCATTTGCATCACCTCCCTCCTCTGCCTCAAGAAGCACAGTGTTACCACAATGTTTACGCAGGCGGATAAATCCGAGGGGCTCCTTTGCTCCAAACCCAGACCATATTAACTGTATTCAGCGTCCTTTGTGGCAGCACATGATGGTGTGATTTTACCCTTTGTTTTCTGTTATTGGCGTGAGGCTGTTAGGGCATGCAGGGGGTCGCTGGCTGAGAAAACGGGGGCCAGATGAGGACTCGGCTGGTGGGAATTGGCCCCGGTGAACAGTGGTGTCTCTTTTCTGTCCTGGACAGCTGAAGTGACACGATCTGTAATTACAGTAGTTTCCTGCCGAGACACTGACAGCACAGCACTGCTGCTTGCTTTGTCGGTGATTTATTGTGTTGATGATGTAACCGCACCTTTTGTATTTGGTGTCTTGCGAGATACGGATTCACACAGATTAAAAGATTAACATTTTAAGCCACTTAGAAGGCAATATATTTTCTGGTTGTGATGGGTTGAAAAGGATTTAAAAAACGTACTTCCCATCTAATTTCTTGTGATCACAAATGGATATCTGCGAGGTCTAATAAACATGAGTTGTATTTCTCGTACCTGTCAGCTATTATTAGTCTTCTGTCACACTGCCAGGGCTCCTGTGTTTCTCCAACCTGCTTCTTTTTTTTCTTTTTTTGGCGTAGCAGCACAGGAAAAAGTCTGGACCTGTAGTTATGAGTCAATCATTTGATCAGTGAGTCTAAAAAATTGCGCGAGACAGGTTTCCATCCGCCTCCGTGTCCGTGCTCTCTCCGTTGCTTCTTGAGCCATCGCTGTATTGTTCTGGACAGGAAGGAGAGATGTGACACAGGGAGGACCAGGAAGCAGCAGCCGGGTCAAAAACAGGATGCAGGAAGAAGCTCAGATAAGATGGCTGCTCTGATGCACCCTGGGACATCTCCGGCGTTGTGTATTTGTTTGTAGTCCTTTGAACTACAGACTGTTTGACTAAAGAACCAATGAGGGTTTCATTGACAGAGTGAAGTTGCTATGAAAGTGTGTGTGAGTTTTCTGGGGGAAAAATGTTGAATGCTTCCGGGGGTTTTTTGGTCTATATTCTTGTTATGCAACAATGCATTCATTTATGTAAATTCCCCATTCGACTTTCCTGCCTTTTTGGTGTTTGCCTGAGCACATCCGTGAATCTGTGTTTGTGTCAGGATTCCAGCTGGGCCACTGACAAGCCGGCCTGGGATTAGCTGGCATGCTGTATCTTCCTATCGCTAATGCTTTAATCTCTCTGCTGGACGCCAAAGTCTTCTGGCTTTGGGACACTGTTGGTCATACACTTCATCATAAAAACGCCGTCCCACGCTACACGAACAGCAAAAACACAAACTACAGCCACGAAAGATACAATCATTTGTACGGTTGTTGCATTTGACTGACATACACCTCAATGTGAACTAGAGCTGGGTGATATTGAAAAATCAAACATTCGTACTCAGTATGTTGGAATGATAATTTAACTGTGTTGTCCAGTATGATTATTGGTGTTTATATACAATATTTCATCAAAACTGTGAGTGGGTGAACTTGATGTGTTGATCAAGCCGCCAGCAGACTATTTTAATAACTCTATAATTGTTTAAGTATTTTTTTAAAGCAAAAATGACAAAAAAAAAGATAATATTCGCTGATTTAAAAAAGGAAAATAGAATATATTTGAGTTTTAGTCAGATTAAACTATCAATTTCAATACATCCAATTGGAAATTGTAACTTAAGTTAATTGAGAAAATAATCATGAAATTGATTGAGTTGCAGCCTTAATTTAAATGTATTTTGATAATCACCACCTCTGTTATGTATTGCATAGATGTTATAGCTCTTTTTTTCTAAGGCAGATGTGGTGTGTGTGGGGGATGGCTCGCTCATGAGCAGCAGACCAGATGCAGTTGGACAGCATCTGCACGCCGGCTCCTCCGTTTCATCCTCTCTAAACCAGGGTGTAAAGAGTGTGTGTGCTTGTTTTAAACAAGTGTGTGTGCTTGTTCTAAAAGAGTGTGTGTGCTTGTTCTAAAAGAGTGTGTGTGCTTGTTTTAAACGAGTGTGTGTGCTTGTTTTAAACGAGTGTGTGTGCTTGTTCTAAAAGAGTGTGTGTGCTTGTTCTAAAAGAGTGTGTGTGCTTGTTTTAAACGAGTGTGTGTGCTTGTTTCCTTGCAGTTCGTGACGGTGTGAAGCCTCGCCATGCCGCTGGTCAAGAGGAACATCGAGCCCCGGCACCTCTGCCGAGGGGAGCTCCCCGAGGGCATCGGCAGCGAGCTGGAGTGTGTGATGAACAACACGCTCTCCGCCATCATCCGTCAGCTCAGCAGCCTGAGTACGACACACACTCTCACACCAACACTCACACTCACACACACTCACACTCACACCAACACGGACAAAGTAGCCGTTACCGGAAGAGTGACATTACACAAATTATTGAAACTTCAGCAATCTTCAGGCTGTGGCTTCACTAACTTTAGGTTGATGACTGTCTACATGACGGTCACATGGTTTCATCTGTAATCCTGAAGCTGTGATTGATTTGGGCGTTGTCATGGTTACAGTGCCCGGGGGGTCACTGGGCTAGCAGCAGACTTAGTGCAGCCTCGCAAGGTTGAAATGTAATCCTTGTAGATAGCTCTGCAAAAGGGAACTTATCAGGACAGCTGTGTGTGTGTGTGTGTGTGTGTGTGTGTGTGTGTGTGTGTGTGTGTGTGTGTGTGTGTGTGTGTGTGTATGACTGGGGGGGTGTATGTTAACAGTAGTTGTGTACAGGACTGTGTCATATTGATTGTTATGCTCACTGTAAATGCATTAGAAAGATTTATCCATCTATCTCCCTGTCCATTTTTCCATCTCCCTGTCCTTGTTTAATAATCCATCAACAGTGTGTGTTGTATTTTGACATTCACCCATTCATCCTCAGTTACACCCAATTTCCAAATGTGTTCATTCTACATTTAAACAGCGTACATTATAAAACCAGTCCCTTTTTGCTGTTGACCCTCTACATTTTGGCCCGGTCATATCCATTCTCTGTCCGTCTCTTATTGTGTTGAGTTCCTGCAGTGGGAGTGGGCCTGTCAACAGCAGCTGTGGGAGCTATATATATATATATATCTACAGACCATGTGGGCTTGATGGGGCATGTTTGAAGACTACATACACTGTGCATGTCTGTGTGCACACGGAGAGGTCAGAGTTGACCCGGCTCAGCGTGCCGGATCTGTGATTCTTCCTTCCTCTAAATATTTTTCCTGCGGCCCATCCTGTCAGCAGGAGGGACAGAAGAAAGCCTTTAGTGTGTGAAACACACACACACACACACACACACACACAGTCCACTATAATGAAACGGTGCTGTTAGACTGCTCTGGCTGAGTTTTAAACTGTTGACATCCAGAGGACGCATTTTTTTCATGCAAAGTCTAACCATGTCAGTACTGCCCAGCGTAGCAGTTTCGTTAGTAAAAAGGCTTTTACGCTCATTAGCTCTGGGCTAAGACCCCCAGTGCTAAAAGTTTATAGTTCCATAAACCCCGGACTAGCCGTTGTTTCACACTTACAGCCTATTATGTGGTTTACTTCCACCCTTGGCCCTTTTTTAAAAACCCATTCCAGAGCAGGGTCATCCGCACTGTTCAGGGTTATTCCTCAGAACACAGGGTTAAGAACACACGTGTGAATCGGGATTAGAACCAAAGCAACAAAAAGTTTCCTATCAAGTCAAATGTCAATCACACTGCTGTGATCCACTCTGAAGATGTTAGCCTAGCAACATAACGCCGGAACCAGGACCAGGACCAGGCTTGAGCACATACAGGACCAAGCAGACAGATTGTTTAGGGCTTTGAACTGACAACCCTGAGGTGATGAATCTCTAGCAATAACAGCGCTGTGATGAATAACTTCAACAAACAAATTGTGGGATTTCTGTGCAGATTCATTTATTAATGATTAATGTTGCTATATGCAGCTGTATGAGATGCTATTTCCTGTAAAGACTTCCTCCAGCCTCACGTTGTGTCACATTACCGTCGTATCGATTAAACTTCAGCCTCTGTGGGGATTTGCTCGGCTCCGGATAACGATTGCAAGCCTCCTTCGTTCTTCTCAAATGTCCTGTTTCTTTTGTCCATCTGCTGTTTCTTTTTTCCAGGTAAACATGCAGAGGATATATTCGGCGAGCTGTTTCACGAGGCCAACACCTTCTATCTGCGTGCCAACTCTCTCCAGGACCGCATTGACCGGCTGGCCGTCAAAGTCACACAGCTGGACTCCACTGTGGAAGAAGGTGGGTCAGAGGGTAGAGGTCTGAAGGGGGAACAGGACAGGAAGTCATCACTCAAGTGTTGTCACTCTCTCTTTTTTCTGCCTTTTCTACCTATTCTGACCTCTTTTTTTTAATGTTCTCAGTTTCCCTACAAGACATTAACATGAGGAAAGCCTTCAAGAGCTCCACCACTCAGGACCAGCAGGTGGTGTCCAAGAGCAGTGTGCCCAATCCTGTCAAGGAGATCTACAACCTGAGCGATAAGCCTCCGCCACTCAACATCCTCTCGTCTTACAGGTTGGTGCTGATGATGCTCACTCACCCACCAAACACTCTCTTATGCTCTCTCAGCACAATCACATCCATATCTCTTAAATCTGTCTTTTTTCTTTCAATCAAGAGCTTTTTCTTCATTTTCACAGTACGAAACCAACAGTATATGTTTTTACACAATGCACTTTCACAAAATAAAATAGACCTCAAATTTCAAGTTTAAACCTTGTGTTCTACTTTATGTGATTTTGGGTCCTTGTCTCTGACCTACATGCACAGTGAAACAGCAGATTTGGTACTATTTCCTACTGCTCCTTCTACTCAGTGTGCTTTCCAGTACTTTGGGTGCATTATATATTTAGCATGGCCGGCTCCAGTGGGAATCAAACTCCTAACCGTGACTACATAGCACACTTCTCTCCCTCTTCATCAGTTCTTTCTGTCTCTCTGCCTTTTCACTCTTTCATCTCGTCACTTCCAGTTATGCTGGATCCCCACTCATCGCTCCACCCGTGTTCTCCCATCAGCCTCTTCTGCTTTTGCAATATTCATAGAATACACTGAGCCCAAAAAATTTTTTTTCTATCTTGCCATTCTGCATAAACTAAGACAATGTATCCATACATGTTTCTGGACAAAGACGTTTGTGCGCCTGCATAATTCTCTGTGTCTGTTTCTGAAGGGACGACCACAAGGAAGCGCTGAAGTTCTACACCGACCCCTCCTACTTCTTCAACCTGTGGAAGGAAACGATGCTGCAGGACACAGAGGATAAAAGGAAAGAGAAGAGGAAGCAGAAGGTACAATTAGGAGCTCACAGATCATGCAATGGTTTTTATACACCGTTACAAGTTTACCGTTTTCAGAATTTGTTAGTCAGTAATCAAACATTATTATCAGGTTAGTTTCTTACATTTTAATACCATACTTACTACACAAAATGTTTCTTCTTAGTGGAACTAATTATATTATTGTCCATAGAAGAACACATAATGAAGGACCACAAATTGATAGCTTTAACAATCCTAAATAGCCTAAGTGCTCTCCTTCTCTCTCTGTCTCTCAGGAGCAGAAGCGTTGTGTGGATGGAACGTTACAGAGGGAGGTGAAGAAGGTCCGAAAGGCGAGGAACCGTCGGCAGGAGTGGAACATGATGGCTCTGGATAAAGAGCTGAGGCCGGACCACCGACACACCATACACCGCGACAGAGGGGCTTCCTCCGAGGGCTCGATGTCCCCAGAGAACAGGTAGGGCATTATGTATCTGCATGATGAATTAACAGTGTTATTCCCACCTTCCTATTTCACCTTCCATCTTCTCATCCTCCTCCCTGCTGCCTCTATCAGGGGTCACGGTCCTGATCAGCACCACTACCCCAACATGATGAACCACGCCGGCCACGCCCACACCTACTCCGGCCCACCGCCTAGCGTCCTGGCTGCCCAGATGGCTGCAGCAGGCCACGCCTCCCGCGGAGGAGGCGAACACGACATGAGAGGCAGGGCCATGATGGCCTATCAGGGCGGGACACTGGGGCGCACTCACCACCACCAAGTCCCACTGCCTCCTCCACCCACCGAGGCCATGAACGGTGGCTCTATGTCCCTTCCACCAATGGACTACAGGTAAACAAGACACTTAAATTTCTATTTCAAGCATTTGACAGGTGTTTTTTTTTTAATTTAACATCACCGACCAGTGTTCCTTACTGTTGCTCTTGCTTGTTGTTTATGTCTTTGTGCACACATTTATATCATGTATTAATTTTGAGCAAATGCTGCCACCTAGTGGGTCGGTGTCCTTCTGCTTCACTCTCAAACCCTGATGACAAAGTACAGACTGTTATAATTTGTATTAACCTCTACTAATTCTCTTTCATTTTCTCTCTCTTGCAGCATGGATGGCTATGCCAACACTGGTCCTCCTCCTCCCCCTCCAGCCCCTCTCATCCCTTCTGCCCAAACTGCATTTGCCTCACCTCCCGGAGGACCAATGCCTCTCGGGCAAATGGTCGGCGCTGGTGGCTTCGCTCTGCCTCCGCCGCCTTTATGTGGAGCCCAGGCCGCCCCGCCTCCCCCTGGTCCTCCGCCTCTTCCCCTCCCAGCCGGTGCCGCCCACTCTACAACCCGCAAGATGTCTTCCTCTGCACCTGCTGAGGCAGCGGTCAACGATGCCCGCAGTGATCTGCTGGCTGCTATACGTATGGGTAAGAGCTGTGTGTGGCCATAAAGACGTGTCATTTTTGTTTAAAACAACCTTTAATAATAATAGAGCTAACATATGCAGTGCCCCTTTATTTTTATTGTTTGACAACATTTAATTAAAGGGGAATTAATGTGTCTGTTTTGACCCTGATCAACAGAAAAATAACCTTTAAATGCAGAATGATGTGATCGCCATTTCCGTAGCTTCCCCTTTAATGTGTGCTTACGATCTGGCACCTGGTCGTTCCGTTTTTATCGAGGTGGAGGCCCAGAAACGTCTCGAACACAGCAAAATTTAAAAAAGAAAGAGTTTTACAGGCAGAGGGCAGAGTCTCTGCAGATATAGACACTGTCACACACACACACACACTTCATAAGTGATGATTGAGAGGGATTCTTTTTGTATGAGTCATAGAAAAAGTCATGAATCATATACATTGTTTTTTTAAAGGAAATCTCAACTAATATAATTGTAAATTTCTTGTAAATACACTAACATTGGGAAAAAAAGAGAGTAAGAAATAGCTCAAGCAAATGTTTGTGACCTACATTTTATTAGGCCTTGCCTTGATATGACAGGAAATGGGCTAGATCTAGAGCACTATAATTAAGTGGCTCAAGGGAACATTTAAAGAGCGTTCCACCAAAGACCAACATCTTTATATGAGAAGAAGGAGGTGATGGAGCAGCTTTTCAACACAATATTCATGCGGAAAGTCACAGACCTTTTTCCTTTGAGTTGCATCTCATTTCTAGGGTATTTACAGCTCATTTATAATTGCCATACTTGATATTTAAATCAAAATGCTAGAATAGTCTGGAAAACAGACTCAGCTTTATCAATAATTACTGTGAAGATTCTGTGATGAAGGAAATAACTAAATGAAGCTACCTCAGACCCTCATTTTGATCTATACACTGCATTTCAAGAGCCACCGTGTCAGTAACAAACACATCCCATGTTGTCCTGTAGGCATCCAGTTGAAGAAGGTGCAGGAGCAGCAGGAGCAGCAGGCTAAGAGGGAGCCGGTCGGAAACGACGTGGCCACCATCCTCTCACGACGCATCGCTGTGGAGTACTCCGACTCTGAGGACGACTCGGAGTTGGAAGAGAACGATTGGTCGGATTAACATACACACACACACACACACACACACACACACACACACACACAAAAATAGGATAACTACTGAAGATACACACACACACACACAATCAGCCGATCTCACAGTCACTTGAAAGAATGCCCACTCTACCACAGTCACGGGTTGTCGCACACTTTGATGCTGGAAACACACATGCCTACACACAATCACATGCTGTAGGTTGATATAAGCTGAATGGTCCAAAACTGGAAATGTGGGGGTGTATTCAAGATGCATAAACACTGTAAAGACACTCGTAACATACTGTAATACTTACCACTCTTTGAAACATTAACATGTAGCTTGACATATATATATATATATATATATATATATAATTCAAAGCATTGTGAATACACCCCAGTGGATGTTTCTCTACCTGTTATAACACTATAGACACCCTGTGAAGGTGCTTATTTCATGTATAGTCGAAGCTTGAGAGTGTTAGAAGAATTAGAAAACTTTTCCTCTTGAGCTAACCAATGTACTTTTGTCTTTTTTTAAATGTTTTTACTGAAACACTTGCGTATGCTGTAGATCGTGAGGCATGTTTTTTTTTAACATGTCAATAACTGGAAGTGAAGGAGTCATCGATGACGGGTTCATGCCTCTGAGGGAGCGAATGGGGTTAAGGATGTGTGAGCGGGCGATGATATGTAATAAGTCTTATTGATGATAAACGGGAGAATTGATTGAGCCATCTGCGTCTGCAATCGATCACCGCTGTATGGGAGGGGGGGGGTCATGCTAGTGTGAGCTCTGTAACCTTTGACCCAGAGAAAAATAAAACGATGAATCGAGGATCGTGTGTCATGTCTCTCTTTACTGGTCCGCTGTCGTCATAGAGACAACACATACCTGCCTCTAAGACTTCAGTTTCCATGGTAACAGTATAGCTAAGAAGGGAGTTGCCAGGGAGACAGAGTGTGAAAACTGGGGGGGGGGCGAGGATGAACAAAATAGTCGAGGCAGCAGAGTTTTATGCACAGCACGTTTGTTTTTTTTAATACAAAATTAACAAGATCTCTCAATCGAGTGAACTAACCAAAGCAATAGAAAGTACAACTAACACCTTTGGAAAAATAGACACCACGGTCACACAAACGTTTTTTTTACAATATCTCAGTTCAGTTAGTGCATGTTGATTATCGTTTATATGTTTCATTTTGCAGGTACTTAATTTGTTGTGCCATCTTCATCCAAAAAATAAAGTGCATTTCACATTGAAAACTACGCATACGTCTACACAAGATGCTGTTACTGTGGCGTCCTCCCATCTCCAACCCCCAAAACACACACACACACACACACACACACACACACACACACACACACACACACACACACATTCACAGGCCCTTGAGTGTTTTGATGTTTAGCTCTAGATTATCAACCATCAGAAAGAAACCTCCTCCCGCTGAACTAACAGCCGGTCATTTTCTCAAAAACCCAGCTGCTTTGCACACAACGTTGTGTTCTCTCACACTGTGAAACAATTCAATAGACGAACAGGTGTGAGTACACAGAGAAGTATTACATCCAACTTCACAGTCTTCTGCTTTTCTTGGATACTAAGCCCTTGTTCACACCTGCTCAATCATGAGACTCTCAACAACACTGCACAAGAGAACAACGTTCACCAACCAGAGAACGTTGTGAACCCTCAAACATCCCCGTGTAACCAATCAATTATCTGCTGACCAGCCTTAATAAACCGGTGCATATTGATGCCTAACAGAAGAAAATGGCGCAACCCAACTCATCCCACAGTTTGACTAGGCTTGACATAGGCTTTGGTAGCACCATGCAAGGTGGTTTTAAGTCTCCCCCTCTTCAGCATGCCGTATTTACAGAAACAAATGAGTCAAGAGGACAGGATGTCAGGTAAACAATTTGATTATTACTACATTCCGAAAAAGGCGTTACAGCGCCATTTTATCACACAACACCAGAATGTGAAAGAATTCGGGCCAGAATAAAGTGGAAAAAAAATAGAACTTTTCAATGAATATAACAAAATAGACTTTTCTCAATAGGTAAAGCAAGAAGAGTTTGTGATGGTTTGTGATGTGCCAGCCCGACCTGTCGGTGCTCATTAATAACAGGATTCAGGCTGACACTGTGCACAAGTTCACGTTCCAATGCTCAGAAATGCTGTTCCTCAGCTTTTCTTACTAACCCTAACCCTAACCCCCCCCCCCCCCCCCTTTTTTTATCGCTTTGCACCTGGGAGCTCCTCAAATGCCCCCAGGCTCGCTTAGAGGGGAGGTAGCAAGGAAGGAAAGAAGAAGCATTACTTCTTCTTATTTGGAAGTGACCATATTTAGCTCATAGAATCATTCAGAGGTCACTTAGCGGACGCCTGCCTCAATCAGACTAGATTGATTTAAAGTAGAATATTAGGGATAAAGAGAAGACCGAAAACACACAGCAGGACTTGGATCCCAGTGAGTCCCTTTCACTTTGGCTTGAAGTGCTGGAGCTTCCTAGCTCTCTTGAAACAAGCTCTACGAATACGTAACGAGGCCACTTCTCTCAGAATTGACAGGAAGACTGGCAGCATTATCCTCTAAGGTCAGGGGTGTCAACAGGGAGTCGTATCCCTCACACCCGTTTCACCCCTTCACAAGGAGACAGATTAAGGTCTGCTGAGAGCTGCTGGATCACAAACACAAACACACACACACACATGCACACACCCAGAGGCCATGCGACTCATACCGTATGCACAAAAACACAGCCCCAAATCACACACTGAGACTTGAGGTCACGACACTTAAGACAGTTCATATGCTCACAAAAGGCAGAGGCAAGAAATAAATAAATACATTTCACCGTTATTGGTGTGACAAATGGTCAAAGCCCGATTTTAGTTCAGAAGAATAAAAAAATCATTGCGGAGGAATGAGTCAGTGGTGTCACGGTGACAAATGAGTCGTTTGATCTCGTCCACTTTTTCCAGCCCAGGAGTGATTATCCCATTTCAAGATCACTTGTAGCTCACCGAGCACATTCACTACAACACATCCCCACCTGAGCGGCCGCTATGGAGCTTCACGCTGCAGGAAGAAGTATAGGTGGGAGGTGGACGTTATTGCTGTCTGAGTATTGCTAAATAACTACCATTCATGGGCTAGTTATTGCTGACAAGATATGAAGGAATGAGTAATTAGCGTGCATCTTTTTGTCGGGTTTGCAAACTAATTATGAGACCAAGAACTAACGGAGGATTAACTCAGAGCAGCTGGTAGTGTCGTGATTTGGGCTTATATTGAACCGCACTCAGTTGAACTGAAATCACGACCAAAGAAGAGCCTTTAAACTTCAAACTTATCCGCACTTTACAGCTAAATATTGTTTTTGAAATCCACATTTTTCAAAAAAGGGTGCAACTCTTGTGACCATCGAGTAATGATTAGCTCATTCAATGTGATACATTTGAGGTACACTGTGTAGAAAAACAAAAGTATTCGGGTCATGATGACATCAGGGCACCATGTCACATGGCCTGTAGTCGAAAATGTGACCTACCAAACCGAACTAAGGAGGGGCAAAGGGCATCTGTGCTTGTTGCATGCAAACTACACTGAAGTCAAGCATGTCGATCAGATGTGTGGTTGGTGTTCAAATAAATGGAAATACAATCAGATTTAGCAGATTTCCATATAAAATCCATATTTGTCTACAGGTTTGTAATCTTATCATACATTAATTTAATATCCTACATGATTCCTCTAGGAATAATACATTTGACTTTTGTGTGTTTTAAAAAGTAGGCCTGACTTATAATTCCAATTATTGTTCAAATTGGTGGGGCTTTCTCAATTACATTATGATTACACATTATATAACAATTTCTAGACATTCAAAAAGTCATAAGCAATCTCCATTCAGAAGGTAAAAGAGGAGGGATATAGGTGGTTACATAATCTGATAGCCTTCTAGTCGGTTTGGTGCCTCAGTTAATGATAAAAGATGGAGGAGGGGTTAATGGTGGGTCTCCTGGGGCTTTGTCATGAGCCTCCCACTTGCGAGATGAAACTAAAACACATTCACACACAACTCCAGAGAGAAAAGAAGACACATTTGGAGAGGCGAGGGGAAGACGAAACGGCCTGATTTCTTTCTCGGCGTCTGTGTGGAGGACGCGGGGCGCGGATCAGAGAGCTCCGGGTCTATTTTTAGCTCTCTGCGACTGTTTAGCTTTCGACGCACGTTCAGAGTGCAGCAGCAGAGCGCCGGGATGCTGCTCCAGACAGGGCTTTATGTGGAAATGCCTGCGTAATCAGCCGTTCTCTTCTCTCCTCTCCGCCCCGCACACACTCCTTGGTGAATCTGTGCGCTTTTACGCACGCGCGCGCAAGGGGCGCACACTAATAATCCCTCCCTATTTGAAGAAAAACAAGCACTTGTCAACCAAAGCCCAAAGTGCTGTTAACTATATGCACAGTGTATGTACAGTTGCTGCCTCTAACGTGTGATGCACTCAGCGCTCTCTGCAGGACAGAGGAAGGGCGTGGCACGGGCTGAACAGGAGGGGGCGGGATGCTGCCCGTTTACTGGGGAAGACAGTGAGACACCTTGCCACGTGGTGAATATAATAAAGAAAAAAAACCCGCCATTCATCCAGGTGGGCTGTGTATAACTAACAAAACTGCCTCTGCCAGTAACATCTCCAGCTAGAACTGAAGCCACAGCCCTCTGCCACTTCTCCTGACCTTCCCGGCTGCTGCTCTCTTTGACACCAGTCAGATCCAGTGAGGAGCAGAGCTGACTCTGGGCGCCTCTCTCTTCCCACCCGGGTCCGTTCAGGTCAGACGTCACTCGGGGTCCGCGCACGCTGGGCCACGCTGGCAGGAATACAGCCGCAGCACACCAGCCACAGCGCCTTCTGGATCTCCTGGTTCCTGAAGGCGTAGATGACCGGGTTGATGACGGAGTTGTAGGTGGCAGGCACCAGCGTGGCGTAGGTGTAGAGGGGAGGGTAGGTGTAGTCGGCGATGAGAGAGTAGACAGTGAATGGCATCCAGCAGGCAGCAAAGGTACCCAGGATGATCGCCAACGTGGACACGCCCTTCCGCGTTGTGACGTAGTGGGGTGTGGCGGCCAGGAAGTGGTGCTGGAGGGCGATCTGGTGAGCGTGGCGCATCACGATCTTGCAGATCTGGACGTAGAGCTGCAGCATGAGGCCGAAGAGCAACAGGAATGAAACGGAGAGCACAGCAACGTTGTTCTTTGTGAGCGGGCGCACCACGCTGCATGTGGCCTCCTCTGCCAGACAGTTGACCCCCGTGACCGGCAGCAGGCCCAGACACAGGGAGAGGCCCCACAGGAGCACCAGCATGGTGTAGGTGAAGACCGCTGTCCGCTCCGAGTTGTAGGTGAGGGCATAGTACAGCGACAGGTAGCGGTCGATAGTGATGGCCAGCAGGCTGAAGACGGAGGCGGAGAAGGAGGCCACCACCAGGCCCACGGTCAGCAACTGGGCCGATTCGGACTGAAGCAAGTAGGCACAGGTGAAGTGAAGCACCAGGCCCAGGCCGGCCAGTAGGTCGGCCAGTGCCAGGCTGCCGATCAGCAGGAACATGGGAGCTCTGAGCGCCGGGTTCTGCCAGATCACCAGCACCACCAGGGCATTCTCGCAGGCTATCAGAGTCCCCGATGAGCACAGCACAATGTCCCAGGGGTTGATCAGCAGGGGCATCTGGCTGGGCGGGAGGGAGTCCGGTGGAAACGTCCCCAGGCTGGTGCTGTTGTCCATCGGTCCCCCGCCTCCGCTGGCCCATGCTGTGGGGTCAGGGGTCAGCCAGCTGGGGGTGACCGGCGGCTCTTCACTCATTGTAGACCCCGTCTGAAAATGACACAAAGAAGCAACATGTTATGATATCTTAATCGGGTATAAAAGTCTTGACCAAACCAATGAGGACCAAAAAAGTCTTTGTGTGTTTTTTTGGTTCATCGTTTTAGCTTTGCAATTTAATGCACTGATGACAGAAACTGGGGATTGTTTCCCTCCTGCCACCACCCCACCTTTGTGCAAACAACTGGGTTTGTGTTGACTTTATGACACCAGAGTTACTCGTTCCACAACGTCATAGATCACATTCTCAGCCTGTTGTACTGTATGTAGGGCTGTGAAAGCACACTAGAACGAAAACCTTGAACTACAGAAAAACGAGTCTCTTTAATTCAGGCTCTTAAAATATTAAAACCCGGCACATCAATAGAAATGTACATTTTAGCCTCCAGACAGTTCATGCATTTTCCTCTGGGAATTGAACACAGTGACTATTTAACAGGCCTACAGGGTACACCTCAGGTGTAACAAGGGAAATGAAAGGGGATAATTAAAAAACAACCAAAGCAGACTTTGTTGCAAATTTCAGGCCACACTTATTAAAAGATATCGATACACCGGCACCGGTAATAATTCACCGCCGCTGTCGGGACACCAAGTGCCGCTTTTTACATAGCAGAAGATAACCGCACCCGTCATGGAAATACAGCCTCTAACTGCATAAATGCATCTCACGCCGGTTGGCCATATGGTGCTGCTTTACCTTCTCTGCACCTTGCATCAAGAGGAACACAGCGGCAGCTCCACGTCAGCAGAAGGATGCAGAAAAATAAATAAATAAATAAACGGGCTAAACAAAATGCCATGCATGTCATAATAATCCCATTCCAGCCTACCTTGACTCTGCGAGGTGAGACTTCCCGTCTAGATGGAAAAACGACAGCCTTGTATTGCCATGTTATCGATGAGGACGATGCAGCCCGGAGAGAGAGGGGGGTGGTGGGGTGGTGGTGGTGGTGGTGGGGTGGGATGCTGGTCCTCTCTGGTTGAAAGCGGGGATGATGGAAGAATAAGAAGAGCGCGGAGCGGCTCTGCCGTTGACGGCGCGTCGCCGTGGACTGCGGCTGTGCAGAGAGCAGCGGCGGAAAAGAGGAAGAGGAGGAGGTGTCGAGGATGATGATGATGAAGGAGGAGTCCCATGGGCCAGACCACCAAAGATCGGTTGAACCTCGTTAAGGAGCTAAATGTCTAGTCGTTGTCTCAAAGGACAAAGACAGGTGTGTGTGGGTGGGTGTGTGGAGTGTCCAGGCATCTAGGATACATGTCCACGTGCCTGTAGTCGCTTATTCTAAGTAAAACACTGTTCTTTGAACAGGCCTGTTGCAACATTTGTCATTCCGCGTGATGCAACTTATTTCGGCTCACCTGAACAAAACTGCACAATGCATTTAAACTGTTGAGGTGTTTCAGATATGGAGATGCTGGACGCAGAGGCTCTCTTTCCTCCTGCGACGCCCTTCTATTCTGGTCCTGTCTGTGCTATTAACAGCAACCCTGATGTATGTCACCCCCTCCTCCTCTGTCCTCCATCTTCTCCGCCTCATCTCTCCATCCTTGCAGCACTGCCTCCAACAGAGACCTCTGCCGATGAGGACCTGATGGGGACTTGTTGATGAAGCATTAATGTCGATTGTGTGCGTTTTATGTACGAAGCACCTGCTTTACGGATCTGAATGGATTAAAAATAGCTCCTGTTGCAGCAGGAGAGCTGGGCTACCAGGCTACACCGCCGAGGGGCGCTGCTGAGCCCCTATGAGTCATCACTGCGCACCTGTAGGACGCAAGAAAGGAGAGCACACCCTGCCTCAATCTTACTGGCTTTATTTCGTTTTCTTTAAAACAGAAAATAATCGCTTTACAACAGGCCTTTTTCAAGCAAACCCTCACATTAAACTTGCCAACACCTACAAAACGGTATCAAAAGTGCACCATAGTGTTAATACATCTTCTCGAGGGCTAACGATTTCCAATGATAATATTATCTTCTTGTTATATTTATACAAATACCATTCTGTACACTGTAGAAATACACAACCCAGTGTGTCCCATAAGTGGGACGCTCACCCCCCACCTCACCCCATCCTCCTTTACATCTGTGATCAAAAACATGACCCACTCTCGGTAAATCCCAGTGCAGAATAACAGGGTGGGGGGGTGAAGACACCAAGCCGATGTTACATCATATGAATTATTAAATACCCGTTCAACCCCACACCCAAAGAAAAAAAGTCTAATATGCCACTCATACGACCAACCAATATCTGTACAACCCTCATTCAACGTCTTTTTTTTTTTTCCTTTTCTTTTTTTAAAACAATCTTGACACAGTTTTCATTCATTATCGTCTCATTGTCCAGGCAGCAGCAGCAGCAGCAGCGTCCAGAGTGAAGGGGACGAGGTGGAAGGGAAGGACACAGGGGGCGAGGAGGAACAGCTGGTAAGTAGGAGGAACTTCCACGGCTGAGCTGCAGCGCCGAGCGCGTAAAAAGCACAATAATTAAATACAGCTGTGCGGGCAGGTGTGACACAGTGCGGGCTGCTGTGGCGTGTTTACAGTCCGCCGCTCCTCATAAAGAGGGAACAGAGCCTTTCTTCTGGTTTCTGTGGCAGAACACGGTGGGGGGGGGGGGCGCTCCACGTTTAGTCTCTGGACTGGTAGAAGAGGATGTAGCCCGACTCGGAGTTCTTGGAGATTTCAGAAGTGAGACCGTAGAACTCTTCTATGGCCTGTGCGTCGATTTTCTGCAAGAACAGAAAGACGAAACACAGCAGGGTCAAAAACGACACAAGTACTGTGAATACTACATAAAATGTAAATACAAATGAACTTGCATACCTCTACAATATCGTCATCGAACAGCAACCAGAAGTCATGACTTTTCACAATGGCAATGTAGTGGCCCCTGTTTGGCCCACTGAAAAGAAATAGAACACTTTATTAGAGCAAACTTTAACTACTGTGATATTATCACTTGGGCTTTAAAAGGCCCTACACACCCACAGTCCACCCACACAGGTGTTTCCACTTATTGTGCCCGATTAGACTCCTTTGCAGCACTGTGTAAACACCATGTTTGATTGACATTCCTCTGGAAACACCTGTGTGGGTGTACGGGCCTTTAATGAAACACAAATCTGTGCAGCTGTGAACAAAAACATGTTACATGGTAAGCATGGAATGACCAGTACTGAATACTGAAGCAGTATTCAATATGGTTTTATTTAAGCACTATCATGACGTTAGGATAACTGAAATCCCTGATGATATGTGGCCTAAAATCATGACATCAATTTCATTATATCTGAAAATAACGAGCTAAAAAAGGAGCTGAGATGATTGTAAAGCTCAAAGGGAGAATAGAAGATTCAGACAGAACTTACATCTGAAGGACTCCCGACTCATTTGATCAACTCCAAATAAGTTTTGTAAATTATTTCTATTCGTGAAGGCAGGGAAACACCTTGTATAAACACAGACAGACCAAAACGCCCACTCACACTGGGTCAAAACAAGCACTGGCAAAAAAGTGCAGCACAGCTGAACAATGATGGATGAGGGTTTGTGTTTCCTCCCACTCTATGCGATTCAGGTTATAATGTATCTTTATTCTAGTGCGAATGCATTTTATTATTAGAACAGCAAATGGTCTGCCTGTCTCTGGTTGCTGTGTGATCACCTACACACCTCCCACAATGCACCACCACAGCGACCAGGTCGTAGAGCCTCTCCGGATTGGTGGCGTCCCCGGAGGTGTTGAAGAGGCGGAGCTCCAGAGGGAAGACGACGCGATAGGACAGCTTGGTGTAGCGCTGCAGCTGCTCCATGTACTTAAAGCGCTTCAGGTGCAGAGCCAAGATCATCGGCAGCTTCTTAACACGCATCCTACATCACACACGTCACAGAGTCAGACACAATATCCAAGTTCCCAACAACGCACAGAAACGCATTAACAAACACCTAAAAAAAAAAAAGCAAAGATTAAGAATGAACCTGTGTACTGACCTCTTGTGTGCCTCCTGCTTGCTTCTACATTCTTCACAGTAGTATTTGTACTCACTGCACAGAGTCTCTGTGTTACTGAAACCTCTGAGAGGAGCCACAAAGAGAGGATTAGTAAAATCAGAGGTCCACATCAACCAATGAACGATTCAATATTTAAAGCACTCCGTTCTCGTCATGCAGTTTGGTGACACACACACACACACACACACACACACACACACACACACACACACACACACACACACACACACACACACACACACACACACAGCACTTTATGCAATCTTCTTCATAACTAAAGATTAGTGCAGCGCAACAATTAACATTACTAATCGCGATTAATGGCATTGTTATGCACAAAGTTCAATAATTAATTCAAAAGTAGAGTATTGCACACTTATTTTAAAAGTACTGCTATATGAACAAAAGTGCAATAACATTTGGTTTGCAAACACTTTAAACAAATAAGGTGCTTTTTAACAGCAGTATTCCCTTCAAACAGTAGCAGTTCAAATACAGTTATAATGATTCTGATCATAGATATTCAGCCGGTGTTCACAACTTCATTTTCATGACGCAACACAAACACAGCTGTTCACCGCTCGCTGTCCGGTTCTTGTGTTAAAAATGTCTGCTTAATAATAATAATAGTAATAATTAAAAAAACTGCGTTAACGCGCGATAATATAATTGTTGCGCGTTAATTAATTAATGCGTTAACGAGTTATTATCGCGTTAACTTGCTCAGCACTACTAAAGATATAAAAAGGTTCCAACCATTCCACAGACTGCAACCTCTAAATATGTTACTACTTTGTAAGTTACACTCTTAAAATGGCCACATTGCCGTTCAACAGAGACTAGTTCTGTAATACTAGTTAACATTTGTCCATTTTTGTAATAATTAAAAATGGGTGGCTACAACAATTTGGATCTAAATTCTTAACCAGAACTGCATTTTCATTACAGATTAATCCGATTTAGATTTTCTTCATGAGTCAATCAAAAAAGGAAGCACTTTAGAGAAGCTGAAACCATCAAATGTTGTTTCCTATAATATAAGAGATTATTAATAAGAGTTGCCAATTATTTTTCTGTCAATGAACTACTACTCCAGCTTCAGTTCTGCTTCTACATGTTGTGAATTTACCTGAGGCAGTGCGTGATGGAGGTATTCTGTTCTACATCCACAGAAAGGTCCAGAAAATCCTCATCTTTGCTGCTTATCTGAAGAGGGAAAAAAATGACATCAACATAAGTTAAAAGCAGCTAAACTCAAATACTAGATAAATGTGTCTGCCTGATAAGTTTGGAATAAAATAACATAGGGCTGTTCTCTTGCATTTGCCTTAAACACTTACAGAAACAACCTAAGCTTGTATTTGTCCTTGTGCCAAGAAGCTTCATCTGTGTATGTTATCTAATCCCTCAGCAGCAGGACTGTTTGATTTGAAAACATGTTTCAACAAGACTCTGGTGACACACAGTGGAAGATGTTTGGTGTGAGCCACTTAAACCTCCCCCTCATGTGAAAACAGCAGTGAGGCCTCTTACCGTTTCACAGGTGAGGCAGCGCGTCTCATTGGTCAGAGTGCCTTGGAAGATCTCATGGACCCAGGTTGGAGCGGGCGTGGCATTGCTGTTGTTGTTCTGAGAGTCCAACGTGCCGTTGGCAAGGCGGCCGTTGGTCTTGTCCTGCTTTCTCTCCTCCTGAAGCAAGTCTGCGATGGTGTTGAGCAGGTAGTTCAGGAATTCATGGGCATCCTGCTGCATGTAATTATCAAACAGCTCTGAGGAAGAAAGTGCAGGGAGGGACTTTAGAGTTCAAATTCAGTTATTTTTTTTAAATTGTTGATTAGTCACTTTGCTGTAGCCTCTTTTGATCACGCCAATCTCCCTAAATGTATCAGTTTCCTCTCACCATTCTCTTTGCGAAGCCGTGTGATGAACTTTTTGGGTGGTATGACGCCCACTTTCCTCTTCTGGTTGGCAATACTGTGAAAGAGGTCGGCCAGGCAAGTGAGCAGGTTCTCCTTTCGCCGAGGCTGACTGCGGTACGCCAAGATCTTCTCCCGAAACGGTCGGCAGAAGTACAGAGCCTGCAGCACCGAGTTGCAGTAGCAGGTGTTTCCAAACTAAAAATCACATATGGAATGCAGTCGAATGCAGTGTGAGCACCAGTCAGGTGGAGATGTATACATAACGGTGAATCTGCACATCATTCACTTACATTGACCAGGCCAAAGTAGTGCTCATTGACCGGAAACTGCTCAGATCCAATCTCTTTCTCCAGAGCAGAGGCATTGGCGCCCTGTAAATCCACATAGAAACAAAAAACAAGACGTATTTAAGTTCAGCTATTATCTTAAACAACACAATGAAAAAAAACACACCAACGCTGTAAGATTGGGCTGTCCAAGGATAGTGCCAACTCATCCAAAATGAATTTAAAATGTATGTATGTACAGTATTTATGCAATTAAATCTATGTAATTGCAAATACACTGGTGCTGACTCGGTTGAGATGACACAATGTCACGTGTCAGAATATATATTATTAAAACGCAGACGTTTTTTAACTGGAGGATGTTCGCGAAACGCAAATCGCCTCTAAAATGTGGTGAGAATTAATACAGTGCGATGCATATAGACAGTAACAAACTGCAGATTTGACATGGACCTAGCGAGTCCACAACTGCGCAGCTAATGTTAAGCCATGTCGTCATTGCTTGCGTTAATAATGTCTGGTAGTAAAGGCCAACACGTCAACGTCATTTTTCTTCACGGTTTCTCTAACGTTACGTTACACAAACTGCATATAATCCGTTACCACTCATTACCCAACCAGGTGTTAGCATGGTGCTACACTGGTTTAGCTTCGCGTTAGCTAGTTAGCTTCACGTTAGCTAGTTAGCTGCGAAGCACAGCTGCAGCAGGTGCACTGTCACTGCACACAAAGAAGCTGGAACACATTTTAACCAAATAAATCGTCAATCTAGGAGTTGGAAAAATGTCTACACTAAAGAATGTCCATCTACTGCCGTTAGCGAAAAGACCAGAGCGGAGAAAGCAGTGGGTGTCTGCTTGCTTTGCTATGGTCGGAAATACGCTTGGCTAGCACTGACACCAGAATGAACTGCTTATATGTTTATTAACACGGTTTGAAGGCCAATCAGGGTGCAGCAACGGTTTCTGTGTCACCTTGTAGCCTGAGTCATGCCAGTTTGACATTGCCGTGTACTCACCATGGTACAAAAAGAGGCAAATTTGGAGACTGTCATTAGGATTTCCATTCGGCTAGCGCCATCTTCAACCACCGCCGAGCGCTGACAAGACTGGGCTGGTTCCCTCGTGAGGCAAGGCAGGCGATACTGCTGAGCTCGCGACGACAAGGTCCAACGGCTGAAGAAAACGAGAGCATTCACTGCTTGTTGCTTCCGTCTTCACTTAATCACGGTCGGCAGTGAACAGTAAAGTGGTTCGCTTTGTTTTAAGTTATATGTAGTGTCACACATTCAGACATTCATAAGCTTCTAAGAAAAGCGCAGTTGTCGAAGCCAAGTTAAATAACGTCCAAATATTTGGTATAGTAACGTAACTATACGTAACTTAAAAAATCAAGCTCAGCCTCACGGAAGTTTTGCGCATGCGCATCATAAATAGAAGTTGGAAAATATCTGCATTTTTTTTTTTTAAACAATGATTGTGTTTTCAGCAGCCTGATCATATTTCATCTTTTCTTGTCATTTAACTTAGTAGACTGAGTTCCACACTAAACTATAAAATCACAGAAACGATCATAACCATAGGCTGCATCATAACACTAGGACCAGCTCGCGTACTGACACGGCGGCAGATGTTATACTGTATAGTAATTCGTGAATGAGCTGATTTATTTGGTTCAGGCAATCTCGCGACCTGCCCTGCAGTCTATGGACATTTCACAAGGCGGAGTTTGGGGTCTTTCAATCTCTCTTTCCGCCGCACCCGCCATCTTGTAGAGACCGGGGGTAAGATCCTCTCCCTATTAATTGTTGTTTTTCTACCTTATTACTATATATTTCGTACATTGTTGGATTAAAATCTGCCCTACAGATTTCCCTTTCATCTCAGTGGGTTAATACAGCGTGAAAATCGTTGTATTGAGGGGTATTATCCGTTGAATGTGAGCATGGCCAGCAGCGTGGCTCTCCATGCGGGCCCGTTTAGCATACACAGTGTTCTGCTGTTACACTCAGTTGCAGCCACTGTAACGCTTATAACGTTTGTCGTCGATATTCGACCGTTTTCGACGAAACTAACATTGCAAATACGGTGCTACCTAGTGGAAGAGTGCTTGACATGTATCTCGTTGCTAGCCTTTACATAAGTATATCTTCTCCTAGTCAGTCTCTGTAATTAGCTTTGATATAATGTGTTGAATCAAATTGAAAACGTGTATGTGCGTATAATGGGGATAAATTAAGTAGGTGTTAGAATGGATGCTTGCTATTTTCCATCTGTTGAACATTTACACTGGAAGAAAACTCTAAAGGCTCTGTCATGACTAACTGAAGTGTATTTTCTCTTAGTAATCAGGCATCATGACGAACACCAGAGGCAAGAGGAGGGGGACCAGGTACATGTTCAGCAGGCCATTCCGCAAGCATGGTGAGTACACATTTAAAGGCATTTTATATCCCACCACACTTTGTATTACTGTAATGGAGGAAATTTGGTATTTAGGATCACTGCCAACTCTTTTTTTTTTTTGGCTATGTAACATTCATAGATTGACTGCATTTGCTTCACAGGCCCAATTCCCCTGTCTACATATATGCGCATCTACAGGAAGGGAGACATCGTTGACATCAAGGTAGGTCACAGCTTGTGTGTTGGCTAGCATCCTTGTTTGAATGGTAATTGATTAAAACTGCATTGCAAATTGAGATATATCTAAGGTACAGCAGACTGAAGGGACTTGGGGAAGGTGCACAGTAATACATTTGTAACTGAGACAGTTTTAATTATACTCACTGCGGAACCTATGAAACGCTTCTTGGTTCCGTACTGTGGCGACTAGCGGTAACATGTTGACTTTGTTGTTGCTGAATAATTCGTTGTAACATGCTATTTTCTTTTCAGGGCACAGGTACCATCCAGAAGGGAATGCCTCACAAGTGCTACCACGGCAAGACAGGACGAGTCTACAATGTAACCCAGCATGCTGTCGGCATTATTGTCAACAAGCAGGTCAAGTAAGTAGGACGTTGTTTTGTGACATCTGAATGGTCATACCTATGTAACTTTTAGCTTGAACACACCAAATGACTTAAAACTCCTTCAGACTAATAAGAAACTATTTAAAGACTTCCATTCTTGTAGTAAGGATTACGAGGATCATGCTTTGTGATTTGTTGACCAGTTCTCAAATGTTAAACCCACTGAAGAACCAAAGTTAGCTGTAGAGTGTTTTCAGAGCTGCTTTGTTTACCTTGCATCGCTTCTCTATAGGTTATTTCATTTAATCGTTGAATGTCGTACAATATAGTATTTGTACATAAACGGCCACAAACCAAACTCTCAACAGTTATGTGTACCAGAGCTACATTAATCTATGTTCTTTATAGTTCTTCAGATCGTTGTTCAAACCTTTCCATTTTTACTACAACTTGTAGATCCTGGCTTCAATCTTTGGTGTGTCCTTGCTCAAACTCTTCATCTAGAACAGTAGTTCTCAAAGTGTGGGAATTAAATGATGTAGAACTAATGTTTTGACGTCTGAGTCTTATTGGCTGTCACAATAGTGGTGTTGGTTCAGTCTGTAGGTTTACAGAACAAACAGATATTTGACCGGGAAGAAAAGAAAAACAGACAATTTGACCCCATTTTCACTTTGCCACCAGGATTGTTCATGTCCTCAGTGGTCATTCACGTGGGGGAAAGTATCTCATCCTTAAGCACCCCAGTCTAACTCCTGTTTGACCTGGGGCTGTACTGAGGACACAGCAGAGACAAATGCAGATATTAAAACGGCTTTACTTTCTATTTTGAGCTTAAGCTACCTGTGGAGTTTTGCTTTTATTATATACTTATGTATGTTTTCTGCTGTCACAGGGGAAGGATCCTGGCCAAGAGGATCAACGTGCGTATTGAGCATGTGAAGCACTCAAAGAGCAGGGACAGTTTCCTGCAGCGCGTGAAAGCCAACGAGGGCAAGAAGTTGGAGGCCAAGCAGAAGGGCAGCTGGGTGGAACTGAAGCGACAGGTATGAAATAATCCAAGACAACTTTTAGTGTTTTACCACTTCTTAAACCAAAAACAATTGTCATGGTGAGAAAAATCTTGTGGCAAGGAAGTTATTCAGTTGCAGTGATTTTACTGTCACTTAAAGTGTACGTGAAACTAAAACCAATCACAATTTAAAGCATAACATTTAATATGTGGACTATTAAATGGGAAAGCATGAAAGTCCCAATGAGTATGTTGCAAATTAAACATGTGTCTTTGTTTTTATTGAATATTATTCGATCATCTAATATTCTCCTTCTCGTCTCTACAGCCGGCTCCTCCCCGTGACGCTCACTTCGTCAGCACCAAGAAAAACGAGCCACAGCTGCTGGAGCCCATCCCCTATGAGTTCATGGCATAAACTGCTCACTAAAATAAAAAATATTTGTACACACGCTACTTGCCATGTTGTCATCTGTTCACACATTTTGAATTATGTTGATGATTCTCCTCCTTTCGATTTTTGAATGAAATCAGACGCACTTTTATTTCACCCACGATCTGAGAGTGACGGCGCCCATGTCACAAGCATCACATCCTCACTTAGACCTGTCGGGTCAACAAGGTTTTTTTCATCTGCACTGTCGATAAGCAGACGTTGCCCTTCTCACTTACTTGCAGCAACTAAAGGCCTTACACACACACACACACACACACACACACACACACACACACACAGAGGTGTTAACTTCATTTCTCTGAGTTCTTGCTGAGTAGAGTTCTGTCAGCAGAGCAACTTGCTTCTTAATCATGCCTATTGAGTCTTTTAACTGAAGGCATGAAAAGCACAGGCGTTAAGTAATGAAGTTGCAGCTGAATTCCATTGAGCTTTATTTTACCTCTGGCTCTTGAGTAGAATGGAGGCATTGTTAATGTAAGACCTCACTCTGGATATGTACAGACCACAATCACGCCTGTTGGATCTGTTAACGCAAGATGGCCTACTTTTGTTTAGCCTTCATGTTTGAGTCTGAGTAGAGGTCCGATCAGATACGGCAGTTAAAAACACGTGTGTGGTTGTGCAATACTCGGTCAAGCTGATGTAAGAGCGTTTCAGGGGGCTACTTGTAGTTGATCCTCATTAACCTGCTAGTGGGATCGCCACTAAGAAGTCCTGCTGATGAGTAAAACATCGCTCAAACCCACAGAGCTCTATGTTGAACTGAGGTTCTGAGGTTTTAGAATATGCCACACAGAGCAGCCTGAATTACAGGGAAATAATACACGAGACAACTTCTTGGATGTTATAACCAGAGTAAACTGTCAACGTCATATAACCCTAAGTAACGGTTTGATACAGAGAATGTATGTTATGCTGTCAGACAGTGGAATAACGGTTTTGTTCTTACCGACCTTAAAAGTGCTAAAAGGGGAAATAAGTTGATTGATGGGGTTGATCAGTGATTGTGTGCGCCTCAAACCGATGTGGACATGTTGGCCAAAGAAAATATATATTTATATTTAAGTCTGAGCCGTTGTTGTAGTGGATGCCATGGGTAGAGTTTCTACTGTGCAGTAGGTGGCAGTGTGCACCAGCATATGTGTCCAGCTTCAATACACATCAAGCCCTTTGCTGGACAACAGTAACCTTGCTGTAGAAAACTGAATTGGGTTGTTAGTTATGGGGAGTAATGATGAAAATTGTGTTGAATTATTAAATATATTTTGTCAAACACTGTCAATAACAACAACAACATATTCACTGCTGCTCTTATTGAGGATCATTTTTTAATGTGTGTATATCATCCATCACTGTCAATATCAATACGTACAATCATAACCATCCAGTCCATGTATACATTCAGTATTTATTTTGTTGCACTATGTTTATTGTTTACAACTGAGAGAACACTCGACTTACTATTCAATTGAGTTCTTGTTTTATTGTTGGTTATTGGTGCTTTTTATATATAATATTTATGTAAACACCTACATTTTTCACTACCTGTGTGCGTAACAGTCCTGCTATTCGTTGCCTTTATTTGCCCATCTTGGTTGTCAAATTCCTTGTATGTGCACACATATTTAAAATAAATGTGATTCTGATTTTGATTATAACCACAGATGTAGTTTATCTCTGACTTGTCACAAGTTAAGTTGACATATGTTAAGGTGTTGAGCAGACCTCGCTTACCACTGTGATATTCCCTATCTACATCTACACAGCGTTGTATTGGAAGAATAGACTAATAATAATAATATGTGTATAAAACATTTAAAGGGAGGATCATAAAGTGCTTCCAATGCAAAAACAGGATAATGTATACAATAAACCTTAAAAGGAGCTAACATTTTGAGTCTGAGGATTTGTCAAAACAATTCTGTGAGTTACAAAATTTACATTTTATACAAGAGACAATTACAATTTTAAAGACTCACTTTTAATTAATCAAAATAGTAACTATAGACAGACATGATCCCCTTCTGAGATCAAATTACAACACAACATATTTCATGTTGGGTATGTATCTCTAAATATTTCTGTGCCATCGAATACAATTTTTAAAAACTTTTTTGTTGATTGTGAATGAGTCGTAGAAGTTATAGTGTTCATCATTTAAGGAAACATTTTGGTGAAATTCTTCAAGTGCATCATGTTTTTTTATTCTGTTTTTTCCTCTGAATAACAATAAAATCCATATAACAGTCATACCTGTGCGTGTGTGAGATGAAAACTGCCTGTGTGTGTGTGTGTGTGTGTGTGTGTGTGTGTGTGTGTGTGTGTGTGTGGACCACTTGATGTTTGCTGTTTAATCAGTGGAGGCTGAATGGCTGGCTGGTTATGTGACAAATAGGTTATCTCATCGCACCTCAGTACTTTACCCAATATTTACACAAATTAGGACCAGTTTACAGCGATAGGGAGCAGCTGACAGGATGAAGTGTGTGTGTGTGTGTGTGTGTGTGTGTGTGTGTGTAGTGTTCAGGACGGAGAAATCAGCCTAAGGATTATATTTCATTTCTGTGGAAGCATCACTTGAATTTTCTTGGAGTAGAACATATCTCCCATATATGTGGAAGAAGCGAAGTCTCTTCAAAAAAAAAGAGAGGAAATACTCTGAATGAATGTTGTAATCTCCTGTAAAATGGTGTTGAGTCTTTCTTCACCCTCACAACCCTGTAGGTCAGGGAACTCAGACACGGGTCTTATCAGGACAGAGTAATAAGTATCCAACAACCTGAGGAGAGCCAGGAAAAAGCAGATGGAAAAGTAAAATGCAATCAATCAATGAGCGTGTTGGCAGCCAAAGCCCTTGGTATTGATCTGGATTTTGGTTGTATAGTATTTAGATAAGGCGAGTGGGGCCTCTACGGTTTAGTATATTCCCACAGTTTTTAGCAACGGTTGATGTCATCAATTAAAGCAAATAGTGTATTGAAAATCAATCATGCATTCTATTGTTTCAATTTGTAGGAATCTAAACATTTTCTCATTATGCATAATATGATATCCACCCTGTCTATACATCTACAGTACGTCCTTTGTGCGTGTGTGTGTGTGTGTGTGTGTGTGTGTGTGTGTGTGTTCTCACAGATACACCAGAGTGTCATGTGTGGCACTGACTCATGGAAGTTACTGATTGAAGGAAGAAAAAGTAAACAGAGAAGGGCAGAGAGACAGAGAGAGAGAGAGAGAGAGAGAGAGAGAGAGAGAGAGAGAGAGAGAAAGAGAGAGAGAGAGAGAAAGCAAGCGAGAGGGAGGAGGGCAGAAAGACAAGGATGGTGGATAAAAGCCGTGGAGCACTATGAACTCCTTAATCACACATGTTTGACACACACAGATTGAGTCTGTCAGCTCAGCCAGCAGCCGTATCGACCCCGAGTGTTACATATTAACCACACACACTCACACACACACACAAAGAATAGATAATTGGATGTGGACACCGCTGATGCAAGAGAGTGTGGAAATGTTGCATTATATGAAATTTCACAGTTATCAGCCTTTCTACCTCACCTGATCGCACTTAATGCAAAGAGCGGTTTCCCCCGAATTTCAAAATGTTCACACTTTGTTCACAAAACACGTAGACGTTTTAAGCCCATTCTTTCTTTCTTTTTTTGAGACAAGTCTCTGAGATTTCTCTGAGGACATTAAAAATCAATGGGATGTCGTTTATACTGCTCAAAGCAATGAAACATTTCAACAGCAATGTGACTTTCCAGAAACGGTCTCCTGGTTATTCCAAATATTCCACAAACGTACATGTAATGCAGAATGGACCCAGTGTCCTAAAACATGCATGATGATTTACATATAATAAAGATTGTAAAGCCCCTTGAGGTACATTTGTGATGTGTAATATTGGGTTGTATAAATAAAATTGATCTGACCACTTGAATATTGTTCTTGTTGATGCGTTCATGTGTTAGCAGTACTTCAGTGTTGTGGCAAGTCTAGGTTGAGCTAATTAAACAGTTCAATCTAAAAGTAACTTGTACTGTTAGAGACATTTGTTCATATGGACTATATCATTTAGAAGATACCTGTTGTTGAGTAAAATGTACAATACTTCCCTCTGATATTAAATGTAATATAAGTACACTATAGTAGCATGAAATTAAATACTGAAGTAAACTACAAATACCTGAAAAGTCCACCACATATGAGATGTCATTACTTTCTAATGAGAAAATGTGTTTTTTTTCTGTATCCTGGGTGAACCAACCTGTTAAATCTGTTCTCTTTACCTCCTCCAAGGCCTCGCCATCCCTCATACTCTCCTACTCTTTGAAGAAAAAAGGCTCTCAGAGGTCTTGACAGTAAGATCTGTGACAGTGATGAAAGCGTGGGTGAGATATGTCCACATGTGTGTGTGCGTGTGTTTGGGAAAGGCCTGGAGCTTTGACAAAGGCACAAGGAAATCCCACAGCAGGCCAAACAGAGTGCATGCTGTATCTCTGTGTGTGATAGGTGGGGTGATAGAGTCTGTGTGGTTATCAGAGACAGGGGGGGGGGGGGGGCGGGGGGCATGGTCATATATGTGGATATTGGGCCAGCTGTATTGATCCCGGCCCTGACAGCAGAGGTGGAGGGGGTGGGAGGGACCGGATGAGAAGAGCAGGAGGCTGATAATGGTCTCAACTGACCCAGGCATGCTCACCTGAAGCGTGGGAGGGCACCGAGGTAACGCCCAACAGGCTCTCAATAGGCCTTATTCACAAAAGTCAGTCAAAGGTTTCACATGAGAGCATGGCATGGGCTCAGAGGGTGATCTCTGATGTTTGGACAAGCAGATAGTGTTATCGGATTGTCAGTCTTTGTCTTTTTTCTGGAACCTCAAAAATGTTGCATTATGTTTTTACTTAAAGCGACTCTTTTTAATTTTTTAAAGACAAAATAGCTCTAACAAATGAAAAGTAGAATTCATAAACTTAGTTGGCTAGTTTATGGTGACTAATCTTAACTAATGTTAGCAAACTTTAAGTAGATATTGCTGTATAGCAGACATTGCTAACGGTTTGTTTTGTTGATTTAATGACTTTTCTCTACTGTTACATGTTTTAGCACGTAACCAATAAAAAAGTTACATAGTACTTACCGTTTGCTTTATTCAAATGGTATAGTTTTAGCATTTATGACCATAAATAGCAAAATGTGCCTAAAGTTAGTTAACATTAGCTACTGATCATACTAGATCAAGTAAGGCTGTAGCAGCATGCCCCCTCAGTGTATTGAATTTCACAATGGTGGGTCTCATTGCTTGTAAATTTAATTTTCCATTTGTAAGAGGAAGAATGTGCCATTTCTTCTTTCAAACATGTCGCTCTAACAGCCGATAAAGGTTGATTTAGCTTCACATTTGTGGGTCTAACTGAAGACTATTTTCTGACAACAATAAATCACACCTATCAGAAAACAATACTGGAGCGTTGATAAGATTAAGATTAGAGCAGTAAAGTCTGTGTGTGTGTGTGTGTGTGTGTGTGTGTGTGTGTGATTAATGGAGACAGACAGTCGCCTCTGTCCCTGCTTGCGCACCATGTACACACAGCAGATCAGCAGATAGGGACACATATCCTACTGCAAGGAGCCTGGGTGACATTTTTAAAGCCTGAATCAATCAATGTGGAGGAAAGAGTCATATAATGAAAGAGTTTATAATGTCTGAGTATCAGTGGGATCACTATTAAACTCAGGGGCCTAAATCATTTTCTAGCAGCTTACATGTTGCATCCGCTGTGCTACACAGCTGAACATTAGTTTGAAAGGTGTGTTAAGTTTTTTGTATATCTATTTATTGCAATAAAGATCATTAAATGTCAAATCCATTGCATATTTTTCAGTGAGGTAGGACACCCCCTCTCCTGCTCTAATTGGTACAGTCCAATAAGTTAAATTAAGCACAGGTGAGTTGCTGGTTGTAGGTCAATGAGTGTCCTGCCCCTTTACAACTATTTTTGTCTGTGACCACCACATCTGGAATCTCTTATTAAAGATGGGGGAGAGGTTGCAAAGTCAAAAAAGCTATGTTTGCTCTTTTTTTGATTGTCAAGCTACGTTCAGTAAGTCATGGAAGCTAGAGGCTCATATTTGCAAACACACTGGATTGGTAAGTGAACTACTAGAAGCCAAACGGAGCACATGACACGAGAAAGTGGACACATCATAACAGTTCATGTTGTTCGATTGTCCAATTGATGTTGGTGGGATTATGTGTCAAATGTTTCCCTAACTTCAGAAACCGTTCTCCTGTGACAACTGTGACAAGAGCTTTTGCACTCGTTATCAACTCACCAGACATGAGCTCAATCACAGTGGGGAAAAACCACACGAGTAAGCCTCTATATTGACTATTTGAAATGACTGGGGATAGTGAAATGTAACCTTGGTGTTTGCTTTGAACGGTTACCTGCTCTGGTCTCCAGGTGTCTGGCTGACGGATGCTCCGAGGTCTTTGTCACAAATGCCAGCATGAAGAACCACATGGCTCGAGTGCACCAGCACCAGGAGAAGCGATATCAAGTACAATAATCCTAATGTTTTCTTCTGTTTTGGATTTTTTTTTTCTTGTTGGGGTTTACTACAATGCACTGGCTTGCTTTTGCGCATATTGTCTTTCAGTGCAACCATCAGGGCTGTGGAAAGGATTTCAACAAGAGGAACCAACTGAAAGCCCATAAGTGTGAGCAACACCAGCTTCTGCTGTTTCAGTGAGTGGCTAAACATCTAATACGAGAATAACTTAAATTTGTATCTGTTCTTAGCCATCTCAAACCAAATCTTATTTATCTTTTGACGTAGTTGTACTATCAGTGGCTGCACAAGAGAACTTCCCTCTCATGGAAAACTAAAGCATCATGTGAAAGTGCATGAAGGTTGGTTGATGACCAGAAGCTTTTTTTTTTAATTCATTTTTAATTGGCGTGCGTTTAACAAACCTCTCTGATGCAGGTTACCCGTGTGAGATTGAAGCATGTCCTTTCCAGGGAAAGACTTGGACAGAATATCTGAAGCACAGAAAAGAACATAAAGGTATGGCTGTGTAAAGTGTTGCGGTGCATTGCATACCCTGTGACTCATGATGCAAAGCAACCGTATTTTAATGACTTTGTTCTCAGTCAAGGTGCCGTGCGGGGAGTGCAAAAAGCTGTTCAACAATGCGTGGTTCTTGCGCCAGCATGAGCTGCGTGTCCACTCCGGGGAGAGGAGGAAGCTGTTGTGCCCGAAGAGAGGCTGTGGTAAAAAGTTCACTCGTCGCTTCAACTTGGAGAATCATGTGCTGGGAGACCATGAGGGCAAGAAGCCCTTTAGCTGTGCATATGCTGGCTGCGAGAAAAGCTTCGCCATGAAGGTAAACGTTTACTTTAACTCAATAATATTAAGTGTGTATGTCACAAACTACATTCTCTAACTAGTGGGATGCGGTCATGGTAATAGTTTGGCTTTTACTTGCTAAAAGCTTTGACGTCATCTACACATTGACACTTTGCTGCAACCCCAATACAACAAGAGGTGAATATATTTAGCTAATGGTGCTCAGAGAAACTACATTTTTAATGGCAGCAATGATAATCTTCACCTTGCCGTATGGAATACAGTTTTTATCTGGAACTATTTTCTACAGAGGAAAGGGTAACTACATTTATTTTAGAAAGATGAACTGCATATTAAAGTTTTAAAATATATTTTTCAGTGTTTGGAGCAGTATTATACCTTCATGGTTGCAACTGGCAGATATTTAAAAAAAAAAAACTGAAACTATACACATGGTTAGACACGCAAGATGTTTTTTTGGTTGTCTTGATCAATTGCATTCCTGATGCAGTGTAGTTGGTAACTGTTCTCATTATTAATCAGGAGAGCCTGTGGCGACATGGAGTGGTGCATGACCCAGCAAAGAAAAAGCTGAAGGTAATGTGTCCTTGCCAACTTTTTTGTTTCTGGTTAACGGTGAGTTTGTCTTTTCTTGCCTCGTCCTTGTATGTATTTTTATTTTTGTCCCCCTTGCAGAAACTGCATCCTAAAAAGAACCAGCCCTGGCGTACGGCTCTGCAGGTCAGTGTGGCAGCTGCAGCCCAACGAGCAGAGACCAACAAGCTTGCTGAGAAGCTGCGCAATACAACTTTAAAGGATGACCAATCTTGAGGCTGCGTTATATGAACATCTGCTTGGATGTGTTAATTAATGGTGACGCAAATCCCATCATTTTTTTTTGGTTCAATATACTTTGTTTGTGAAAATAAAGCCTCGTTAATACAGCACTATACTAGCCCGCTTTCATATATGCATGTTAACTGAGAATTCCCACCAGCAAGGTTTAAAAGCATGCTGTAGAGCCATTTATCCTTCGAAGGAAATGTTTATTAAACAATCAGAACACACATTCACACACATGTATAAAACTCCAGCTGATGGGACAGCTGGTTTGTCATGGTGATGAGGCCTTCGGGCAGTTGAGCCCCCAGGGTGCGGCAGGTTTCTAATAAGGCCTGAGGCTTATTCAGCTGGATGCAGCGCTGATGTTGCAGAAAATCTAGTGATTACAGGTCGTTATCCTAGATGACAGAGGATCAAAGGCTACTTTCTTAAGTTTTAATATTCTATCTCTACCTGCAACGATGCATCCAGCTGAATACAGCCCTGGATTCTACAACTGCCTGGTGAGGTGAACACAGCACAGATCGCCTGTTAACAGTTGCAGTATCATTTCTCCCTGCGGGAGTGATGACAACATGACCATATGAACACAGCAGTGTGTTTGTGAGTGCAGTCTGTCGAGTGACGTGCCACGATCTGGATCAGTTCCCACCTGGACAGGACAGGCTTGGTCCTGCTGGGTCTACTACAGTTCTGAATGCTTTTGGTCCTGGATTAAGCCCGTTATGGAGCGATGTACAGTAGCGTGTACCAGTTCACTTTGGCCAAGGTCGTTCCCAATATAGAACATTCTGGGTGGACTCGGTGTGGTGCGCAGCCTGCTTATGATCTGGCCCGGCTATACCAGGCTGCCAGGCCAGGAGACCACGGTAAGCGCCACCCGGCTGCGCTGCTCCTTCAGCATGGGCACCAGCGCCGAGTGGCTCATTCCTGCTGTCGACAGGCCGTTGACTGCCACGATCATATCCCCACACCTAGAGCGACACCACAAGTCAGTATGCATATTAAACAGGACCCGACAGCTTGACGCGACATGCCGGTCAAACAGCTCTACGTTATGCAATGATGAAGATACTTGGTGTCTATTAGTCGATCGATAGTAAATTTATTTGAATTCCAACATCTCATATGGGAATATTTACTGTTTTCTCTGATAGTTAAGTGAATATCTTTGATTGTTTAATCAGATAAAACAACCTATTTAAAGACATCACCTCTGAGAAATTTAGACCAAACGTAATTCGATAAATCACAGAAATAATCATATAAATATACACTAAAAATAATTGTTGGTTGCAGTTAGTTTGACCACAAATGCATTAGTGCATTTGTCAATACCTTCTGATCCTACAAAGATGTAAATCTTTTAATAAAAAGATCTAAAATAGATGGGAACTATAGATTTCAGCAAGAATCACTCAAACGAGCAAATACACATTTCGTATTCTAGTGAGTATTTCTGACAGCAGGATGGTGTATGTAAGATCGACTGAAAATAAACTACAGTGTGTTCATGTTCATTATAATGAAGGTGGAGCTTATTGCTGTGTTTCTACACCACAATGGAGCTCATTAGCACAGAGGATTATCAAGCTTTGACTATTAATACGTATTAGTAGAGTCAATTTCTTGTGTTTTGGTGGGATTTGTTGGCAATAGGAAAAATCTAAAATCTAAATAGACCTAGCTTTTAATTATTTTAGAAGGCAATGATCCATAATGTATTTTCTTTACTGCGAGACAGAGAACGGAAGACCGATGGGTGAAATACAACCCCAGTTCAGTTAAACTGAACAGAAATATATCTTTGGGACATAATTATACAACTTTCTGATTAATTAGTGAATCCTCCAGAGAAGTGTACACTCACTAAATGTTCTACCTCTACTTTTGAAATGCAGAACAGGGTTTACTTAGCTTGTTTTGAACCTAAGATAGATAATGCATTTCTATAATTTTATAATTTATATTCCTATCACATGTCAAACTATACCAACCGAATCATTTTTGTTTTATTGGTAGCTGATTGCATTATGACAATAGATACCTGATGACAGAGAAAAAAGGCCATGCCTATCAAGTTCAATACAAAAATGAAACAAATTTTTTAGTACAGTGAATATTTTAACCTCTTACAACTGATACACAAATGCGGGACCCAAAGTCTCTGTTTGAGCATTTTAGAGTCTTAAAATGCTCAAACAAAAAGGGCTTCTATCTCGAATTTTAAAGATCAGCATGCAGTTGTTTCATATTTAAAGGTATAGTTCTAAAATAAATAGTTAACCCAGAAAATAAGAAGCCAAACAGAAAATGTTGTGATTTGTTCTTGTACTAAACTCAGTAGGCGTGGCTTATCATCACGCCACCCTTATCAACCGCCAACTGGAGGTCACGGTTTATCTACCTGCTAATTCACCACCATGCCACCGCTAATAGAAGCCGCAGACAGTCACGTGATGAACAACTGATGACTCACTTGAGGCGTCCGTCGTAGTACGCAGGTGTGCCGAGGACGATGGTCTTGATAAAGAATGCCTGGTTGCCGTGATTTTCCTCGTATCCCCCAACGATGCTGAAGCCCCAGCTGCCCGGGTGGCTCCTCCGCAGTACAATCTCATGACTACTGTGCAGGTAGCTGCAGGATAACAGAGAGCAGAGGGAACTTATATATACAAATACTTTATCCAGTTGTACATACTATGATACACTTATTTTAATAATAATAATAATAACATATTTATATTTACAATAATAATAATATTTAAATAAATAATATACTTTATTAATTATAAGATGATTTCTAACCAGACAATCAAAATAACAATTAGCCCAAAGTCCAGTCCAAGCTGGAAAATTTGAATAATTAACGTGGAGAAACAATATCATATCATCATAATATTCATACATCACAAAAGCCCATTTAAATCCAGAACATTCACGCGCTCACCTGGGTAAGCCCAGCCACATGACCCACGAAGGGGACCAGTTGGCATCGAAGTCGCTGTCATGTGTGTGAGGCAGCAGCTCGTCGGGGTCGAGCTCTTCCACCATGCTGACCTCCAGCACCCGCAGCTGCACCGAGGGCGAAGCGGCGCTGGCCTTCAGGGTGCCCACTGCCTCACTGTGGCTCAGGTACGTTAAGTCCTGCCCGTTAATACTCAGCAGGACATCACCTGCATGAGGAAGAAGACGCTGTAGTTTCTGATGCAATGTTTTTGATCTGGATCGGTCCTGTTCTGGTCATTTCTGAGGGAGCGTCACCTCGTTTGATTCGCCCGTCCCTCGACAAGCAGCCATGTGGTTGGACGCTGGTCACAAAGATTGGCAGCTCCCCGCTCTTACTGCCCCGCCCTCCAGCGACAGTCATACCTAGAGACTCGAGGGGCTCCTTCTTCACAGTGATGTGTTTCTCTTTACAGGTCACACACTGGGAAAGGTCCTGGGTATAACCACACAGAGGCAACACACACACACACACACACACACACACACACACACACACACACACACACACAAACAAACACAGTTTCAGTCACTAACAAAGAAAATGCGTACTTACTCTGTGCATCGTTGTCAAACATTACCCATATTTTTCAAAGGGGACTGCTTGTTTAAACTGATTAAATAAAAAGTAGGGGGGAAATGCAGACGAGTCCCTAAAAGAATAAAAACAAATTATGTTTTTAATACTAATTAAATGCTTCAAAGTCTTCTCACTGAAATCCAACTGTTATTCCATATTTGAACTAAATAGCAATAAATGATTTGACAAAAAGAAAAAACCCAGAAAAAATAATGAGCCCTGATCACACTGCATCATGAACTACATTCCTTCAACGTAATAGTGACATTCCAACACTTACACGTCGGTGATGCAAAATCATATAAAACTGTCAAAATACCCCCAAACACACAATCGGACCCATGTGGACAAACACACACATAACACGTTCGCTCACTCTGTGAGTGCTGGTGCGGGATAGGTGTATTGGCACAGGGCTCGGGGTAGCGCTGTGGTTAGGCAGGAAGTGATCAAGGCAGTAGAGGTCTCTGGTGGAGCTTGACTTTGGCGGTGGAGGAGGAGTCGGTTTGGTGGGTCGGCCAATCAGCAGGTGGACTCGCTCTCCGCTCGCCTACGAAGACAGAGTTCGAGTCTTTTAGGGACCTTACTCCTTACTCACATTTCCTACTTTGTTGTTCATGTTTTTCCTTCTAAATAATACCAAAAGAAGCCCTAATGACTTAGTGAAACCCCCACCTGTATGATCTGTGCAGCCTGTTCCGGGGTGCCGTGGCGTAGGTCCTGGTCATTGACCGCCAACACACGGTCATTACTCCTCAGTCTGCCATCCTTCGCTGCCAGGCCTCCTTCCAACAGATCCAACACAAACACTCCTGACTCATCTGTTCGCCTTACCAGCTTAATGCCGAGCTGCTCTGTTGAGTCCCTCTTGTGTAGGGTGATTCTCAGAGTAGCAGGGCTGGACGGGGCACCCTCAGGGGTGGAACAAGGGGCGTGGGGCACAGCCGGGGTGGAGGAGGAAGAGGAGGGAGGTGCCCGGGAGGCACAACGACGCTCCCTGAGCACAGTCAGCTGCAGAGTGGTGCAGGGGCGTGCCAGCGTAGAGCGGGCCAAACTGTGAGGGACGTTACTGATGTCCACATTGTTCACCTTGGGAGAAAAATAAGTCAGAGGGAATTATGGGCATTTATAGTTTAAGCCTGCATTAATTGATTTTTTGATCAATGACATTAGCATTCATTTGAAGTCTTCTTACAAATGTAAGTCCAATATTCACTCACATTTGTGTTTTGAGAAAAATATTTGGTTGCTTTAGTTGCTAAATGCTCCACTATCTTCACCAGGCAGTCTTAGATTGTCTGCCTTCCTGAAAACAGCTGTCTGCTGCGACTGAGAATAAGGTTGATGAAAGCGGTGAGAGTGAAACAAAACATTAAAGTTGTGGGCCTTAAAACCAAAACAATGAGCTAAAGATGCTAAAATGCTCCTCAGAGGCGAGGAGAAACTGCAGAGCTGGATGATCCCTTTCTGTGTATTTGACTTTATGAGCAACCCCTCTCACATACAAGTAGTAATGTGATCCATTATAAATATAAAATATTTGATTAGAGTACCTTTAACTAGTATAGGTAGAATGATAATAGACTATTTAGGAGACAGTGAACAAGATATTTTGCGAGGTATAGGATAGAAAAAAGTATTCAGATACATATAAAAGGTAGTAAATCACTATTATACAATACTGTACTACTGTCTGCCATAACAGCTACTGTTAACCAAATCTTGAGTGATAACAACCACTAATAATAACAAACGAAGCCCTAAAGTGGCCAAAAGAAGCGTCGGGTTTTACCTGTAGTATCTGATCCCCGGCCAGCAGCCTCCCGTCTCGTGCGATGACCCCGTCTCTGTACACTTCCTGAATCACGATGTTGATGAGAGGCGTCTCGTTTCCCCCGACCACACTGATGCCCAGCTCAACATACGGGTTCGCCCGGTGGACCTCTATGGCAGTTATCTCTCCTTCAGGAAGCGAGGGCAACTTCACACAGCCTTCATGGACAAACAGATCACAGCTGCATTTTAAAATCTAATTTCCACATCTTCCTAATGTTGCCGGAATGTGATTATCCGGTCGTCTAAGATTACAGCTCTTACAACGCAAGAAGCTGCAATATCTCTGATCTCTAGTATTCAGCCCTTTAGGAAGATGCTCAGATAAACGAAAGGAAGTGATGTCATACCCTCTTCAGCGGAGAGAGGCGGCGACTCAGGGCAGTCCCAGCCGGAGGAGGTGGAGCTGACAGAGCGGAGGAGGTGGATGCAGGGATTGCTGAGGGGCCGCTTCACCCTGGGAACCACACACTCCAACCCTATCACACCTAGAGACAGAGGGGCATGAAGACGTGGTTGCCATTTCTTCTGTTTCTCATCATTTTTTGTCTCAATCTAAACTGCATTAAGAACCTAAATCTCTTCACTTTGTACAAGGCCAGCGGATCCACTCACTTTCTTCCTCCGTGCTCTCCTCAAAGGCAGGGTTGTCGAGGCCGGCGTCGTCCGTCCACACGGGCCCATTGCCGCTGGTGTTATTAGGTCCGGAGGGTGGAGAGGGTGTGCGGTCCCTCAGCTCTGTCTGCGGGGAGCGGGGCGACCTGGGAGGGCTGGTCACCATTGCTCGCTCATCCCCGCTCTCACATCGCAGGCCTTCCACGTTCGTCTGCTGACACCTCGTCCCGGGACACCTTTCACCAAGCAACAGGCGTCAGTTTGTTAGTCCATCTGACGTGTAAAGAAAATCAGGTTCAGCATCAGTTTATTTAATGTGATGCAACTGATGTCATCAGGGAGAGTCTCTTTTTGTGTGTCCCCTCCTTAGAGAAGGTCTCGTGGAGCTGGGAGGGATTCAGTGAAGAAGGGATTTTTGTTGGAAAGGTCTCAATGATGGAGGCTCACTGATATAATTCCTGCAAATCTTAATTTCTTTATATTCATTTGATGCAGGAGTGCACTACAGATTATTATTATAAGATATGAGGGGATATTTGTACATGTGGGTATGTTACCATATGCATATTGTTTAAATTGCGTATATCTGTCTGCTTTCCATGTCAAACACATTTATACATGTGTAGGTTGTGAAAACACATTTTCTACCAATTGTTTCTTTCAAACTTAATAGAAACTAGGGAAATTCAAAATCCATGACTCTTGAGTTTGCTTGTTTCAACCAACAAACAGTCTAAAAGATATTCAATTTACAATAACATTTGAGAAGCGAAAACTTTATAAATTACTTAAATAATTCTTTAATGACAGATAGGTCAGTTGCAAAAAGTTCAGCCCGTCTGGGATTTTCTTTCCATGAACATAAACACAACTTCGGTGGAGACAGATGCATCAATTACGTCCCACAAATAGAAAGTCTTCACTGTAAGACAATTATAAATAAACACAGACAGACACAAGGGATCAATGTGGTGTCACCCTTAATTGACTCCTAAGTATTTACTCTAAGTGGCAGCTATAAGCTGGTTAAATAATTTAAATGCTTCGACGCTTCATTTCCTTTCTTCCTAGAAAACAGGACCGTGGAAAACTGACATTGCTGTCCCTCGATTCTTTGCTCTTGCAATATTATAAAGAAAGAAGTGCTGTTGTAATGTTGCACTCTCCATTTCTTTTCTAATTCCTAATTATTTTTCACATCTACCTTTGACCCTTTCCATCAAGACCAAGAAGAAATAGCTTTGAGAGAAAAAAAGGATCATCTTTTTTATCCAATATGTAAAACTGGAACAGGTGGAGCTCATATAGGGGCTTTTAGTGAAAGTCCCTCAGTTCTCACACCATCAGTAATAAGATCAACCAGCCCACCTTGATCACGGTGGAACACTGTGGCTTGGCACTCTCGTCTTTTAATCTAATGTCCAGTGACCGGTCCCTCTCTTGGCTCCTGTTATCTTAGACCTTAAGTCTGCAGGATAGGGGAGCGGCAAACCCACGTTGGAGTTTTAATCTTTACTAAAGAATGTCACGTTAGTCCTCACAGTGACCTTGTTCCATCGCTCTCGAACCATCTTTCCTTGTCTTCTCTACACCCACATAATGTGCGCAACCTTCGCTGAGATGTACCCTTCTGCAGATGTGATTGATTAACAAGGAGAGACTGTTGATGAAACAGTTTGATTTGGCTGCAGCTGTACAGTGAATAGAGAACTCTGTCTTTTCTTAAAGTGCAACTATGTGAATTTTGAAACATTAATTAAAACACACCCCTGCTTACTTAGCTAGACTCGATTTTGCTGCTAAAGCCTTATTGGCCTGGTGTGACCAGTAGATTACTGTGGCTAATGCTAGCTAGCTTTGGCTAAATTTAGATATATATTGATGTGTAACTCATGTTATTTACCGATGATGATGTCTTCTCTACTCGTGCTACTGTAACACTATGTTTTACTGTTTTCCTGTAATTGTAACTAGCTACAGCGGCTGCCAGTAAAAGCTAGTATTGCTTTAAATACATAAAGAATTAATAATTAAAATAAAGACTTTGGCAGTGGTCTCCTGTAAAAACAGCTGACTCAGAAAAGCTTTTAACACCTTCCCAGCAATAGCTTGTTAGTGTGAGCTTATTAAGGAAAATCTTATTGACTTAACTGAGGTGTTAGGCGGTCACCTGATCGCAAGTCAATAAACAAATGGAGGTCTCTTTAGCAACAGACACCATCTTTAAAATAATGTACCAAATAGAGGTTTCCTCCCAAATCAATAACACTGATGATACTAGTCTTCACAACTATACTTATTACACCATTCCAGCATGTTCTGACCAAAACATTTGCACTAGAGGCTGATTGATTAATCTGCGTAGGTGAATCTGGGCTCAGAAGGTGACTGATAGCTGCTCAAAACTGTCCTTATTACATGATCCGTTAAAAATCAGTCAACCTCTCTTTTGTACCAAGCAAAGTGAATCGCTATGTGCTGAATATATTCTACAAACATTTCTACATTTATTTTGATATCCTCTCATATTCAAAGTGTACACAACTTCCATCAACGCAACAGCAAAAACAGCCTAACCTGGGTTCCCTTTGACAACTCAGATACATAGACAAATAGACACACATCATCAGGGCAACAAAGAAAAGCAGGAAAGAGAGAGCAAGAAAGAAATGACATTGAGAGACACGCAGAAGGAAAGGTAGAGGAAACCGGTGAGAGAAAGGTTTGTGCCATCCCGAGTCACGCTGTCTCACATCCCGCCAGGTTCGACTCACCACAGGCCAGGGTTGCCTTTGGCTGTCTCACAGAAGAAATGGTTGAAAAGGTCTCTGGTGTTGAAGTTGCTCAGCATGATTGCGGAATAAGAATATGGAGCTCTTGGTCCGTCAACCCATGACTGCAGTAGGGAACCACTAATCCCCCGTCACATGACCTACAGCCCAATAATCCCTGCAGGGTCTCACAGCACCTGGTCCAAATGGGCCAAAAGCCAAAGTGTAAAACCCGTAAGGTCAAGGATCGCGGTAAAGTCTAACCGCTCTGGACCAAGAACTATGATATCTCCAAAGGTTCCTGGCAGAAACATACCAATCGTGAGGATGGAGGGGTTATATAAAGGCAACTAGAGTTGTTATCAATTAAGTCGTCAATTACTTTCTACATTGATAGATGAATGGTTCAGTCTACAAAATGTCAGAAAATGGAGAATATTTTATGCAATTTCCCAGAGCCCAAAGTGATGACTTCAAATTGCTTGATTGCCCTGACCAACAATTCAATACCCAAAAGTATTAAGTTAACTACCACAGAAGACAAAGCTAGAAAACATCCATTGTCTTTCACATATAAAGGTCAGACACTTTTAACTAGTGTCTTTGTTGATTGTCTGATTGATTCAAATGCAGCTACAACAAAGCTACATTACATATTTAAGGCTTGTGAAATCGTGGTTGCAGTGTATGCATATAGTGTTTGCACATAGCTCTCATGAAAGCATACGTCTATTATGTGTGTATATGCAGGCTTTATTACCTGTGTTTGAGGTGTGCCTCCAGGTCACATCGTGGCATGCTGAGGGAGCAGACGGGGGTCAGAGGGCAGGACACGGACAGCTTGTCCAGCAGCTTGTGCACCAGTATGCTGGATCTGCGGCACGCCTGCAGCTGCAGCCGTGTCCTGTCCAGTGGGCAGAAGTCCCTCTCCTGGAGGAAGCTACGCAGGCAGCGGGCGCAGAAGGTGTGTCCGCACGGCGTGTCCAGCGGCTGCACCAGCGGCTGCAGGCAGATGTGGCACACCAGGTCGTCGTCCACTTCCAGGCGGTAGTTGAAAAGGTGGTTCTCCCAGCTGCGGTGGATCTGGCCACACTCGGGACATAGAGCCTCCGAGGCTGGCTCCCCCGGCCCGGCTAGACCCACCTCGCAGCCCGGGCTGCCCATCTCTGCTCCTTCAACGCAACTCAGCTTTGGCACAAATGACTCCAGTGGGGCTGCAGTGTTTGGGAAGGGGCACACGCACTCCTATCCCATAAGCTTCACAGGATGAAGAAGTTGCAGAGAGGACAGATGCCCCCCAGTGGCTGATGGCTCATCACCCTGCAGGTCAGAGGGCAATGAAAGCGGGTTAAACAGCTGTTTGCAGAAAAACAACAAGTGGCTGATTATGTGCTTTTGCATTTATTCATGTGGCAAATGCTTTGTGCACGTGGACCCACGTGTCTGCACGAGATCGAGAGTGGCACTGTGTGTGTGTGTGTGTGTGTGTGTGTGTCAGTGAGTGTGCTGAGATTATGTATTGCTGCTCCTGTCCACTAATCTGGCTGTATAATCTCTCTTTTGCTCTCGCCTGCTGCAATCTTCCAATTCCACAGAGAGGGAATTATCTGGGATTGAGGCAGAGAGAGGACACAGATCAGAGGAATTGGGATTGGGAAAGCAACAGAGAGGAAAAATAGTGCCAGCCAGGGGTGAAAAGGGGCCGAGCTGGGAAGAAGAAAAAGCAATAAGAAGAGATGCAAGAGAGATTAATGGGATGGAACAATCTGAAAAGGGCACAAAACTAGACAAATAAAATAAGTCAGAAGAGAGGATGTGAGGCTCTGAAAGGCAGTCGAGTCCACGAAAGAGATGAAAACAAAGAAGAGAAGAAGAATAGTAATAATTCTTTGCACATTCCCCCACAGCTAACTTGATATTTTTGGTCTAGGCCATGTACAGTAGATGTACTCAGTCATCTCTGCAACAGAAAGAGAACATGCCTAAAGCAAAGTCTCGAAATACAGCACTCCGCGAGGAGAGTGCGTCCCCAGAGCTAATGCACTGTGTGCACTGATCATTTCCACAGTGTTTCACATCCAAAGCCATTCAGACCTTCAGACGCTCTATTAGCTGAGCCCCCCCCTGTGGGGCCTGATGCAATCAGTGGACGGCAGAGGGCGTGCCTCGGCTCACAGCGGGCCGGCCGAGCCACAGTGACTACCTGCCTCTGTTCCAGCGGGGGTCTGCTCTTGTCTCCATGACGACCCGGAGCCTGCTCTGCTCAGTGGGGCTTGACATTCAGAGTGTAGCCGGAGAGGGATGCAGAGGAGCCACACAACAGATGCATGTCTCTCTGCAGGATGCTCTGCTCCTCCCTGGTACAGCCAGAGAGCGTGTCAGACAGCGGAGACGATGATGAGAGCCCCCCCCCCCCCCACCCTTTGGTTCCTTTTTTTTTTATCGTCTCCTTTTGCTACCCATTTCTGTGACAGCCTGTCTCTCCTGTCTCCCTGGTTACCAGACCGGTAGTTACTTATTTCAGCCTCCTTTAAGTACGTGATCCTGTCTGTGTGTGACTGGCTGCTTCTGTCTCCATCCCGCAGCTGGACATGAATTAATCATGAGGACACAAGGCTTCTCTGTTCCTATAACAAAGCTGTGACATCACCACATCACACACACACACACACACTTGTAGACACACAAGTATAAGTCTACAAAAGCGAAAGCAAAAACACGCACACACACACACACACACACACACACACACACACACACACACACACACACACACACACACACACACACACACACACACACACACACACACATGCACAAGAGCTTTTTAGGTACCAGATCCTGCGAATGGTCTTTATCAATAAGTAAAGTCTTCCGGTTTTCACTGTGGCAGCAGTTTAGAGCCCCGGCCATGAAAAGCACTTAAATCTATTTTAAACATAGCTGGACTCTGTAGCAACAGATTCTTTTACACAAGTCATAGGAAGACTATGCTTATCTCTCTTTTAGTCCTACTGTGTGTGTGTGTGTGTGTGTGTGTGTGTGTGTGTGTGTGTGTGTGCGTGGGAGTCCAAGGCCATGCTGTTATTGTCATTGCACTACTGTTGTCTATATTAATAAATAACAGTATTTGGCCCTGCACCTGTCTCTGCTCATTTTTTTTCATTTTTTCAGAGATGACAATCTAATCTTACAACACAGGGACAAGCTCGCCTGCAGGAATGACATTTTCAGATAAGATGAGATGATGTTTTAGGTCACAGATTTAAAATCTCAGGTCCTGTCGGCTTAGCCTACATTTATGTAACCCCCCCCCCCCCCCCCCCCCCCCCCCCCATCTCGTCGTCTCTTATCTTTAAACAAAATCGAATGGCTGTTAGCCACTTTCAAGAACAGGCCTGTCTGTTGCAATATGCTAGTTTTTTTCACAACAGTCAGGCATGCAATGCTAACAACAAAAACTGACACTGATATAATTGATAATTCCAATCATGTTTTCCTCTGTCATTGTCCTGATTTACCTTGGCAAGGCACCAACTGAAGTGTCATGATCCATTAGCTACCCGTAGGCGTTGAACACATTTGATTAGACAAGTGCATTTTTGTAATCATTGTTCCCATCTGTCTGTCTCCATCCCACCCTCCACAAGCGGAGAAGCTAGGACAGATGAGGCGACAATGGCAATATCAATGCAAAGCAAGCCACACACTGACACCGTTCATGCAGCCACTAAATATAAGCAGATGTAATATTACCTGCTCCGCCTGCTCCTCCGCGCCGTGCACCCCGGCCCCAAAAAGGGGAACGAATAATAGCTGCGGGACCTCAATCACGCATTCACCGCAACGGCCCGTTCCGCAAAACCGCACGAAAACGCCCCCGTGCCTTTGGTGGCGCTGGCCCCGCCCACTGCTGTCCGTCAACGTGGGTGGGCGGGGCCTAAAGCTGTCAATCCAGAGCAGAATCAGAGGTGGCTTCGAAACAACCTGCTCAAAACAAATCAAAAACATTTTTTACCCTCACTCACCTCTTCTACATTACTTTGATATAAAAGGTGGAGTTTTAATGGATGCAAAAAGTTGTTGTGTTGTACAATTTTTATTTTATTTTTTATTTTTCTAGTTTTAGTTCCAAAAATTGCTATGTTACATTTTTTAATCAATTTAATATTGCAGACACATATTTTTTGTGTGTGATTCTCAAGATGAATGGTTGTATTGTACTGCCATAAACGGTTTGGGTTTAATTTAAGGTTTGAGTAAAAACACATTCTTATTGAAGCACCTCTTATGAATGTTTTTAAAATGTGAATGGCATAGTTAATACATCTTCTAGTAATGCTTTGTATTAAAATAATACACTGTTAATAAATTCAACCTTTTGGTCGCCAATTTGATAAAAATCTCTGGCAGGTGAGTCATTAATAGTTGCTATGAGTTGCTCACATTCTAATGTCATTCTTGTGTCAGTTTTGTAACAAAAAGACCTGAAAGTGACTGTCGGAAACTAGCAGGCATCGGTAGAGACACCTCAAATCACGGGGTCCTTAGTTGAAGGACCTCGCGGAGAAGTAAACAGAAAAAAAAAATGTATGCTAGCTTAAATTAACATTCAATCAGCGATTCCAGTTTAATTTACGTCTTAACGACGTGCATTTAATTACGAGGCGATGGCAGAGGACAATGAACTGGAGAAGTATGTAACTATTTAACTGTTTATCTTCAGTTAACGTGTGTAACGTCACAGCTGCTTACACTTCTAGCGAGTTTCTGTCAAAACCGTAACAGCCCTCCGTCAGAGGGGATGGGATATTTCTGGTTGACAGCTGTTGTATTTTCTGTGTTGTCGTTGTAAGGAAACCCTTCCACTAATACAGTCGCCATTCACTGCCTGTGCTATGTGGTTAAAGGTCGGTTAAATGAGTGAGTCTCCTCTGACGATACTTCTGCTGATTCAGCAACTCGGGTCAAAGTAGGACACTGCCGCTGTCCCTCATTCATTCACTAATGAGTCACTGTCTCCTCTGCACCCTGCATCAGTCTGTTTTCTTTCACTTAATTAAGTTATTCTCCCCTTGGCTCCCCCTTGAGGTTTTGTGCTATCTTTGTCCTCAACTTCTCCCAATTTCCTCCCCTTCACGTGACCCATGTGTGTCTTTATTTGTTTATGTAGGCGTGCAGTGGAGGAGCTCCTAAAGGAGACTGACAGGGCTCGAGTGAGAGCAGAGACCATGGGCCCTGCAGGATGGTGAGCACTGTGTTTGACACTGTATCAGCTGGCACACATCTGTCATTTGTGGACACTTGGCTGCTACTTATCTGCCTAGCTGTACATACACTGGGCCAGTGTTTGTTCCTTGAGTGTGTCGCCTATTTGTTGTGTTTTAAGATTTTAGTCTGTGCTCACTTTGTCTTGTTTTCATGCTGTATTCTCAGCTAGTTTGTTAGTTTATGTCCTCAAAAGCAAATACTATAATGATAATGATACATACTCACAATAAGACTCAACCACACTGAGACAAAAGTACAAAGTATCTCTAGTATAAATATACCTAGTACAAAAGATAGCTCCAGGTAATATAACATTATATCTTTTCTGAAAACAGAATATTTACTTAACATATTGTTCCAGATCAGTGAAATAGACACGATTATATCGCGTTTACTCTTGTTTTGTCAAAATTGTATTTTGTGTTATTATTGCCCACCCCCCAAAATGTCTTCATAATTCCTAATGTGTTATTTCAAAAAGTCAAACCAAATTGAATGGATTGTTAATAGTTAGTCTATTCAGGAAGTCCCAATGGAAAACCAATTGCATACATACACCATCAACACAAGACAATTCAGTCACACAAATCAATCATCATCACATACACACACACACACACACACACACACACACACACACACACACACACACACACACACACACATACACATACACACACATATATATAATAAAACAGTCGCAAATATATTCTAGCAATATCAAGAAGTAGAACTTTAAGGTCCCCCAGAGGATTGAGTTTGTGTTGCAGTTCAAGAACAATAACTTTTAAATGTTTTGTGATCTGGTGTCATGGTTATTAGCTTTGAACTCCATTAAGGATGTTAAATATCTGGGTATCTTAATCAGCATGGCCTTTTTAAATGAAAATACATAATGCCTTCTAGGAGCCAGTGATGACGTTCCAAAGGTCTCAGAGATAAGTGTCCGAGTTTGAAAGTGTGTCTGTTCACTCCCCCGTCAGGTTGAAGTGTCCCCTACGGAGCACCAACAAGCGCTTCCTCCTCAACACCCTGCGCTCTACCGGCCTGCAGCAGCGCACCTCTGAGTCCAGAGACGGACACTCCGCCACGAGAGGGCGCCTGAGGAGCGACTCCCCGGACAGAAGCCGCAACCGCAGCAGAACACCTCCCAGAGAACACAGAAGTAAAGGGGGCCACGCAGACCATAAACACCATCACAGGGACAGCTGCAATAACAAAGATAAGAAGCCGGATAGAGACAAAGAGAGGAGTTACAGACACAAAGACAACAGAGACAGGAGACATGGAAGGGATGGCCAGAACAGAGACAAAGACAGACTTCATGAATAAAGACTTCTGTCCGGCGGAGGAACACTGATTTTACTGAGGCCACTCCCTGTTCAGGCCACACAGAGGTTGACACTCCTGAAACTGCTCACTGACCAGCTAACACACCTCACAGAACTGCCAGCTGACTGAGAGAACTGCCCTGTGCACCTGTCTGAGAAGACGTTTGAAGTTTTTATCCCTGATGGTAGATGATGTTCATACTAGTTCCGCCAATAGCCAAGATTAAGCTTATTTTTTTTTCTGATTTTCCACTTAAATTGCAGTGAATAAACTATCAAGTGGCCGGCGGGTAATCAGGATGATTTTTCACAAACGTTTTTAAAGCCATTATTGTCGTTCCCTCCCCTCACACATGAGTCACGGTCTGTTGTAATTCTGTTTCACCTACAGTGAAGGAGGTTTGATTTCAATTATATGGTCATTACCATTCTTCTGTCATCACTCACCCGTCATAATGTTTACATAAGCCGTGCTGCTGTCGCCACTGGGTAAGCACTTTTTAACGCGTGTCTAACTTTTTGGACATGTATATAGGCCTACCGGCTATCACAAAGTGATTTGTTTGTCAAAGGAGAAAAAAAAAACAACCTGACACTCCTTACATGTGTCCTCGTGTACAACTGATCCCCATGGATTAATAGCAATAAGGCTGTAATAATAACGTACAATGATAATCCAGTGATTAAACTCACATGCATATTCCCTCGTGTTTTAGTGGGGTCACCAGGGTTTCAGGACAACAGATGGAAATGTGCTCAAGCGTTGAAAGTGTTGCTTTTTATATCTTTCTCGTCCATTTGGCCGGTCTCCATGTGTGTGAGCATACACTCCTTTTATTGTTCCACACCCCCAGCGTTTTATAAATTGGGCAACTGTCATTCTCCGTGGTCATGATTACCGCTCGATCTATTATATACTAAACTTAAAATGCATTACTCCTCGCTTAAGCCATTATGCCAGATTCTGTGTCTGGAAAGTCTGCTAAATGCGTTGAACGCCCCTCATGCTTCATAAATCACGTTGTCCATCTCCACTGTAGTGGAGCGTGCCTTGGGTTAACTGTTTCCTTCCTCTTTAAAAGAACGATCAAATATAAACACCATTAAGCCATAGTGCAGGGGGTGATTTCTATAGAATTGGTTTAGTTGAACTTTATTGCATCGCTGAGTGCCCCATTAAGATACCGTGGAAAGTGCCATAATTGCTTTTGAAGAACTCTGTGCAAATAAGACTATTGATACACACTATCAGGGTAAAAGTCGTCCTGCAGGCCTACAATTTACATGAAAAAATAAAGCTAAATCACTCCGATCATGTGGCAAAGGCTCAAAATGTTGCATACACGCGCAGGTGATCTCGTAACTTCTTTTTTTTTTGAGACGCGCTTCACGTGCACGCCAGTTAATTGAGTTCTGTTGCTCACTCCAACCTTAATTGGTTAACCACGAGAGCCGCTGTTTAATGGGGCGAACGCACACCTGCTGAAGGCTAATGGCCAGCAAACACGGTGAGAGTGCGCGACCTTCAGCGGCTCCGTGTTTGTCATCGCCGGGGGCTCTTCATGCGGGGACCGTGGGCCCACTTTCGCTAAATTGTGTTAAATGATGCATTTACAGAAGTGTAATGGGTACATTTTAAAAGTCAGAAAAGTGTAGACATAAAAAAAAAAAAAAAAAAGGTCGTGGAAACAGACTTTGGTGTTCATCCGAGTTTCCAAGACAACTGTCTCTCCCCGCAGGTCTCTTATCTTGCAGGTCAACCAATGTTTGCGACCATACATATCGATTTATCAGCCGCAGAGTGCAGACGAGAGATACATCCATATAAAATGTGTCGATGACATACAGCATTGTGTAAGGACATGCGTGTCCTGCAAGAGAAACAGGGTTCTTCCGTGCGCGCTAGACCATTAAGAACTTTAGCAGTTTTCTGGAGGCAGGGTCTCTGAGATTCACCTGTTCACTGTCTGTTGCCGCTGTGGGGGCAAACACAGGTGGGTGCCAGGTAAACGTCGCGGTATTTACAGAGCGGCATTGATTTACGCGCTGTTCAATTTACCGAACAATCCCACGAGCTGCAGAATAACCTGGAAACTGAGGCCGACAGGTCTGCAAACAGTGAAACCAATGGCTTTGGCTCTGTAGAGTCACATGGTGGCAGAGTGACACACCTGTGCGGAGCCGTGAGGGCCTCGCAGTTTGCGCAAGAGACAGGTAGAGCAGTAGAGGTCCACGCCGAGGAAGGGTGCATGCAGGTACGGTACATGTGCGGGTCCTCGGAAGCCATGAATCGGGAAGATCATTATTATCCTTCTCAGGTTTTTAAAGACTCCTGTGCCTACCAGAGATCACAGCTGGAAGACTACAGCCACAGCCCGCCGCCCTGCCTCTACATGAGCAGGCAGGTGCACTCCGTCTACACACCGCCGTCCATGGGAGCCTTGGAGCAGGCCAGCCTTCCCGACATTGCCCCCTCTTACAGCCTACCGGATCCGGGTCTGCCTCAGCTCCACCATCCCCAGGGGCTCCAGCAGCAGCCTCTCCCGCCTGCTGCAGGCTATGGAGACACGGGGGAGCAGGGCAGATATCACCTCCCTTTCCCCTGGATGAAAACCACAAAATCTCACTCGCACACCTGGAAGGGACAGTGGTCAGGTAAATCTTCCAACCCTCTACACATCTGTAAATGTCATGTGTTTGAGATAATTACAAAGATAATCACTGAGGGAGAGCTGTTTCTGCTGGATTTGGTATATCTATAATCACTTCTCAGCTTATTTCAATTTGCAGATAGGCTTCAGTTGTGTTTATAACATTACTCTGTAGTCATAGCACTAACGAGTGAGTTTCATCTGACTCTCTCTGAGGGCCTATAATGACGTCATGCTCACAACAATATGATCTTGGGTGTTTCAGTTTACCTTGTCAGTCAATTTGTAAAAGGCCCGGAAGGTCAGCGCTGGCTTTTATCAGGTCTTATCGTCACAAAAATGTGGGGTTTGCCTATACAAAACATATTCACAAATCGCCCAATCTTAAACCATCAATAGGCTGTAGCCTACTATAGAGAGTATAATAGGCCGGTAAAACACCCACATCTACCGCAATAGGGTTTGATTGATGTTGGCGTGCTAACATGAACAAAAGTACATTTTACATTAGTGTTTATTAGATTAGTTTAGTCTTTTATCGGGAGGCATTTTGATTATAAAACTGGCTTTAATTATAGGCCTATAAATTGAAGTTTGTTTTTAGTGAGCGTGAAAAATGTGAACGTATAACCATAAAGTTTCTTCAGCTAAAATATATCTATGAAGTTCTCAGACTTTTCTCATAGAGAAACGTTTCAGACCATTGAACTAACTTTTATTCTGCGTCACTGATGTAAGACATTTGTTTAATTGGTTTATACACCTTGTAGACGAAGTCCTCTTTTGGTTTATTTTGCTTATAGTTTTTGTGATTGTTAATTATAGTGTACTGACGATATGGCAATGACTGCTATATAGGTCATTTTTTAAGTAGCATAATTCCAGTAAATTTAAGTTTTTAAACGGACAAATTTACATTTTGAAGAGATGTAAAAACTGCACGTTTTTTAAAAATATTTTTAGAAGTGGCAGGCTAATATAAAGGACGCCAAGGGTCATATGTCTTGATTAATAAGCATGTATACCGTTAATAGCATGTATTTAAAAAGTGTTCAATTAAAACTACCTAACCTAAACTATACCCAATTGTATCTACTGACCGTGAATAGTTTAAATTTAACTTTAAATTTTAATCAACACAAAAAGACATTTCTGGACGACAAATATTTTTTTCCATTGACTCCAATACAATATTATGAGTGAATCCCTTATTGATTTTTGTACAGGTAAAATAAATAAATAAAGTGCACCATTAAAGCAACTGATGTGTAACTAAAGACTAACTGCAAAATGTAGGCTTAATTTAATTACTCATACTTTTGAGTTTAGTTTTTTAGAATAAATATTTTTATTATTATTTTGCATGTGGTGAAATGTTGAGGCCATCAGTATGATAGGTAATTCATTAACTGAGTCTGTTCACTAATCATCAGGTGCAGGACCCTGAGGAGGGGATCAGGACATCCTGAAAATAAGGAGGAATGTGGTTGCTTTATAGCCTGTAAAAAGTTACTTGTTTCACTATAACTGACTTTGTTTTCCAAAAAATACTGCAGCAATTCAGCCATAAAAAATTGTGTAATAGCTGGGAAATAAAAACATACTACGGGGAAACTATAATTTACACAACCGACCTTAACCCAAATCTTAATAATATACCACTAGCTTTAGCTTTTCTGCTTATCACCTGTTTTTAACTGATACTTTTTAACTCGGACTAAAGAAAAGGCTTATCTTTGGGTAAATCTCAAGTAATTGTGAATTCCTTGTAACATTACAAGAGAGTAAATGTTTATTTTACTATCAGAAGACAAATGCTCATGTGGTTTCTGCAGGTGCCTGCTGGAGAGGTCAAAATCTAACCCATGCACTTCTAATAAGCCCTATAGTCATTTGCAGTAAAACATAATATTCTCCCTTTATGATCATTAATCATTTCAAATTTACAATGACAGTGCGATGGTTCAACCAGACTGGATTTTGAAAAATCAGAAAGAGACCAAGCGTGAGCAACAGTTAAGACTAAGCTTATAGCATCAAAATGTGTGCAGATTTAAAGAGATACCGGTTTCAGTATCAAGTGCAAAAATAAGATATTCTTAATTAAGTTAGAAATAGAAGTTAGTTAAGAGTTAGCACTATTGGAATTTGACGGACATATCACAGTTTGAAACCCACTCAATCTAACTACTACATCCCTGTTTGTGTCCAGGACCATACGTGATGGCGGAATCCGAGGAAAACAAACGCACGAGGACAGCATACACGCGCGCCCAGCTGCTGGAGCTTGAGAAGGAGTTCCTGTTCAACCGCTACATCTCGAGGCCGCGCCGCGTGGAGCTGGCGCTGACCCTGAGCCTCACCGAGCGCCACATCAAGATCTGGTTCCAGAACCGGCGCATGAAGTGGAAGAAGGAGGAAGACCGAAGGAAGGTGAGGGGGTCCGACCCGGACCAGGACTCCTCCATCACCTCTGGAGATCAGGGGGAGGCCGCGGGAGCGGTCACCTCAACGAACAGACCTCACACCACCTCACCTCCTGTTTCCCCGCTGCACGGTCACTCCCTCTCCGCACCTGGGACCAGAGAGACGGCTTAGAGCCCGCAGGTTCAAACTCTCCAGGAACCTTTTTTTTGAAAACCCAAATAGAAAGAGACTTAAAATCCACATTTTAAGGCAGACCCATTTGAGTGGAATCTTATAAGATTCATGATTAGGGCAAGACAGGAGAGTGAACCTATAGTCTCTCTTATAGCTATTTACATAAAGTGCTCATTTTCCAGGGACCCCCTTGAACCTTCACAAGGACCACCTTTGCCTATTGGATACCACTGTCTGTCTGGACTGAAGGAACATTTCTTTATCCCACTTCATCGTGCATGCTTTGAGGTTTTTTGGGCACCAGATGGTATGATGAGACAACCTTATCATGCATGGACCGACTACTCCCCCCCCCCCCCCCCCCTTCTAGAAGCAGCGCCATGGATTCAGTTGCACAAACTGAAGCATGGTCTGATCATGTTTAACAGTGAGTGTTGTTTTTCACCTCAGACATGTGAGTAGTATACAATTAAGTTTATGGATATATTTATGCGTAATAGGACTGCATTTGCTATTTTATCAATGTCAACTTGTACATAGGATATATCGTGTAAATTGTTGAATTAGAATCAATGGTACACATATTTTATTGTTTGAAGAATTCACTGTACAGTATGAATAACAAATGTTTGGAATAAAGCAAATATCACACGGCCTATAGGGACAATGGCGGTCTTTACATCCGGGTGGTTAAACTGGCACAAGATGAATCCAATATAAACTCCAGTAGTTACGGTTCACAACTTGTTTGGAGCGTCAGTGAGCACGAGAGCTTGAAGACGCAGGTGACATATCTTCCTCACCTCCTCGATTCCGCGCGCCCTCTCCACCGCGCGCTCGTTCTGACAGCGCTCGGACAGTTGCCGTAAAATGTTCGCCTTGTCGTTCATCCGGGCGCAGATGACAAACGGGAACCCAAAACGCTCTTTGTACTCCTGGTTGAGCCGGGCCATGCGCGAGGCATCTGCAGAGTTCAACGCATCCATCCCGGCTCCTGCCTGTTCCTCGCGCGATTCCCGAGTCAATGTGCCGCTCTGGAGGTCCCTGCCCGCGAGGTCAGGGTGGCATCTGAGGATCCCCTCTTTGCCTGGACACGAACGAATACAATGCCTTAATCATGTCTTATCTGTGCCATTTCCCGGGGAGTAAATCACATTTCAGGGCCAAATTGCAAATCATAAAGACACAACTTTTAAGTTTAGTTCTCACCTGATTCTGGGAGAGTATCGATGAATTCACTGATTGCAGCCTCCAACGCAGTTAAGTTCAAAAAGGGACGCCCCGACCACACAGTAGCTGTTATGATGGGACATTTCTCCACCACATTGCCCAAAAGATTCACAAAATCCTCGTAAGGAAGAGCATTTACTGTGGCGATGTCCATGTTCATGCGCACGGGGACTCTCTTCAGTATAGTTGCACAGGCAGTCTTTATTGACCTTCGGACAAGACAACAAGGGTCAATGCACTTCTGGACACACAGAACAAGCCCCCTATACGCATGTGGTTCATATTTTCCTCGTCAGATCACGTGTCAATCATTTGATGTTGATTTAATTGTCTTTTTCTGGGATCTTTATTTTCTCCCTCCTTTTATGTTTCTTATCTAGAATGAAAAGTTAAATAAGGCTCGGCTTCCAATAACGGAAATGGTTTCCAATTTACAAAAAGAAACAGGTAGGCTAACTATTGTCTAAGCCAGATACAACACTGAGCTGTAAAATCAGTAGCATATGGTGCTAAACTGTCAAATAGAAGCAACTTCATTTTACAGAGGAAACACATGTGTCCATACTGCTACATATATCATAAGTGACCTACTTAATTACCGTGTGGGGTTATTCATAAATGTTCTCACCATTTGCAACAGCAGCCTTTCAGGTAAACAGCACGTTCAAGTGCACTTCCTGCATTTCCCCAACGCCTCATGACAATGAATACGCCCATATATGTTTTCTTTCTAATCTTTTACATTGTTAGCATAGTATCAAGAGGAAACATCAGAATTACTCATATACGGATGGAGCTTTGCGAAAAGAAAACGAAAAGCAGTGTCAAAGACAAAAGGGCAACGGAGATAAAAACATATTCAACGTTAAATAAATACATTAGAAATAAACACGTGAGTGTATGATGATACATTCACTTTAAGATACAATCACTGTGTTGCTAGCTTTTCTGTCTGTCTGTTCCATTTCATTCATAAATACAAAAAATAAAGCATAACTTCTGTGAATGTGGAACCTGACCAGAAGCAAAATTAGATTAATAAGGAAAATGCAATAACCTCTTTGTCGCTGCAATCATGTTTATTATGTATTATCTATTTCTATAATAAAATGCTAAATCGGAGAAAATGTTGTCAACTATAACATTATTAACATCTTTCTACAGCTCATATGCTAATTTACAACATCAACATACATGCAGAGCAAGTTCGGGGATACAATTCACAGACAACTCAATTTACTTTGTCACTCCTTCACTTTTGTAAGACTAGGAAGAATATAGAGATCAACTCAAATTACACCTGTTTTACCTTATTTGTTAGAAGGAACTTTTGCGGTGAGGGCCAAACCAACCGAGAGTGAGTTAACATCACTAAATAACATGTATGGGATATCGTCCAAATGATAAAGAACATTATTTTGGGGTTATTGGTAGATTGAACATGGCTAGAAATAGTAGCTGTATTTGCCCTTCTTTAGTAAATAACGACCCACTATACCATTGTCAACCATTAGATAAGGACATGTTCTATATCAAATATTACAGCTGTTCCAAATATAACATCTCCGCAGAGAAAAAGTGTGCTTGTAAATCAATGCCAAATACCATGGATGTATAAAGCTTGGTATAAAGAGAAGCCTCTTACTGCCCCGCGAGGCGGTGAAACTACGCCCTCTACTGTCCAAAGCGAATGCCTACAGTAGGACTTTTATTTGCAGGGGCAGCTAAGTACGTTTGAGTATAAATTCAAGGTACTTGTACATACTTGCTTCTCCACTACATCTCACAAGCTTATGTTGTACTTTTTCCTCCTCTACATATGTCTGGCAGCGTTAGTTACTTCTAAAACTACACATTTTCATACCCTTCCTGTCCATCTCCAAATTTAGTGATTATTTATTATTTTCCAACAATAGGCTTACGTGTTCCTTTACATTAAAACAATTCACTTTCTTTACATGCCAAATACACAGTTTAAAAACCACTTTGGATCGGCTGATAAATGCACCGTCACAAAGCTGAAAACAGGACGTTTCCCTTTTTCTCCTTTTCTAGAGATACATGAGTTTCACATGACAGGTATGTTACAAACATAAGATGATTTTATAGAATTTGATGCATTGCTGTAAATCAAACTAACCGTTTCTAAAGGAGTTAAATTAGAACAACCATCTATGCAGTAAAATGCAACATACACATTAATGCAATGGCACTATTAATCCAAAAACATCAAATATAATAGTAAAACACTGACAGGGGCCATTTCTTTGCTGATAATACTTACATACTTTTGCTTAGGTTTTGAATGCAGGGCTGTATTTTTACAACAAGGCATCTGAATTCTTCTTCCATCACAGATTTCCTTCTTATACTTTATATATTAATTCTTTTACCATCTTGTTAGATATATGTCAGGAATGCTATGAAGATGATTGATTGTATAGGAAAGGCTTAACATTTTATAATTTCTGTAATATATATATATTTTTTATTGTGGAATCGGAAAAGTTATTCCTCTTCAGACTTTTGGAAATTATTAAAATGAATCAATCTAAGAAGCGAAACTATTTTTTGGTCGTTGACAGATCAGACATATGCAGTTGACCTACATCGTGATCACCATTTTATTTTATTAATGTGTAAAGTACATTTTATTGCAGGTATAATGCTTAAACAAACACAAACGTATAAAGATAATAGATTATTTAAAAAAAATAAAGCTTGTTTTAAAAAACATATTCAAATGTGTAAAAAAATTTGGTTTGATCCGCAAGTAATAGATGCTGGTATAATATAAGAGACCACAACAACCATTACATTTCACTGCATAACAATATATATGATATATGATATATATATGATACAATCTAAAACCAAAGGTTGATCAGTTGCTACAGCATACAGGCCGAATGTATAAAAAGGTTACTACTCCATATCTTACATCTCTATAGTCCTGAAAATATTTAGCATCCTTTTACAAAACTGTTTTTCATTTTAGCTGCACAATAAGAATACAAAACAAAAATACTGTATTAACATTCAGACCACTTTTTCATAGTGAGAATATGATTCACTGAAATACCATGTCATTCAAATCTTGTTACAATACTCTAATATAACATAAAGCAAGTGCATTATACTGTCACTCTTGAGATTATTGCTATGAGAAAAATCTTATATAAACTGTTAAAATATATATGGATACATTGGTTTGAATGTTTGGTGATCACTCTGTATCAGGTGGCTTCACAAGCTTCTCGTCAGCTGCCACAGTGTCTGTGTCCGACACTTCTGCTTTGCTTTCTTCAGTCGCGTGGGTTTGACAGTAATCATTGGCTGACTGATTCTTGTTCTCCTTCTGCTTTGTCAAGGCGGAAATGTCCAAAATGGCCGCTGCATTCTGGTAGTCGCTGGATGTCTGGTCGAGCATGTCGTGGTAGAGCTGAAAGAGGAAGGATTTAATGCTGCTTTTAGATCAGAAACACTGTTAACATGTCTGTACAGCTGTAGAGGTGAACAGGATAAAACTCAAATAGATTATTTATCCCCACAATGTGTTGACCCTGCTCTACAGGCCTACCTGCTCCTCTCTGTCTGTCAGCTGATCACACATAAAGGACACCAGTTTGGAGAAAGATGGCCGGTTGCTGGGATCCAGAGCCCAACACTTACACATCATCCCGTACCTGGAGAAGTAAACCGTGGAGATGAAATATTTTGCAGGATTCTCAGTTATCCATAATAACTAGAAGTCAAAGGTCGCTGCACTGCTGTATTTGTTTTGAAAACAGTGGTGGAAGAAGTACTCAGATCCTTTTCTTAAGTGAAAGTACCAACACAATAATGTACAAATACTCCATTACAAGTAAAAGTTCTGCATTCATAATCCTACTTGTAGTAAAAGTACACAAATATTATCAGCTACATCTACTTACAGCACCAAAAGTACTCTTAAATGTGCCATTTCATCGTGTTATAAATGTAATATGTTTTTGGATAATTGTTACTTATGTATTAATATGTAAGAAAAATTAGTTGAACTGGTGCAAGTGGAGCTAGTTTAACTATTTTATATACAATTGAATCTCTAACGGTAGAAATACCCCAATCTGATCAAGGTCTGGCAACAACTAGGCCGAAACAAAATTGACTTAAAACGACTTGGTTATTGTAGTTTGATATTTTTTGTATTAAAGTAAGTATTAACTTAAGTTCTTAACTATGGTAAAGTAGAAGCTAATGTAGCAGAAACTAGTAACAGAAACATGAAAGTACAAGTACCTTAAAATTGTACTAAAGTACAGCACTTGAGTGAATGTACTAAGTTAATTTTTCAACACTGCTTGAAGATGTTGCCACCCGTTGAAAAACCTATATCAGCATGCATATTTATTATGCTGTCTCATACAGTTTTTACTGCTTCACTTCATTGTGCTCATGACTTTATCATGACACGTTGTACAGGTGTGATTCTGTTAAATCTATTGAAATACGTTTACTAGAGAAACATAACGGCTGCATACAGACAGGCGACACCTACACAGACTCGTTGGCGTAGTAAGGACAATCCATCTTAAATCCTCTTTCAATCATCGAATAGAACATGTGATCCACCTTCATGCCCGGGTACGGAGTAACACCTGAGAGTTACACAGACAGAGTAGGCATTAATCATTGCATAGCAATTATATGCTTGTCTTTTAAATGCACTGAGAGCGCTCGCAAAGGCTACCAAGTGAGAAGATTTCCCAGAGCAGAATGCCATAAGCCCAGACGTCACTCTTCATGGTGTAGATCCCCTGAAAGGTGCTCTCTGGTGCCATCCACTTCACTGGCAAACGCACCTGAAAAGCCATGTCACCCACATAATGTGTAAGAATCAGAAATGGACAGAACATAGCAACCATTGAAAGCTATAAAATAAAAGTATCATACATTTCCTCTCACGACATAGTTGGAGTCGTTGTCGATGTCTCTGGCCAGTCCGAAGTCACCGATTTTCACCCGTCTACCCTTTGTCACTAACACGTTCCGAGCTGCCAGGTCTCGATGGATACACTGCAGACAGACAGGACCCATCGTCAGGGCGCTTATTTCAATCACACCACAATCCACAAAGACCAAGCCTGCGACTGCAGTTTGACATTGGAACATTTTGGTTATTTGTTGATATATATCAATTTACTGGACTGGCATGTGACATGTGAGTTTTGGAAGCTGACAACAATTTTACACATATGTTTTATAATAGTTTTAAAAAAACCTGACTAAAACCGTCCAGCAGTTGGAGAGTTAAAGGCTGCAATTTACAATAATATTTAATTATCAATTGATATGCAGATGATTTTCTAGATTAACTGATCGATTGTTTGGTTTATAAAATGTCATGTAACAATTTATAAAACCAAAGTTATTGTCTTCAAATAGCGTGTTTTGTCTACTATCCATGCAGGATGTAATACAAAGAAGAGAGAGAGAACGGACTGAGATTTTGCTTAAAAATGAACCTAATGATTAATCAGTCATTATGTGTGTGGGTTGAGAGATGTAAATGTAGAGCGTTTCCACAGTTTGGACCTTCGTTTCTTACATTCTTGGAAGAGAGGAACTCCATGCCTTTGGCCACTTGGAAGGCAAAGCTGAGCAGGTCATCAAAGGTCAAGGTTTGCAGGTCCTCTGTCTGATCGTCCAGGTCTTCATGGATCATTGGGTCTGCAGATGAACTGGGATCAGTTAGGATCAACACCACTCAGAGAGAACTCTCTGTTTGGTCAACTGAAGGTGGGAATATACAAGTTTATCTGTTTGACAACATGCGTGTTCTGATTTCAAGTATTTTTTCACCTTCAAAGCTGTCCATGTCACCAGAGTTGACGGTAAGGAGAGCGATGTTCTCCTGCCCTCTGGTGGTACAGCTGTACATGGGCACGTAATTGTCCACTGCTGTGTCTAGCTCACTGAGAAAACACAAACGTGACGTGATTGTTATTGTAAAGTTACACTTTCAACTCATTTTATAATATCAGCACTTATATAGAATCTTGTCTTTATGTTTGATCTCCCCTTATTGCTAAACTATTCCCAATATTGCTCTTCCAACCCCTTGTCTCCCGTTGTTCCAACCTAAAACTTTTCCTGGGCTGCAGGTTGTGGTAAAGGCTGCTGAACTGGTCCTTGTTGAACGCGTCGGTCACACACTTGTGGTAGCGCTCTCTGTTTGTCTTAAGGTAGTTCAGTAGATCTCCATTACAGCAGTACTGGAAAATCAGGTATGTGGGTCCTGTAAAGGGAAAACAGATAATAAATCATGGCACTAGATGTATCATCCCATCTGACAAAAGCATTAGCAGTGGTAACTGTACCTGAGTCTGTGCATGCTCCAAGCAGGTTAACAATGTTAGCATGGTGACCGATGTGAGACAGCATCTTCAGCTCTGACATCAGCGCTTCCTTCTCCACCGTCTGGTGTTTCTCTGCAGCGTCAAATATCACATCAGCTGCTGAAACGACCTCCATAACATTTTTTTTTGCATTTTGCTCATGGAATAAATAAATGAAACACTGACCTTTAAGCATCTTGACGGCCACCTGCTGTGAGACTCCAGGCTTGTTGATGCCATAAGCTGTAGCCTGGACCACCATGCCAAAAGCCCCGGAGCCCAGTTCTTCACCTGGTGAGGACACAGAAACACAGGAAAGTATTACTTTATTTACTAAATCGGTGGTACCTAACTTTTTCTATTTTACAGAAGAGTAAGTAAGTGTCCAGTCGGGGCGGCTGGTCAGTCATCAGATGTTTATGAGTTGTTAGTAGTTACACCAAAGACTGATTTCCTCTCTAAACTTCTCAGACGGTTTCATTTAAATAACTGCACAAGGCTCCAAAATGTAAAACTCTCAAATTTGTAATAAAAAAAAGCAAAGATGAGAAAAATGTCTTGAAGATTAATCCAATTGTATGTAGCAGAACTTCTCCTTCCTTCTTCTCCCATCAATCATGTTACAACAATTGTGACCCTTTGAGGGTTCCTAACCCCTAGGTTGGGAACCACAGAAGTAAACTTCCCAACAACATGTAAGCTAGTTAAAACTAAAAACTTCATCTCGTCAGCTGAAACAGTAAAATGCTTCTAACACATTGATGCATCACTATTACCAATCTATTATATTAAATCTGTCACAGTCTGCACAACTTATTGTACTTTCTTTTAATACTTTAAATAAATTAAGCTGATACTATTTTTGTACTAAGCAGGATCTGAAGTGCAGGGGTTCTACTTGTAATTCAGTTTTTTCACGTGATAGCATTGGCACTTTTACTTAAGTAAAGGATCGGAGTACTTCTTCCACCACTGAAGTCTGTTATCATGTCTGATGCTCGGTGTGGTTCGTACCCAATTCCAGGTTCTCCCTGGGAAACTCCCATTTCAGGTCGTACCCAAACTCCTTGAAGTTTATGTAGATGTAGTCGTTGTCATTGGGTCCAACCATCTGGATAATCTGAAGCTGGGGCTGATACTGGGGTTTCTATTGGAAACACAAAGGGGTTGGCACCATGTCCTCATGTGTGTTTGTGTGTATGTTTGTCAATGTGTAATACATACCTTCTTTTTGACAAAGTACACAAGCACCACGCTAACTATTGCCAAAGTCAGGAGCAGAATCAAACTGCCTACTTTCAGCACCATCAAGCTGCCGTCATCAGTACTTGCAAGACCTAAAAACAGGGATGACAGATTTCTAATGACGGTCATAAAAAAATTAAAATAAAAGTCATTATTTTGACGTGAAATCAGTCTCCCTACCTGTGGAGGACAGGGGTAAAGGTGGGTAGTATATTGAGTATTGGATTTGGCACCAGGAGCCAATTGAGTTTGTCAGGCAAAACCTTAAATGATGTCCATCCACTAGATCTCTGCTCAGAGAGCTCTTGATTGTCTTCTCACAGAAGACATCCGAGTCTGTTTGAGACGCCTCTGGGATCTCCTTCCAGGAAGAGTTTGTTTCACAGATGCTATAATACAAAGAGTCAGGACTTAAGGAAATCTCAATCGGAGTGTGTGTGTGTGCGTATGTGTGTGTGTGTGTGTGTGTGTGAGGGTGTGTTTACATGTTCAGGCTACAATGAGCATACCTGTCATTAGAAGAAGAACACGACATCCAGGTATAATTTGCTGGCACGACACTTGTGGTCTCAACGGTGAAGGGTTTATTGACCTCGTTCTTCCCAAATTTAAACTTTGGTGTGTCTGAAACAAAGTCAGTGGACAACAAGCGTTGCAAAATATAATTGTAATGCAAGTTTTAAAAGTGATAGAATGGTGCAGAATTTACCGAACACATGTTAAACATTCCAGACGCACACAATAAATCTCTCTTACCTACAACACACACTGACACGGTCTTTGTTTCTCTTTGTCCGCCAGCCTCCACGTGTAATTTATAATCTCCTGATTTGAGTACATCACATAGCTTCACGGTCCTGAGAAGACAACATTCATATGAAACCCCCCCCCAAAGTCATCAATAACACACCTCATATGATTATAATTTACAAAAGGCTAGTTCACTGACCATCCGCATGTAGAAATGTACACAAGCATTAATAGACAACTATGCAACATTTTGAGGAGTTCAGCTCCAGGAACATTGCTTCATGCAACTACCTGTGTTTTGGAACCCAATTGTCCCTTTTGCATTTAGTCATGTTTTTATCAGGAGCTTCCCAGGAACAGTGCTGGAGCACAGGGTGGTAGGAAACACTGGCTTGCAAACAGGAGGTGGATGCCTTCTGAGCTAGAATGATCAGCCTCTCATCCAGCTGGACAGAGAGGAAACCCTCAGCTACGGCGACACAAGAATGAAATCAGAGCATGCACAAATGGTACAAACGGGACTGAACTTTAGAAAGAATCATTCATTTGTAACGGTTGAAATTACTACACAAACAGAGAGAAAAAATAAAGTGAAATTTGTTCCGCTAACCTTGGACATGAATGTCAACAGACTTTGTTTTGTTTTGACTCCTGCAGGTGTATGTGCCATTGTGGTCCACATTAACTGACTCGATGAACAGGTAGGACATCCGACTATCTTCATGGCTGTCATTTTCAATGCAAATCTGGGACAAAAATATATTGTTGTTGTGATTTGAGAGGGAAAGACAAACATAAAAGGGAAAGAATTCAAATTTGAATTCAAAGAAAAATCTCAGTGATCTCAGCAGGAATTACTGTACCTCCTTCTTGACTTTAGAAGAGCATGTTGAGTCTCTGAGGTTTTTGCTGCCCTTCTCCCACACAGGTAGAGGCCTCCCATGCAGTTTTATTCGGCAGCGTAGAAGTAAAGACTGACCGGGGCTCACGATGTCATTAGAAACCTCACTTGAGTCAGTGTCCAGGTCTGAAACACACAGTAAGGACTCAAGTCAATGACTTTTTAAAAATATAGTCCAATAATTGTTTGCTATGATTATTAGAGACAGTCCCTATGTTGTAAATTATTTGTACTTCGACCTTTTCAGGTGATTGAAGTGAAAACTGACCAAATAGATTTTGTCTGCGACCATTTATTATGAATAAATCATTTGTAGGATGTATTTAATGATTTTTTAGAAATATTGAATTACCGTAGTCATAGAGTTGAGAGCATTCTTGTCCTTCAGCGTTAGTAGCACAGCACATCACTCCACTCCCATAAAACAAACTACTGTATATACTGCTAATTGCCATTACACTGTTTGCAGTAACAGCAGCCAGATGATTGTCTCTGTTCAAAAGAGGGATTATTCAGAAAATCACACTATTATAAGAAGTTAAAGCCAGTAGACTACATTGTTATCAACTAAACATACTCATGAATCATGCATACATGTGTAGTGGATAACATCTTACCTAGACCATTCAAGTGTGGGCTTTGGGATGCCCTCAGAGGTGCAATTAAATGTAGGGGAACGCATTTTGTTATTCACATTTTCCAGTGTCAGCTTTGGTTTTGTGGGACGTTCTTGTAAAAAAAACAAAAGAGTAAATTGTCAACATTTTATCAGCATCAAGCAGTCCAGTGTTTGTTTGCTGTCTTGAGTCTTAGCATTGTTGTAGAGAGATGATGAGACAGAGAGAGAGCTGTTACTCACTCATTACTACATGCAGAGACACAGCCAGTGAGGACCTGGTCCCTTCGCTAGTTTCACAGCTCAGCGTAAACTCCCCTGAATCTGTCTCAGAAAGCGGTGGTAGGACCATGGAGTTACTCCCATTTCTGATAAAGTGTAAGAAAACCTCTCAGTTTTAAATATATACACAAAATAAAAAAAGGGGAAACACACCTAAATACTCACACATAGACATTCACTTACACTGACAGTATTGGGTCTGCTCCTCTGATCCAGTGGCAAACAGGGAATTCAGAGAAGTGCTCCAGGGAGATGATGAGTTTCTGACCAACATACACGTCTACGCTGACAGAACCAGATGCATTCTGATAGTCAGCTGGCACAAAACATGCAACCTGAAAGACAAGATTCACCATTTCACGATCCTGCATTTGATGTGGTAGCGTGATTAAGGTTGCAAACTATGATGCAAACTACGGTATGTAGCTTAATAAACAAAAAAGGCTCACTTTTATACCAGTATAAGACATATCATATTTATCATTTGATATCTGTGTTTTAAGTATACCAAGCTAAATGGAATTCTCTACATGTCAAAAATAATAACTTTAACAAGTTGTCTTGTATCTGCTTTTAAAGGTGTCATCATTTAAAGGTTATACTAAAATGATGCATAAACAGACACACTTCAAACTGATGAGCAGAAATAAAACCAGTAAATTTGGTCAAGTGCGTGCTATTTCCCGCTCTGGTGTTTCACAACCTCTTGTTGCTCTGCAGCTTCGTTTCTAAATGAATCCAAGACAATCAAAGTATCTTTGTTTAATCTGCAATATGGTTGTATGGAAGACACAGGTAATGACATGCATGGCAACAATTTATGTGCTGGAATAATGCACTTAAAAAAGCAAACATTAAATAACATTGTCTTATATTATCACATTATATTATATTATCTATAAAACCTGCCTCTTAATGTACTGTATATGTCACTAGTTTACATTCCCTGTACATTCAGTGGAGTTTACCAATAATCAATAGTTTCCCTTAACTCAGTAATGTTTCTGAAATAGACAGTAACTCAAATACATGTATTATATAATACTATAATATATGTATAATTAATTGGAACTGTTCAGTTAAAACACAGGAAAGATCCTGGCGGCTTTTACCTCATGACTGGGCACACAAGCCGGGTTCTGCGCTGCGCTGCCATCAGAGCAGTGAAGCTTGACAGCACACAGAAGAAAGACAACTAGAAAGACAGAAACATTGAACTTCATTTCAAAAGTTGTTGTTTTCTGAATAGCCTGAGGCAATTTAAAAAGAAGTGGGTATTTTAAAGAGATGTGAGAAATGCAATCATAAAAACAAGAAGCTAATATTTTCATAAAGGTAAGTCAATTGCTTAGCTTATGCCATTTCTGTGGGTTATTATATTGGTTATACAGGATAAATCATGTAGTAGATCATTTCTTTAAACCCGAAAACTCATTCACTCATTAGGTTATCACACACATTCTAAATTTTAGATATTTGATATTTCTTAATTCCAACAGAGACGCATGTTCCCTTTGTATGATGAACAAAAAGTAAAGTGTCATCCTCTCTACAAAAGTCACTTTTTATCTAAGGTCCCTCATACTGTATATTTGAAGTACAGCTTAATGTCAGCATTGAAGTGAATGTTTCACAATTTAACAATTGGTATTGAGATAAACTTCTTCTCCAGCAATTTGATCTTCAAAAATACAATATGAAATATATTATCCTACCATCATATTTGAATATATTCCACTTAAGAGTCGGACATTTTTTATATTTATTTAATGTATAGCCTAAACATCCTTAGATCCTCTTTGTATTATTCACTCTGCCAACACTGGCAATAACTCAGCCCAATGAACAGAGACCTGAAGAGGTTGACTCACCCGCAATCATATTTCTCTGCCTCCGCATTGATGCTTTCATTCTGTCAGCGTCACATACTCAAAGTCATTACAGGGTCAGACGGAGAAACTTTGATGTAAAACACATGTGCGTAAACCTTTTAAACGGAGGAAGTGTCTATGGAAACGATGACGTTGTCAGCCACGCCTGTATATATACTTTTGAGTAAATGATGCTTGATTAGTGATGAAACCAAGCGGGAGCAGACACAAAACTGATTGAAACGAGATGCGAATTTTTAAACATATTTATTTCTAATCAGATTGTCATGATTTTACATTTCTTACCGGTGATAATTTCACCTCTCAAATATTGAATTGATTTTTATTTGTAAAAATAAACACTGCATAATGTACATTATAGCTTTGCCCATCCGTTTATTTTGTCCTGATGTTGTATCTGTTTTCTTCCGTGCAGAGAATATAAGATTATATAAATCCAGTTATTACATAGCAATAATCTGTTTCGGTTGCTACAATTTAAGATATATTAATATGGAAATAACCTATTTTGACGGCTTGAACTAAGGCACTAAGGAGCATTGCCGCTGCAAACTTGGCTCAAAAGACCGTTACCCCATCATCTGCTTTAATCGTTTGCATATACAATATTATTGTGCGGCAGATTCAATTTGCGGCTTGCATTTGCAGCAGGTAAACTCTGCCAAACGCTGTACCCACAATGCAAAGCTATGCTAGCGAGTCTCTAGCAGAGCAGCCTGGCTGCGAGCAAAAAAAACAACAACAGGCTACTTTCCGAAGAAGGCAGCTGCATGGATAGCGACAACAACGACGACCAGGATTCCACGCATGCAAAGATATTTTCTAAAACCTAAATGCATCTTAGCCTTATAATGTGAGTACTGCAGGGTTTTGAGTGTTCTTCACCAGCTGAAGTGATATTAATCCGCTCATTTAAGGGGAAACTTGTTTGCAGGCTAGCTGGCTAGCTCGCTAGCTATCTGCGTCTCTCTATGTTTGAGTGTCTTCCGGCAGCAGCGGTGGCGGCAGCAGCGGTGCCATGAACAGTGGACTCCCAGCCTCAGCTGCTCCGCTTGGGGGTGCCGGAATACCCAATGTCAAGGTGAAGTTTTGCCGATATTACGCGAAAGACAAAACATGTTTTTATGGAGAAGAGTGTCAGTTCCTACACGAAGATCCGTCCATGGCAGGCTTACCACTGCACGGTGGCGGTAGCCCCGTCCCGTTGTCGATGGCTGCGGGTGGCGGGACTCCCGCGGTGTATTCTCTTGGCGGCTCTGCAGCTGCCTGTCCGGTGACCGGTGTGTCCAAGAAAAGTGAAACATTGGGTCCTGCAGGCGCATCTCTCGAGGGGCAGCTGTTAACAAGTGAGTAACAATTACAGCAAAGACAAGGCCTCACACGGGGTGACTGACTCTGACTTAACTTTTGGGCCTTGTTGGGCTTTGTTAAAATCTAGCTCGGGGATTCATTGAGGCCTCGTCACCCCAAAACAACGTGGGTTACATTCACCTGCCAAACATGATCCAAAGCCTTCAGTGTGCAGCTAGCACACGTTGTGCTTGTTAGCTGTCTTGTGAATAACGTTCTTCGGCTGGTAATGTTGTAAGTTATGATTTGTGGCAACGTGTAATATTAGCCATGCTGTTGCAGCTCGCACGGAGGAGGCCTGTGTTTTTGTATGACAGCTGTGAGTGGGAAAAACTCCGGGACAACTAGTGTAGCTATTAGCCAGCTAGCGTTAGCTAAACTAGCTTCAAATCGACCGCTTTAATGACTTTAATGCGTGTGGCTTTTCCTTCTAATAGCCGTTATCAATTGTAGTACTAGCGCCGTTAGCTTATTCCCTGTTACATGTTTTGAGTGAACTGTAGTGTTACTGTTAAATGTAGTTTCAGTGTACTGTTTGCTAACATTAGCGTAGCCACGCTAGCTCTTCACGGGGCATTGGTTTAGCATTGTTTCCCAACGTAAACAAATCACAAGCAACTAAATTTCACATGCAACTTCAAAAGCTAATCACGTTCCTTTTAACCTGGAACCACTGAAAACAGTGACGTTCATTTTTGGGGAAACGTGTATTAGATGCTCAGTGGATATCGCCCTGTGGTTGACTTGGAATTGTGGCTCACAATGTTAGTTGCAGAACTGTTTACATGCTTTTAAACTAGCTCTGTGTTTGTGGCTTAGCAAGCATGCAGTAGTACTGACATGCACGTGCACAATTAACTTTCTGGTTTCTGAATTATATCTCAGTTATATTAATCCTGCTGTAATTCGTTTTTGCTAAACTTTGGCTTCTGTCATCTACAGTCCCAGGGATGGAAGGTGCCACCCTGAGTGATGCCAATCTCACCAACTCTTACTTCAGCAGCAGCTTTATTGGGGTCAATGGGTTTGGAAGCCCAGCAGAGACGAAATACTCAATGATGCAGGTAGAAAACGGGAAGCTGTAGATTCAAGTCAGTGTGAACATACAGCGAGACAGAAACTGCGGAGAAAATTACCGTCATTGTGGTCACATTGCTGTCGTAGGTCCTCACGCAAACTGAGGCACTGCATTAGTTGTAGAAATGTTTTGCTTGTATTTATTTATTTATTATATAGTTAGTTTAAATGTTTTATTTGAATTCACACATTTTATCATAACACAATAATATTTGCTTCTAATTCGGTGAACAGTTATGCACATTAGAGTGTCTTCTGTAACATTTCTGTTCTTGATGCTGTTCTCTTTAGCGAATGACTACCAGCAGCAGCTCTCCCAGTCTCAACGATGGTGCCAAGAACTTCAGCCACAGCACTCATGGTAAGACTGTCAGTGCTCAGCGGAGCAGTGTGCGGTACTCCTCCACTGAATGTTGAAACGGCCGCCGCTCAACTGTTGCACTCTTTGGTCTCCACAGATCCAGTGAACTCTCCGACATCCTCACTGTTCAGTGATTTTGGTGCTCTTAGTATTTCCCAAAGGAGAAAGGTGAGCACACAAGCATCTCATCCAAATCAGTGCTTTTAAAGTTCATTACTGTTCTTTTTTATGAGCATGTAGTTTAGACTTAACTGGGATAAGTTTGATTTCCATCCTTGTTTTTATTGCCTCCAACAGGAGTGGTAGATTTAATGTAAACGTTTGCATGTTTTTTTGTTTTTTTTACTTGTGCCCCCAGACTCCTAACCCGGCAGCAAGTGAGTTCATCCCTAAGGGAGCTCCACGTATGGCCACCATGGTTCAGTCCACTGTCCAGGCCTTCCCCTCGCCTATCTTCCCACATCCTGGCCTCAGCAGCTCTACAGCTGCTGCGCTGGCTCCTGGTGAGGGTTTTTGCAGCATCAACGACCAAGAAACCACCTCATTATATCTGCTATGCTACACTTTCTACATGACGCAGTTTTGTTTTCCATCTTTACCTTTTGGAGTTGTTATAGTTCAGCAAGTTTGGGAATTCCCTCTTGTGTGCAGCACCACATGTTCTACTGTTGAAACAGAAGCTGACTCTCTGTGTCTCCAATTTCAGGTATGTCTCTTTCTGCGGGATCTTCTCCTCTCCACTCCCCAAAAATTACACCGCACACCTCACCTGCTCCACGTCGGCGCAGTCACACCCCAAACCCTGCCAACTACATGGTGCCCACAACTGCAGCTGACCAGAGTCCTCACATAATCCAGAAAGAAACTGTAGGGGGGACCACCTACTTCTACACAGACAACACCCCGGCACCAATGGCTGGGATGGTATGTGCTGCACATAGTGTGCTACTCTGTATTTTACTAAAGCTGGGAATAGACTAGAATACATTTGAATTCCTAACCAAACGCATAGATGCAGATGACATTTGTAGAAATGGATTGTAAACAAGGAAACTGCATTTAAATCTGTCTGTATTTAATCCATTATCGGATCTGAGGTTCTTTTGAGAAGCAAGAGCGTTGACTCGCAAATTCCTGCACACGACCCTACACTTCAGTCTGTGAGCTGCCCCTTTTTTTTTTTTGTGCCGACACTGCACATACTTAAAAACCACACTCATTGTGAGTGATTTATAATTTGGCTTCAGGTGGCATTTTGTTGCCTTCCTAACACGTCATTAAAATCCTGATAAGAGTTTCGTTCCATCATATTAATTTGCGTAGCTATGATCTAATGGTTGAAAAAAAAAAATTGCATATCTGATTACACTGGTTTTCATTTCTCAATAAATAGGAAGCTGTGTTTTTCTGGTTTCATCGCAGGTGTTTCCTACATACCATATCTACCCCCCTACTGCGCCTCACGTGGCTTACATGCAGCCAAAAGCTAATGCCCCGTCCTTCTTCATGGCTGATGAACTCCGACAGGTATTTCTCACTTCCCCATCGCCCTTTTCAGTAAATATTTTCCTCTTCTTCATCTCCAGAGGTGATGTTTGATGTGATGCCCTCTTATTTTGTCTTCCAGGAGTTGATAAACAGACATCTGATAACCATGGCCCAGATTGACCACTCAGAGAACACAGGTACACATTGTTGTCACAACAAAGGGTTGTTATTGATTCAATCATTTCTTTTGCAAAAAATAATTTTTGCAGTTCACAAAAAGTGCGCTTTGTATTGACCAAAAGACAACTGTGATGCTATGGTTGGCTCACAAGTAAACAAACCTGCATTGCGTTTTTTGCGTACTTTACTGTATTTCCTCATGCGAGTGTGGAAGGGTGTTGAAATAAAAACATTTTTGTACGTGTGTCATTTGCCAGGCACACAACAATGGGCTGAAATTGTGAAATTACATTATGGTATACATGTGTGAAACAAATCATATTGGTCAAAACAAATAATTCTTCATTTTGCCTATGACCTAGAATTTACTGTTTTTGAGTGCACGTGTTTTTGCATGTTGTTTATGGCAGATGTACCGTCTGAGGTGGACAGCTACCACAGCCTCTTCCCGCTCGAGGCCCTCCCCCCACCAAACCGCATGCAGAAGACCAGCAACTTCAGCTACATCACTTCCTGCTACAAGGCGGTCAACAGCAAGGATGACCTGCCTTACTGCCTGAGGAGGATACACGGTAATACATGTGTTGGTGACAAATTGTCTTCCAAAAGTAGCACAACACATATGTCACACAACCAAAATAGCCAATGTCCGGAAGTATGTACGGTTTATTGACTCTTAATGTTCTTATTTAGTGACTAGCTGGAAGAGAAAACGATTCCAAAGCATACCAAAACATTTCAGAAATCTTTTTTTAAAGGGAGTTTTAGTGATTCAAGGGAAGTAATCTTTTTTATATATATATATATATATATATATATATATATATATATATATATCTATATATATATATATATATATATATATATATATATATATATATCTCCAATTAAGTTTTTTTTTGTCATTTTGATTATGATGAGCCGTGCATGTGTGAGGATTCCTCTCCTATGTTAGAATAAACATGAAATGCATGTGTTGTGTTGTGGCTGTTATCATATTCAAAGGTGGCCCAGGGTGTTGTGATAGTGTAACATATATTTCTATTTCTAATTGTCTATTTTGTGTGCTGTGTATTTTAAAAAAAATGTCTACAGGTTTCCGCCTTGTTAACACCAAGTGTATGATGCTGGTGGACATGTGGAAGAAAATTCAGCACTCGAACTCTGTGACACTGAGGGAGGTCTTCACCACGAAGGCCTTTGGAGACCACTGTGAGTGTGTTTTGTGTATAACCATTTTTTCCATTTTTGTGTCTTCTGGATATGGTAATGTTTTACATAATCCAGACCTACACGCTCCACAATTTTATACCATTAAATATACAAAAAAAAAGCTCAAATATACAGTGGATTGGTATACTTGTTTCTGCAGTGTTATATTCAAACTTTATTTAATGGATATTTGTCACCAAAGTTTTGCTTTCTTTGCCCTCAAAAGTTAGTAGTGGGGATGAAGTACCCAATTGGCTGATAGAGAGCTTGTGCTGTTAGCAGACGAGCCGGTCACATGGATTACTCTGAGCAGCATGTATGGAAATTAATCAAAATATAAGTTTCCGTTTTCGGTCAGCGGCCGATCGATCTGTGAATCTGTAGAGCAGAACAAAGTGGCAATAATTAGATTTTTTTTAGCACTAAATCTTCCCCGTATGTCTCTGTTTGTCCTAGCATTGGTGTTCTCCTATGACTTCCATGCGGGTGCAGAAACCATGTTCAGCAGGCACTTCAATGACCCAGCAGCAGATTCGTACTTTACCAAGAGGAAGTGGGGTGAGTTGGTCTTCCACCCTTCCACCTTCACAATGAAAAGGAGCCAGCATCACCTCAGATGCCCAACTTCAGCCCTCTGCTTCAAACATTTTGAGTTTGTTTACTTGGTTGCTAATGAGGTCATCAACTATGGTTTATTTGCGTGTGCGCTTTAAGGGTTGCTGTGCCTGCAATTGTGCTCACATCCGGTGTTTGATGGTTTAGTGGTATACACAAAACAACACGGTTTATTTAAAATAAGGACACATTTCCCTTGACGTTTATGGGCCTTAAGCTACTCTTGCGGATGTCTTGAGGCTTCAAACAAGATTCAAGTGTTTGGAGTTTGTGAAGTTCCCTAGTTTGACAGTTAGCATGTGTGTGTCTGTGCGATTGAGACATGGGAACTTGAAGGAAACTGTGGCTGAAACTGATCCTAGGGCAGGTGCTGTCAGGTCTACCTACAGAAGTGCAGACAGAGGAAGCAAAACCATTTAGATCCTGGTCTTTGTCAAAACACTGATAACCAACTATAATGCATGAATTGCATAGGGGGACAAACTCAGAAATACCTCAAAAGAACTGCATCATATAGTGCAAATTCATTTCTTTCTTGAACAGCCTTAAGGGAAACACATTTTGACCGTCTCAGCATTATTGGTGTGAAATTATGGTTTGTTGTACAGTACACACCCTTACACTCAACACCTAACGCCAGAGTAACATTACCCAAATACCTAACCTTATGGTTGTGGTAAGAGTTACAGAATATTATACGCAAGACACAGTCCTGACCCGAACGTAAACATGATTTCTGGGAACAGTGAGTTGAATTTCCTCCTTTTTTTTCTTCTTTTTTTTTGCTTAGCTGAAGACCAAAACGACAAGAAATGAAATGGAAATTATTTTGATAATCGTTTGTAATTCTTTAAGCAATAATGTCGAACAGCCCTGACATCCAGATTTGCCATTGTGAGGGTTTTAGTTTGATGTAATTAACTGAATATCTTTGGTTTTGTTCAGACAAAGTAAGCAATTTGAAGACGTCACCTTGGACGTTAAGAAATATATGATGTTTTTTTTTTTCTTGTTTATAATGTTCTAGAGATTAAACAGCAGATTAGGTTAGATTGACGGAAAATGAAGCGTCTTATTGACATCACGACTGCGAGTTTATCCTGCAGATATGAATGCCAAGGAAGTCGATGACAGTTTGAGGTTTACTTCATGAGTAATGTCGAACCCTGCAAGCTGCATTTGTGTGATAAAGCATGTCTCTTATGTGCAGGGCAACATGAACCTCCCCCGCCACGGCAGCATGCAGGTCTGCTCCCCGAGTCTCTGATCTGGGCCTACATTGTCCAGCTCAGCTCGGCCCTGCGCACCATCCACACTGCCGGCCTGGCCTGCCGTGTCATGGACCCCAGCAAGATTCTTATCACTGGCAAGACCAGGTACACGGGACATATCAATGCCTCATCATTCAGCATGGGTAGATAAAGTCCATCCCCTCCTGGGAGAGGGATCCCTCCTCTGTTGCTCTTCCTAAGGTTTCTTCCTCTTTTTTTATCCTCCCTGTTCAAGTGTTTTTTTGGGGGAGTTTTCCCCGACCAATGTGAGGGGTCCCGGGACAGAAGATGTTGCATGTGTACAGATTGTAAAGCCCCCTGAGGCAAATTTGTGATTTTGGGCTATACCAAATAATTAAAATTGAACTTAATATGGCTCACTGGAGCCCGTCTCTTATAGTCATCAATGGTGTACAGAACAGCACGAATTTCAATGTTTACTGTAAATAGATTAAAAGCAGAAGTGTATTTTCAGTTGATGCTTCCTTTTTCACAACCTTGTGGTTGTGCACACTCAATACACTCAGACATGCACATAAACTATTGATGATAATGATCTCTTGTCTCTGCAGGTTACGGGTGAACTGTGTTGGGGTGTTTGATGTCTTAACCTTTGACAACAGTCAGACCAATCATCTTGCCCTAATGCCACAGTACCAGGTACACATAAATACACATAAAAGAAGTGCTAATGAGGGGGGGAGTTGTATCTCATCCACTTAATTTCAGCATGTGTATGTAAGCACTTTTCAAAATGTGACTTTATCATTCACATGTGTATTTCTGTGATGTGTTTTTTTGTTGTGTAGCAAGCAGACCTAGTGTCGCTGGGCAAGGTGGTGCTGGCGCTGGCATGTAACTCATTGGCTGGTATTCAAAGGGAGAACCTGCAGAAGGCCATGGAGCTGGTGTCCATCAACTACTCTTCAGACCTCAAGAACCTGATTCTGTAAGAAAGCGGGGGGGTGCAGCATGATCTTTGAACCCTCAAATAGAATTATAATCAAAAAAATATATTGTTCAGTATATTTTCAGACACTTGAAGTGCTTACAGCAGTCAGACATGCTATCTGTGTAAATGCCAGGTGCAGCAAAGCTGGAATCTGGTTAGCCAGTAACCTTTGCTGCCAACATATGTTTGAGAGGATTTTAGGTCTCAAACTTGGTCTATAGTCGGCCTATTAAAACGAGTCTGAAACTGACAATTAAAAGTATGTCAAGTTGTGTTAACGCTCTTTGTACATGAGTAGAGCAGCAATTTAATACCCATCAAAAGGCTGCTTTAAGACTTGAGTGTTTTCTCCGAGTTGGTATCCGCCCTTTCCAACTCGCCTGTAAACGGATGTTTTTGGTGCAGGTATCTGCTGACTGAACAATCTCGCATGCGCAGCGTCAATGACATCATGCCGATGATTGGAGCTCGATTCTACACACAACTGGATGCATCGCAGATGAGGAACGATGTCATTGAGGAGGATCTGGCCAAGGTACGGGAAGGGCACTGCATTTCTGTTAAACAACAACACAAAGGGAGAGTGTGTCACAGAGCAGAAAGCCTGCATGAGTATGCATGCTTTAGTTGTGCTCTTGTCAGGGTGATATTCTCGGGCGGTGGCCGGAAATAGGCCATTGGTTTAGTGAGCTGGGAGGGAAGTTGTGTGCACACAGGAAGTTGTATGGTATATTGTAGGCTTCGCAGTCTCGCCTTGAATTTAGTCTCCCTGTGTTAGTGTGAATGTGTGAACCAACCGACCCTCGTCTTTCTTCTCGCTCAAGCCCCAACTTCCTTTTTACACCCTGACTCTGTACACATCCACCTAACAATTTAAATATTCGTGTTGGTGTTTTTACGTCCTGACCGCAAAAGATTTCTGCTTTTTTGTTAGATGTCCATCGGGTCTCACAGGGTGTCGGCAACAAAAGTTCAGAGAACAGCTGATGATTAGAACAAGACAAATACCAGTCTGCAGTAATACACTGGGCTTCATTCTCTGGCTAAACCTGCTTGTGATCTGATATCTGTGCTGACGGGGAGAGTGTGTAAGCGTTTCTGGTTTATCAGACCATCTCTGCGTAACGTGTTAGATGAATGTGTGTCTGCACACATGGAGTAGTAGCTGGGTTTTTATTTTCTCGGTGAGCCTTTTTGTTACAGAAAACTTTTGAAACTCAACAATAGATTTGAGCAATAATAATATATGCTCTGCACAGCATGCAAAGATGTCGTCTTTATGCACATTTAAAAAAAGTACACATTATCCGAGATGCTTCAAGTAGAGCACGGACAAGCAAGTTAGGAATCCCTTTCAGCTCGGATAGAGCAGAAGAGTCGACACTAATCTATTTCTGCCATTTGTATTTCTCATGCTTTATCACTGTCTGATATCTGCAGACAGCTGGTAAGCTAGACTTAAATAAATAGAATCTGCACACATATCAGTCAACTCTTGTCTTCATGTCTCATGAGAAGAGATCAGATCAATGAGCAGAAACTTGAAGTCATGTTTTTGACCATAAACTGCTAATGTGACTAAAAATTATCATTTTTGTGCATATTGTGATAACTCAATTCATCATGAACCCCTACTCTGAAATGTAAAAACATGAAATAGATTCAGATGCAAGTCATTTCAAGTTGTTTTGCAATGCAAAAAACTCCAAGTGTTGTAGACAAAGAGGAAGGGACTTAAGATGCATTCACTATCTGTACTAAAAGTCAAGGTGATTGAACATTTTCATTAGAAATCCGAAGTTGGTGAACTTTGTTTACAACACAATAAGTAATTCAAGAGCAGCTGGTGTTACACGATCGGTTAATTGGCTTTCAATAACTTTGACCAACAGTGCAGAAAAACACTGACAGGGTGAGACACAGAGAGAGAGAGGAGGAAGAGAAAGGAGAGGCAGGAGTAAATTATATCTGCAGAGGTGAAAGGTGAGCTACAACTTGTTGACAATGATCTGATTTGGTGTCACAAACGGCCAGTAATCACCTGTGGCTGCTCATTTTACAATATTACAGCAGCTCGCCCACTTAACATTCAAATAAGTCAGCTGACGTTACAGTTGGTTGAGATGTTTAGGAGCTCTTTGAATTCATCAGTGATGTTGGAGCTGGTGATTGCTGTCTTGGACTTTGTTTAAGTGATATTCAGAAGAAACTGCGCACAAAAACAGATGCATTTAGAAGAAAATGCAGCTTCTTCTGGTTGACTTTTAGTAAGGAGGAAGTGTCTTCTGGAACTGGTTCCAGCACCATGTATGGACAGAAAGTCTAGCAACAGAGGTTTCAGTTTCTGACGTAGTTCCCTGCAGGGATGAGCTGTCTTATTTTAAAGGAGTCCATTTTTTTTTTTTTTTTTTTCAATTGTGTAAGATCTGTCCTGACTTTTCGTTATAAACATTCAAAAGTAGAACGAACATTATCAACAGGTTATGAAGAGGTTAGAGTGTTGACGTTACGTCAGAGACATCTATGTATTGTGTTGCAGAGATATCTACTGAAATTAGCATGCTAACCAGCTAGCCCCAACCCGTACTGTCTTGTGATACCACTTGTACCGCGAGATGTGATGGTGAGTCACTGTAGCACCATGGTAGGCGAATGAGATATGTGCATGAGATGTGTGTTTTTAATAAATGTCTTTTTCCCCTCCTTGTTTCCTACCGACTAACCCTAACCCACCAAAAAAAGGTTTGGTGAATATTCATTTCTTTTTTTGCAGGAGGTTCAAAACGGCCGTCTCTTCCGCCTGTTGGCCAAACTGGGCACCATCAATGAGCGGCCAGAGTAAGTACCACTCGTATAAAGATCCACCTGCATGTGTGATTTGTGATTGTGTTACTAATCTGTGACGTGTGTGTGTGTGTGTGTGTGTGTGTGTGTGTGTGTGTGTGTGTGTGACTCAGGTTTCAGAAAGACCCGTCGTGGTCGGAGACGGGCGACCGCTACCTGTTGAAGCTTTTCCGGGATCACCTGTTCCACCAGGTGACGGAAGCTGGGACGCCCTGGATCGACCTCAGCCACATTGTCTCCTGCCTCAACAAAGTCAGGGAGCTTTCTTCTCTTCTTTTTTTTTTTTTCATGCAAACATTTGATCATTTCATCCATTTGAATGAACTGTTGTTTAATGTGTCACGCATCTAACCCATGAACTGACTTTAAAGACGCATGCATGTGCCAATTGCAGAACTGAGAGAGTAAAAGTACGTCTATTGTAGGCCCACCTCTCAGTGGTATTTGGTATTTGGTTAGCAGCTGGTGATAAGTAGGAGCAGTGGAAATTTTTAACTAGTTTGTCCGATCATTTGACTCTTTTACAGTAAGATCACCATCTTAACTTTGTTGTTGATTTATCAGAAGTCGTTCCATTTTCTCTTCTGTTCCTCTTTAACTGTAGCTGGTAAAAGTTGTGACCTTTTGTGTTTCACAAGTCTTAACAGCTCCACACTTACTAATTCATCTATTATACTAATCTCAGATTTATCAGACCATCGGGGTAAATGGTAGTTCAGCACGACAGCTTACGTTAGCATTAATCGAATCTATCAAAATAGTTGCAGATGGATTTTTTTGCCTAATTCACTTATCGCTTCATCAACTAATGGTTGCAGCTTTGCTTAAAATCCGTAAAAATGTTGGATCGATACCTAAACTTTCCTCCTGTGTTGACACAGCTGGACGCTGGCGTTCCTGAGAAGATCAGCCTGGTGTCGCGGGATGAGAAGAGCGTCCTGGTCGTGACCTACTCGGACCTGAAGCGTTGCTTCGACAGTACCTTCCAGGAGCTGCAGGCCGCAGCCTCCGGCTCTCTGTAGCGCCCTCTTCGGGCCCGGGATGGGACTGCCTGTACCTGGAGCACACTATTGCACTACAGCGGAGGACCAGTCTCATGGAGATGACATCAGCATGGCGAAGGCAGCGGGGCGGGGCTTCGTGAACCTCAGTCACATACACTGACTATGTCCACCAGGAAGGCTTTTTTCTAAAGTGTATTTTTTTTAGTTTTCCTAAACCCCGCAGCTGAAAATCGTAAAATAAACAGGAAAAAAAACAAACATAAAAGGACAAATACGGAAACTGTGACGAACGAGTACGAGGACATTTTTTTAGATTTGGGGAACAAACAAGAAACAAACCATGAGGTTTTGAACTTTTTTCTGGCTTTTATTGTTTGTTTCTACATTTGGGGTTTATTTTTTCTGAGGAGGATGCACTAAGATTTTAATTTTTTTGTTACTTTTTTGTTATTTTTATCAATATGTGTGAGTGGCCTATAGGGTGTACAGAGAGCTAAAGTCACACACGGACATAAATACCAGAGCAGGTAAAAACAAAACGACAAAAAAAATAAAATCCAGCTTTCTATTGACTGCGCCTCTCTTCTGGCTGGAGACCACACCCCTTCATTGTTGACGCACTGGGAGACGGGACACACACACACCACTCGAGGCTTTCATTAGAGCGGCACCTGTTTCATGAAATGGGCCGGCCCTCCTTTGCCTTGGTTGTTGGTTTCCCCTCAGAAAGGACAAACCACTTAGGTGGGTGGGAAGGGTTCCTAAAACTGGAAAGATAAATGGATTTTGGACATTTTATTTCAGGAGATTATGGAACATCAGGCCCGTGGGGGGGTGGCCTACCATGGACTGGGATTTGGGCGTTTTTTTGTTTGTTTGTTAGCACTAAGGAAGGGGTGTCTTCTCCTGATGCCGTTTACCAAGTGTTTGTTATATGTGCAGCAACCACCTTTGGTTAATGGACGCTTTCGTGACATGAACTGCTCAAGGACGGGTCATTTTGGTTTGGCCGTCTAGCACTTGGTTGTAGCCCGAGGGTGGGGCTTCTGTTGAGGTGGAGCCACAGCTGCCTCTTTGTGGAATGTCCTTATTTTGTCCCCCGCCCGTCCTCCTGCCCCCAATGTCCCCTTTCTGTCACTCTCTGACTCTCCTCTTTCTGCTTTTATCCCCATCTTCGCCTCCCAACAGGGGGTCTAGGCCACTCTACATTTGAGAAAAAGTGACACTTTTTTTTTCTTTTTTTCTCCGAGCTGTGTTTTTCTCTTTGCTCGGATATTGTGCAGGAATGCATGATAGGAACTGGGAGGGCAATTTATTTTTGCCTCAATTCAACTTTATTATTCTGTGGACCAATTCCAGCAGGGGTTTAGGGAAAGGGGAAGGGATGGAGGACAAAGGAGAGAACAGGGCAACAACAGTTATGTTTTATTTGACTTTTAAATATGAAATACAAACATGGCGGAGACAAAACAGTGGTGCTCTCTGCTGCACTCACTTGGATGGCTTGGATTTCTCTCAGGATGACTAACAGCTGGAGGGGCCCAATGATTGAATGTGTTTGGCTGTCATTGGTCACCCCCTGTCCAGTCAGATAGATGAGCTACAGTGGAGTGGGCGGGACGTCTTCAGGTGGAGGTTTTAGGAAGTGAGTGGCACTGTGGAGGTCACGGTGCGAGGGATATCATGTTGCCCTTAAGTACGGTTCATATTCCGTTGATGATTTGAATCTCTTGAATCAAATTAACTATTCATTTGGTGCAAACCGGCTTCGCTCTGATAAAGAGATCAATCCAAGCTCTGTTCTTGATTTCTCTGCCTTATTCTAGTTCTCGGTAGCTTCTGACGAGTGCGCACAAGCTAAAGACTGTCGGAAAAAAGGGTCTTGTGTATGATGCGCAGTGTCGCATAAGAGACAAATCAAGGTTAAAGGCGTAAACAACAACAACAACAATGTCTCGGCTTTTACATAAACTTCATAGAGTTTTAATGGAAGTGGATGATCTGTACTTGGGGGTAACAAACCTGCAGAGAGCTGGCTGTGTTAGATCATGTACTACTTCCTCTGTTTTAGTGAAATGAACAGACAACAACATATTTGGTGAATGTGGTGCTTTAGAAAACCCTGAAGACACACACAGAGACACACACACATGCTCCCCAACTCGGTCCACACAATGTCAGTTCTCATATCACTATCTTCCACATCAACACACACACACACACACACACACACACACACACACACACACACACACACACACACACACACACACACACACACACACTCCGGTTGATATTAGTGATCACCTTTTTCTCTTCCCCCACATCAACACATCTACAATCACCATCTTAGTATGTTTTATGCCCCTCTTGTGTTCACTGTCTCAAATTTTGCAATATTTGTGTGTACAGCAGTATTTTAATAAAGAATACCAAAACTGATACATGCATGATATCGTCTTGTTTTGCAATTGGGTAGATTACAGCTTTTAATCTATACATGAAATACTTTAAAACATGTTTATAAAAATGTAAAAACAACAATAATGTCAACATATGGGGTGGATTTAGAAATGGGTTATAATTACACTCTTCAATGATTATCTTTAAAACTGAAAATACCAGCAAATAGAATACAGTTCACCAAGACTGCACAAACCAGAAAACATTTAAATGTAGTCATTGCTCACATATTACATAGTCAGATGGCTTTATCGTCTTAAACTGTATATTCTCGTCTGCTTGTCACTTGGACTGCATTTCAAAGGGGTTAACATACAATCTATATCTGAAAACCATGTAAATGCAGTCCGGGGATGATTTCATTGTATGTTAACGCCAGGTGTCTGTGTCAGGATGGATACCCTGTAAGATGCAGGTATTATAGAGATGTATCACTTGATTTTATGTTTTGTAGGGCTGCAACTAAAAATAGTTTTGATTAACGATAAATCTGCTGCGATCGTTGGGTCTACATTTCAGTAGAAAAAGGGTTAAAAAATGTCTTCAAACGTCTTGTTTCTGTCAAACCATAAATAAGTAAGTTACTGGAGCAGCAAATCCTCAGTTGAGAAGCTGAAACTGAATGTTTGTTTTTTTTGCTTGAAAAATAACTGAAACAGTAATTTTCTTTTGGTCGACTAATCCTTTCAGCCCTAATCGACACCATTGCTCATGCATTCAGTGTTTTTTGTAAATAGAAATATATAATAAAAAACAGCATACTGTACGTTTTTGTCAACTCACACGGATTTGACTTGATTCCATATCTAAGAATACTTTAGTATAGAATTAAATATACACTCAGTTGCCAGTTTATTAGGTATGTAACTCAGTCTAATGTAGCATCCCATACAATCAATGTTTTGTTGATTTAGCAGACTGTAGCTTGTCTTACTGAGTGGTGTTTCACATATTTTGTCCATCCCCATTGATACTATTGGGGTAGTTAAACTGAACGTTATAACCTTAATGAAAATAAACTTACAGTAAGTATGGCAGCTGAGTGTTTATCAACATTCACAGTAAGATACAGACGAATCAATGTAATGATTGCAGCATTAAAATAAATACAGATTAAAACATTCAGTGGATAATAACTTTTTTTCCAGCATATAATAGCTGTGTAGGAGGAACCGTTATTTTATACAGCAGTGTTCCTCTTAACAAAGCTCAGCACTTGAGGTACCAATACAATAAGCTGTAATAGTTGTAGGTCAGTAAATACATTCTGCATAACTGCATAAGTACAACCAGGTAATACTTAGCTGCTCTGGGAAGGGGTTATGTGTGGTATTGCAAGACATTACTTGGTAATACTGTAGAGGCTTTGTTGTACAACATCATAGTGTTTTGTGAACTTAAGAAAAGCAAAGGAATGTTTTGCAAAATGCAAAAGCAGAATAAGTTCCAGTTGACTAAAGATTGTGAGCAGGAAAATGTATACCCTGTATAAAGTTGTGGAAGAACAGATGCTACAGGGAAGGGTAGAGAAAAGCAGAGTTGTAGTCCGGAGGAGGAGAGCCACCCTCGTCAGACTCCCAACCACACGGCAGCATAGAGGGGTTGTTGTCCCAGAGGCCTGTGATGTTATTGCACAGGAAAGGCACCTGTTGGTCCCGGCACTTAGTGAAGGAAAAGAACCTTAAAAACATACAGATTTGGAGTTAGAACCTTGTTTATAATGCATTAAGATAAAATACTGCGTTCATACATTGATTGATTTTTTAATTATTTGTCTGTAAGACATATTTTCCTGAACAATTGAAGACCTTTTTAAAATCCTCATCGCCATTGTCATTCTAACCGGTTAACATGTTTAATGAGGATATGAGATGGAAAAGATGTTTTGTTTTATGTGTGCACTTTTCCTGTGTGACACACAAAAGTATGTTATTAAAATGAAATAAGAAGTCAGCATAATATACTAAAATAACAGTAAAAAAAAATGCATAAAAGTGCATGAATGTTATCAAATTGCCAAAAAATGTAAATGTTCTAAAAGATGTCATAGTATAGCATATCATAAAAAATGTCATAGTATTGTATTACAAAAAAACATCATTGTATAGTATGCCATACAAATGTAAACAAAAATCATTATTTTTTATGTCACAATAATAAGTCTCAGTATAGTATGTCAAAATATGTCATGAAAATATATTGTATATAATGTCATGAAATACAAAAATAATCACAGTATTGTATGCCATAACATTTCCAGAAAAATGTATGGCATAAAGAGAGTAATACTATACTATTCCTTAAAATGCCATAAATAAGTTATAGTGCAATATGCAAAAAAGTCTTAAAAAAATGAATGATTATGTCACAGATGATCAAGCGGTAAGGATTCCTGTTTTCACCCATGCGTCCCGGTTTTGACTTTGGTATGGGAATTTGATTTTAAGAAGATAATATAAAAAACAAATCAAAAAGTTACAGTAAAGTATGTGGTAAACATTCATAGTTTAGTATGTCTGGAAAAGTGAAAAAAAGTCAATATATAGTATGTCGAAAAAGGTCTTATAAAGTCATAGTATAGTATGTTGAAAAAAGTCATAAAAATATAGTATCGCATGTTGAAAAACGTGAAAAAAATCATAAAAATATCATAGTATAGCATGTCAAAAAAAGTCATAAAAAGTCATAGTACAGCATGTACAAAAAATATATATATATATATAAATGTGTGTATCATCACTGTGTTTTCTCTGTGCGATGTTTCACAGATAACAGGATGTCTTCGTAGGAGGCAAGTCAAGAGTTCAGAGATTACATAAAGGTCACCTGCTGAGTTTCCTGATCTTGGTTCCATTATTCCATGTCAGACGCTTCATTTCCTCGGATGGTAAAACCATGCCGCTGTCACTCTGCTCATCCTAAAGCAGAGAAGATGCAAACATGCAGCTTATTGGGGTTTCCGTTTTTATCTTTTTTCATCTGTTTTCATTGAAAATAATCAATTCCGACAAAGTGAGGTTCCATTTTTGTCCCATCCCACCTATGTGTGTATGTGTGTGTGTGTGTGTGTGTGTGTGTGTGTGTGTGTGTGTGTGTGTGTGTGTGTGCATGCAATCAGAAGTGAAGGGAAGGTGTTTTCTTACATCAGGGATGTCTGGCTCTTTGCAGGGCAGTTCCTCAAACGTCTGAAGTGTGGCCATGCCCCTCATGTAACTGGATATGTTGGATTCAGATTCAAAACATTGAAATTTGGAACCTCAACCTGAAAAGCTTCCTGAAGTTTCAGTTATCTCACACAGCTCTTATCACTTTCACATTCACACCTGTCCTTTTCTCCCCTTTCTTGTATTTATTTTACGGCAGCTCTTCTCTACTGTACTTGATTATTCATACATATAACATCTTAAGTCAAGGTGCTTTGGCCCAGCCCTATGTTGTATATTAAATTGCTTGACGTTTTTACTATATTGTTTATGTTTCTTTACCTCAGGTTTGTGACTGCAAGCACGTTTTCTTTGAAGGTCTCACTGCGATCGGTGTCTCCAGTTACGAAAGATCCTAGAGGAATATAATCCTTACCATCCTGTTAAAGAGAGGTAACAGAGCTGGATATTTGTAAGACATTTTTGTACTTTATGCATATGTTAAGAAACATTTTGCTCGACAAAAAAAAGAAAGCATAAGCCTGAAGTAGAAACATTCATTAGAAGTCCGACCTGCTGAACCCTCGCTTGCAGCAGGTCTCCCAGGGTCTCCACCAGGTTAGTGAAGGTGGGTCGATCTGAGGGACTGGCCTCCCAGCATGCCAGCATCGTGCTGTAACTGCATACGCAAACATACAGGTGTAGTGTTTCATTTTCAATCAAAGCACTAACAGTATCACTCCCAGGGTCACATCAGGAACATAAAGGTTTAAATTTCACCCCCTAATTACTACTTCCCTACTTGTTAGACCTTTATCAACTCTGTCCCTGCCTCCCCTACTCATTTCAGTGGTGACAGTGTTGAAAACGTATCCACCCACATCTCAGATGTGCTGTATTCAGGTGCTCGCATCCTTGTTCCCCCCTTCAGTCTGTGGCAAAACTCCTCATCTATGTGAAGACCAGGGTATGGAGAAGCTCCTGTGGGACACACACACATACACACACATACACATGCTCGCATGTTAATACATCAATATGAACACATCCATCCAAAATGGAAGATCATAAGATATCAGATCATAGTATGTGTGTTACAGGCCTTTTGTATTGCAATGTGTTTCTGTTATTTTGTCCACCACCTGTGTATGTTTAGAACAAAACCGTGGTGAGAGGGCTCTCACCCAAAGAGAAGATCTCCCACAGCAGAATGCCGTAGGACCACACGTCACTCTGCGTGGTGAACACCTTGTCAAAGATGGCCTCTGGAGACATCCACTTCAGAGGGAGGCGGGCCTGTCAGCCAATCAGACCACAGGAGCAGAGTTGCGCATGAGTATCTTTTAAGAAAGTGGCTGCAAAACCAGTTTATTATGTAAATGTACACATTCTAAGGATGTCATCAGTCAATTTGTTGAAAAATTGTTAATGAAACATTTTTAGAAAGTGGATTTTGGAACCACGTTGCTCATGTGTACTCACATCTCCCTTGCGGACGTAGTCGGGATCTTTGTAGATGTCTCTGGCCAGGCCGAAGTCACAGATCTTGACCACTTTATTGTCAGAAAGCAAAATGTTCCTGGCTGCCAGATCTCGGTGAATACACTGTTGCAGAAGCAAGGAGAACAAGGATAATTATGCACAGGAAATACACAAGTGTACCTGCATCCACACACACACACACAAACACATCAAGTGTCAGACCTTGCGAGAGGCCAGAAACTCCATTCCTCGCGCCACCTGGAAACTGAAGGAGATGAGATCCTCCAGGAATAAGGGAGGGTTGGAGGCAGATTTGGGATCTAGAGGAAGAAAGAGAGGGGACACGGAGTAATATTAAAGCAATTTGATTATGCACAAACATAAGAAAATAGTTACTATGCTCATGGCTTACTGAGGTGATTTTCTTTCTTGTCTCTCTCGTCAAACTCAGACATGCTGGTGACACAACCCGGCCCTCCATCCTTTCCTCCGGCAGACTGAGATGGGGAGAAATCAGTTAGATGTTTTAAATTATTGTATGAAAATAAAAATTGTGGTTATGTGTCATTTGACATTTGTGGTTTTGGTCAATTTGTTGAGAGAACTTCATAAACATGTTTTGCTCTGTGAAAATGACCTTAAAGGCTGCAGTTTGTAGTCATGTCTAAACCTGTGAAGAAATTAAGGAAATAGCCTTCCTGCTTGACAACTGATAACATATTTGAGCCTCAAACCGATTGCAGAAGTGAGTTTTTGAGTGTATGATTTTGTAACTGTGTGCAGCAAAAAGTGGCAAATTTGCTGCTTTTTTCTCAACTGCAAGGAGAAGTGTGGGGCACACACGCATGTGTAAACTCTGTCTGCACACCATGGACGTTTTGTGTGAAATATTGCTATCATGATACCATCTGTAATTGCGCTTGTAGACGCACCGTCTTGTGCACAAACACGTCTCTCTTTCCCTTCAGGAAGGTAGAAAGATTTCCATAGCGACAGTATTCCACAATGACCATCAGTGGCCCTGCACACACAGAGAAACACACACACACACACACACACACACACACACACACACACACACACACACACACACACACACACACACACACACACACACACACACACATAGTTATGACAAGTGGGAGGTCACAAACACACATAAATACTCATAGCTCATAGTACACCTAAATATGCATGAAAATGAACTTGTGCATATATATATATATATATATATATATATAGATAGATATATATATTTATATATATACATATCTATATATATATATATATATATATATATATATATATATATGCACAAGTTCATTTTCATGCATATTTAGGTGTACTATGAGCTACATATATATATATATATATATATATATATATATATATATATATATATATATATATATATATATATATATATATATGTATATATGAGCACACATGCAAGGTAACACGCACACCTCCCAGTTTGGTGCAGGCTCCCAGTAGGTTCACTACATTCAGATGATGTCCAATGTGGTTGAGGATCTTCAGTTCAGTCATCAGAGCTTTGTGTTCGCTGCCTGTAGCTCCCTCTGGTGGACAAAAGGCAGAAAAGAGTGGAATAAATATTTTTTTGCACAGAATTTGTGATTTCATTTTTTCAGAATACCATGGGACCCAATCTTGTACCTTTTAGCATCTTAACAGCCACAGTCCTGCAGCTGGTGGCGTTGTCTATACCAAACGCAGCTGCCTGTATCACCTTACCAAAGGCTCCACGGCCCAGAGGTTTCCCTGTGTGAGAGAGAGAGAGAGAGAGAGAGAGAGAGAGAGAGAGAGAGAGAGAGAGAGAGAGAGAGAGAGAGAGAGAGAGAGAGAGAGAGAGAGAGAGAGAGAGAATGTGAGAGAGGCTGATGGGGAGAAAGTGAGGTGTGTTTTTTTGTCTAATTGAGCTACTTTATTAATCCACCCTGGACGTGAGATGCTGATAAGAGAAGACCCCATCAACAGTCCATCTAAATGAATCCCACCCTAGTGGGCTGATTAGTTCCAGTCTATACAGTTTACACCCCCCCTGTTGTAGTTGATTAGCTCACCACAGACAACACAGACACAAAGTCTGATTAATGGAATGAGAGTCACTCCCAATAATAATCTGATAAGACCTCTGAGAAAGTCCTTCTATCTGTAATGTGATCTAAAATGCCTTTGCTCTCTCCCATCGTTAGCATTACAATCCCCAAATCCTTCACATCACAAGACACTTATGTTAAAAACATCCATTTCAGCATTTTTGTACCTAATTTGAGCCGCTCCCGAGGGAACTCCCATTGGTGCGGGTCGTATTGCAGTCTCTCACACTGCTGCTCTATTGGCCCCTCGCCACTGTCCAGAATGATTGACAGGTACTCAGGTTTGGTGTGTGCGCTACTGGGCTTTGGAGAAAGAATAGAAAACCCATACCAGTATTACACAAACACTGTAGTTTTGTAGTATTTTGAGGAAAGTTGTGAACAGGGACGGTTTTGAAAATGCATTCAGGTGCTTATGAGAAACTCCAACATCTGAGACATGCAATCATGGTGCCAAAAAGCATTGTATTTATGAGTTGTTTATTTAAAAATCAAACCTGAAGGACAACTAACATGGAGTGAAATGATTTGTGTGAATGTCTAACCCTCCTGCATTAGAGAATAAGAGAATGTGGGTATTTTGCTTGTTAGAAAATCTGTTTAAATCCTCTCAACTGAGTAATAAATATGTATTATACCTATTGGTTTTATTAATATTAATATATGTTCCAGTTTATGTTAAACGGAGTATCAGTGACAATAAACTCACAATGTCTACTCTAATCAGTAAATAACAAATCATTTCAAATTGTTTTATTAGTGTTTTGATGTGTATGTAACATGGAAAAACATGGAACTTGCAGGACACTTGGAGTTGTCTGTACTAATGTAAACAAGCCACAGGTTCTTTACACCTGCCTAGAAAAAACTCAGCACAGCTTGGTAATGTAATGCTGACTCAGGCGAAAAGATTTGAGAGGTGAGAAGGAAAGGGAAGGTCTGAGATGTTTGTGCTGCATGGAAATGTTGTACGTCCCACCAGTCATATAATCAGCAAAGTAAAATGATACAGCGAAAACTATGATACTTACAAATACCATGAATAAGCACCGTATATTTATTGTCTTGTTTGATCTCACCTGTCTCAGTTTGCGTATGAAGAGCGTCAGCAAAAGCCAGAATAGAGCGGCCACAACACAGGTACAGGTGAGTGCGGGAATCTCCAGAAATGAGGCTTCTGTGGCCCCTACACACACACACACACACACACACACACACACACACACACACACACACACACACACACACACACACACACACACACACACACACAAACCACAAATACATATCAGTGCTTAATTAGCTTTAATTTTGCATTAGATTTAGTTTACTTTAGTTTACATAAGCAGGCCTGGGGACTTTGAATATTATTACCTTTATCAAGATGAAAAAAACACATTAAAAACAGGATTTCTCTTATACATTACGTTCAGATAATTTAAGAATTTAGATAATCTGAGATCAAATTGAAGATAAATTAGGGATAGTTGATGAACATTACAATACATAATAAAAAACTTTGCTTATGAGCTTGATGTTTACATTTTTCTCCATCCCTCCAAATGGGGGCACTGTGTTTTCACTGTTATATACTATCATCCACCCTACTCATTAAATCACAATCTCATTTCTTTTTTCGTTTTTTAAGTATGTCTGAAAAGGTCATACCATAGCATGCCAATTAAAGTCATAGTATGGCATGTTGAAAAAAGTTATAGTATAGCATGTTGAAAAAAGTCATAATATATTTTGTACTTATTTCGACATGCTAAACTATGACTTTTTTCATAATTCTATGACGTTTTTCAAAATTCTAAGACTTTTTTCAAAATTCTTTATGACTTTTTTTGACATACTATACTATGACTTTTTTTAACATGCTATATTATGACTTTTTCTAACATGCTATACTATGACTTTTTCAGACTCTTTTATGACGTTTTTCAACATGCTATACTATGACGTTTTTCAACATGCTATACTATGACTTTTTTTAACATGCTATACTATGACTTTCTAACATGCTATACTATGACTTTCTAACATGCTATACTATGACTTTCTAACATGCTATACAATGACTTTTTTCAACATGCTATACTATGAATTTTTTCAACATGCTATACTATGACTTTTTTCAACATGCTATACTATGAATTTTTTCAACATGCTATACTATGACTTTTTTTCGACATGCTATATACTATGACTTTTTTTGACATGCTAAACTGTGACTTTTTTCAACATGCTATACTATGACTTTTTTAACATGCTATATTATGACTTTTTCAACATGCTATACTATGACTTTTTTTGACATGCTATACTATGACTTTTTTCAACATGCTATACTATGACTTTTTTAACATGCTATACTATGACTTTTTTCGACATGCTATATACTATGACTTTTTTCGACACGCTAATCTGTGACTTTTTTCGACATGCTATACTATGACATTTTTCAACATGCTATACTATGACATTTTTCAACATGCTATACTATGACTTTTTTTAACATGCTATACTATGACGTTTTTCAACATGCTATATTATGACTTTTTTTGACATGCTATACTAGCTACTATCCAGGGTCCGGATACAACGGCGTCTGGGTCCGGATCCGGACCGCGGTCCGCCTATTAGTGACACCTGGTATAGTATAGTATGTCAAAAAAGGTCATAATATAGCATGTCGAAAAAAGTCACAGTTTAGCATGTTGAAAAAAGTCATAGTATAGTATGTTGAAAAAAGTCATAGTATAGCATGTTAAAAAAAGGTCATAGTATAGCATGTTAAAAAAAGTCATAGTATAGCATGTTGAAAAAGGTCATAGTATAACATGTTAAAAAAAAGTCATAGTATAGCATGTTGAAAAAAGTCATAGTATAGCATGTTAAAAAAAGTCATAGTATAGCATGTCGAAAAAAGTCATAGTATAGCATGTCGAAAAAAGTCAGTTTAGCATGTTGAAAAAAGTCATAGTATAGCATGTTGAAAAAAGTCATAGTATAGCATGTTAAAAAAAGTCATAGTATAGCATGTCGAAAAAAGTCATAGTATAGCATGTCGAAAAAAGTTATAGTATAGCATGTTGAAGAAAGTCATAGTATAGCATGTTGAAAAAAGTTATAGTATAGCATGTTGAAAAAAGTCATAGTATAGCATGTCGAAAAAAGTCATAGTATAGCATGTTGAAAAATGTCATTGTATAGCATGTCGAAATAAGTAAAAAAAACATAGTATTGCATGTTGAAGAAAGTCATAGTATAGTATAGTGAAAAAAGTCTTTGAAAAATGAGAAAATATGTCCCATATGGTATAGCAGTAAGGATTCCTGGTTTTCACCCAGGCGGTCTGGGTTCAACTCCAGGTATGAGAACTGGATTTTAAGATTATGATACAGAAAACAAATCAAAAAGTTACAGTAAAATGTGTTGTAAACATTCATAGTTAAGTATGTCTGAAAAGGTCATACTATAAAATGCCAATTAAAGTCATAGTTTAGCATGTCGAAATAAGTACAAAAAACTTATAGTATAGCATGTTGAAAAAAGTCACAGTTTAGCATGTCGAAAAAAGTCATAGTATAGCATGTTGAAAAAAGTCAGTTTAGCATGTTGAAAAAAGTCATAGTATAGCATGTTAAAAAAAGTCATAGTATAGTATGTCGAAAAAGTCATAGTATAGCATGTTGAAAAAAGTCATAGTATAGCATGTTAAAAAAAGTCATAGTATAGCATGTCGAAAAAAAGTCATAGTATAGCATGTTAAAAAAGTCATAGTATAGCATGTTAAAAAAAGTCATAGTATGGCATGTTGAAAAAGGTCATAGTATAGCATTTCAAAAAAGTCTTAGTATAGCATGTTGAAAAAAGTCATAGTATAGCATGTTGAAAAAAGTCATAGTATAGTATGTTAAAAAAGTCATAGTATAGCATGTTAAAAAAGTCATAGTATAGCATATCGAAAAAAGTCATAGTATAGCATGTTGAAAAAGGTCATAGTATAGTATGTTAAAAAAGTCATAGTATAGCATGTTGAAAAAGGTCATAGTATAGTATGTTAAAAAAGGTCATAGTATAGCATGTTAAAAAAGTCATAGTATAGCATGTTGAAAAAAGTCATAGTATAGCATGTTGAAAAAAGTCATAGTATAGCATGTTGAAAAAAGTCATAGTATAGTATATTGAAATTGAGAAAATATGTCCCATATGGTCTAGTGGTAAGGATTCCTGGTTTTCACCTAGGTGGTCTGGGTTCAACTCCCGGTATGGGAACTGGAATTCAAGATAATGATTTAGAAAGCAAATCAAAAAGTTATCGTAAAATGTGTTGTAAACATTCATAGTTAATTTGAAGAAGTAAAAATGCTCAGCTCAGCTAAGTGTGGAGCCTCTCTGAGATGCAAGACGGGCCCTTCTGGAGGAAATAAAAACGGGAGACAGCTTCCTTCCTGACTGACCAAAACACACACACACACACACACACACACATATATACATTCCTCCTGCAGAACCTGACTGGGAAGTGTGTCCACCACTTCTGCCAGGGAACGATGCTCAAAGTTGGGGGTAGCAGAACCACATGGGGCCTGTCTACACCGGACGTATGACTGATGTGTTTGTTTGCGTGTGTGAATGAGGAGCACTGAACAAAAGGAGTGTGTCCCACATTTGGATTATGCTAAGGTGATCGATGTTTACTCAAGAATTGATAAACAGACATATAATCTCCCATTAATAGAATTGACACACCATGCCTCCGTGTATAAATACTACATCCACAAAAACAATGTGATTTACTGTACTAAATGTCTATGCATCCAGACTCTACATCTATTTCCAGGACTATGGAACAATGGACAATTAAACATACCCACATATGGAATTGTCCTATCTTCAAGAAGTAGTAAACACAGCCAATCAAAGGCAGAAAAATACAACTGGTTGGTTGATAGACACTTACCGTTTACCCATACATAAGCGGAGCTCTCTGCAGATCCCCTCACATTGGTGGCCTGGCATGTATAAAGGCCCTGGTCCTCCACTGTGATTCGATCAATATGGAGGGTCCCACCTTCTAGTGATATCACAATACCTAAAGATGGTGGCACAGACTCTTAGACTCCTGAATGCAGCTGCAGTTTGCACGTTGACGGTATTTGTTTTACCTGATCCCTGAGACAGAGCACGTTCATCCTTGTACCATGTGATAGTTGGGGGTGGGATGCCTTCAGAGGGACAGCTGAGGATCACTGAGGTACTGGCGTTTACAGTACAATCTGTCAGATTGTCAAGCAGCACCGGAGGCTCCAGAACTGAAAGGAGAAACACACACACCATGAATATGTCTGCTTAAGGGTATGTTTGTGACACTTTTGGCGTATTACTTAATATAACTAAGTACAAAGTACTGAACTTAAATACAATTCTGAGGTACTTGTACATCACTTGAGTGTTTCCATTTTATGCCACTTTATGCCTTTTCAAGTAACCTAAATTTATGAGGAAAGTAATGTCATTTTTACTCTAATAAATTCATCCTGAAAGCAGCAGCAAATAATATGTGTATACTTTACTTTTGATATTTTGAATCATGCAATAACGGATTACAGTTGCAGTTATTTTTAGACTTAAACAGATTTGTGATGAAGTGAAAGCAGAGCTATTTTTCCCCACTGTTTTCTGGACCAGTGCCACTTCTGGACAATAATATAATCGTGCACTGGTGGTGACACATTTTTCCAGAAGAGTGGCCTTGGTTTCAACCTGTGAGTCAGCTGACGTTTGTGTTCTCTTGGGCCCCTTACTCACCCTGAAATACCCCGCAATACAAACCCATTTCTAACAGCAACAACAATGTAGTATTTCATCATGTGAACGGTTATTGGACAATGAGTGCAAACAATGAGTTGAATGCAGTTATTTTAGTTTTCTTCTCATGCACTATAGTTACACTACAATAATCACACTGTAATTTGACCACATCGCTTCCTGACTCTCTTAAAACCTTTACATTTTTTCCTCCATCTTCCCTCTATTCGTTTCATTTTCGCTCCCCAACTTCTCTCTTTGTGGTCATGCTGTCTCTATAGTAATTCCCTTGTGGGGATCCCAGGGGAGGAAGTTGACGCGTTGAACCCTGATTGTATAGAGAACAGCAGTAAAAGACATGAAGAAAAGTCACTTAACCAAGGCGACTGATTGTTGTTTCCCCTATCTTCCTCCTGGACAACAATTGATGATTGTCCGCGGGGGCTTGGGCCTGACAGTGTCTGATTGGCTGATTGTTCCTCTGGCCCTGTGTGGGGGCCTGTAAATGTGGCATTGTGGGAAGTACCATTGTGTGCTCTTCCTCCAGACAAGAGCTCATTCCCACGTGAAAGAGGTGCTGAGTAGGAGCGCAAGAGCAAAGGCAGGGTGGGGCCCCAGGAAGCTGAGGGGACCCAATTCCCAACAGCCAAAACTTTGTGAGAGAGTGTGGGTGTTTGTTTGTTTGTATTTATGTATGTGTAGTTGAGTTAATACGAACTAAATTAGAAATTAAGAAAATCCCTTTTTCCGCAAGAAAATCAAGTCCCTAACAACTGAGACCCTGAGGCAATAAATATTCATCTCTGGTATTTATCAGGAGCCCTTGTTCAGCTCTCAGATCCCTGAATAAATTAGCCCATGAGGATGGTTTTTAATTCTTGCATATCATTTGTACGGATTCAAGAAAAGGTAAATATCAAGTATGGTGAATTTCAATACTTGAGGTCGAAGATTAGATAGCTCTGAATTTGTAGCATTAAAATATTCTACTTTGAAGAACATTAAATATTATTGAAGTTACTCAAATTAGTCTAAAAAGTCAAATAAATAAAAACTATTTTTAAAATTGGATTCGTGAAATTCAGATGCCAAAATTGAAGATGAAAAATTCAAACTTGAAAATCTGGGCAAGTCTTTTGAGGCTGGAAAATTAAATTAGATTAAATTAAATTAAATTAAATTAATAAGAGTGAAATAATTGTTTTGAAAAGTGCTCCATAAAGAAATCTTTACTTACTTTGTAGAGTAATCAAAAAATGAACAGAAAAAAGCATACATTGTGTGCAAACAACAAGCTAAAAACTCAATAAAAAATAAATTGTGATATAAATGAGATGATTACTTGATCTATTATTGTTTATTAAAGTTACATGTTCAGTCATTTTAAAGTGTGTCTCAACAATGCACAGTGTAGACTATAGGCTTATAGATGATGAGGAGGACGATGAGGAGGAGATCGTGAAGTTTCAACTACTCACTTGTCACCACCACCTGTGTGTCCAGGTGTGTCTCCTGTCCCGTGATCAGGTGGCGGGTGGAGCATCTGTAGACTCCGGAGTCTCTGGCTGTTAGGTTGTTTAGCAACAGGACCAGACAATTGGAAAACTCCCCCGATGTGAGCTGCTGGCTGCGGGATTGGGCGGCCTCAGTGTGATTAACTCGATGCCATGACAGCGCTGTGTACAGGTACTTATTGGCTACACAGGTGAGATGGAGGTCTCCACCCTCTCTGGGTTCCTCCCTCTGGCTCACGTTGAAGCCTCCTGTGACGTCTGAGGGAAAAAGAGAGGAGAACACGTGGAAGAAGAGGTGAGGGAGGGGGAACGTGAACCAAATATAAACCTTCACTGATCTCCTGTTTGGTGAAAAGACCCTCTCAGTTTCTCAACAAGTGTATCTGGATCCTGTCTGGAGCATGAAACCAGGAGCGCTAATTCAACCAATCCTCCATTTTTCTAGCCTTTGACGACAATGTTGAATGGCTATTGTGGGTACAAGCAGCTAGTGGAATACAGTGAAAAGCCTTTTTTATTTACTTTAGCCATCCGAAACTTCCCGTGGAAACGGCTCGAGAGTTTCCTGATGGCAGATAGTGTTTATCTTTCCCGAACACCCCAAGGCCTCCCGAAATAAAGCGGACCTGCCAGTCCAAGGAAGTGTGCTGTATGGGGAAGTGGAACGATAAGAGCCCCAGGTTCCTGTTTCGCTCTTGCTCACACACAGCTCAGCACAGCCCACTGCACAGACACACACTCATGCACACAAATAGGCACTTAATAAACTTTACCTTTAGGCCTAGTAACCAATCTAACCACATAACACACATAACTGCAGTATGTACCGATGCACGTACGCTGCTTTGTTCTGCCAAGGATTTCAACGATCATTAACCTCTTGGACCCTGGGCTTATTTTGTCTTATAATGTCTGTTTCTTCTTCTGACACTTAACAATCCTTTAAAATGTCTATTTGAGTTCTTGTATCTGGTACTCTGTACAATATTCCACATTTTCTTTAAAGAATTCTCAAATTTGTAACAAGATACCACAATAATGTCAGATTTTTAGATGAGAAAAGTAGCATTTCTTTAATATGAAACTAATTGAGCAACTTTGAATTGTGGTATATTGGTGGATAGTACTGAAGCAGCTGCTGTCCCATCCCGCTAGGTCAGTTTAAGATTTCCCACAGCAAAGCAGTGACACATTTCATTGCTGCCCATCTTCTGTTCTCACCCTCCCCACTTACTCAGCATTTTACTTCATGCTTCTTCCACTCACAGTCAGTATACTTACACATTATACAGACAGAATAACTTTCATCTATACTACACATGGGCTCCTAGTCCCTTTCACTCCTCACAGCACTGCGCAGGACATTTTGTTTTGACAGTGCTGCCTAAATAAAGTCAGTATGTTCAATCAAATAGAAACTATTAAAGTCTAACTGAGCAAATGGGAACAGATATACTGTATGTCATCTGTGAACAAGTGTGTGTAGGAGTGTGTGCTTGTGACAGCAAATCACAAGATGAATGATGAATGTGATAATAGTTGACATTATATTTACAGACCGGTCAGTTTCCACCCTCTCAGTACAGCATGGGTCACTTGAGTTTAATGTCTGATGTTTATTTAATCTGACAATAAAAAAGTTTTGGGGTTTTCTTTCTTTCTTTCTTTGTGTATGTATTCATTAATTCAAAGGATTCCCATTAGCTGATACCAATGGTACCAGCTAATCTTCTTGGGGTCGGAAATCCAGTACATCATATTCATCATATACATACTACAACATCACATTTAGGTTATGTTATGTTCATCATATGTGCATCACTGGGAAGAAGAGCAAGTCATTATATGTGGTCAGCAATCAACGATTTTTCTTCAACTTATTCTTAAATGGTATTTCAATGAGGATTTGCTTAAGGGTTGACGTATGTAAAGGGGACAGGGATTCCAATGATTAATTGTACATTAGATTACTGTCTTTTTTAAGGCATTCACTTTTTGGGGCGAGGTAACATGGTTTGGCAATCATCTGCTGTTCTAGTGTAAAAGCTGTAGAATAAATGCTATTGCTGAATAATTGCTGGTGTGGTTCCAGCATTTGTATCGAGGGAAATATGTTCTTGTATATGTTCTTTACAGAAAATGTTCTATCAATATATGTTTCAGGTTGACAAAGGTTTTTCATCATATAAAACTCATTGCATATTTTTTTCATCACGTAAAACTCAAACAAAGGTATTTCTGACCAAACAGAACAGAAGAATTAAGATTATTTCATCTTCACTCATTATTTCGGATTGAATATCAGTACAAAAAGGATTTGCCAACTTAACAGTGACAAAGCATCAAGTGAATCAGCTGATATAGGGCTAGTTTCATTAAGAAACTGACGAGGGAGTACAGTGAGGCCAGCAAGACAGAAACCAGTTATTTAAAGTACAATTCTGGGAAGTGAAAGGGAGGAGAGGAAAGATTGCGAATACAAAATAATTTGCTGTAATTTCTATGAAAAAGAAAAGAAACACTCCTGAGTTGTTTATCTGAGAAGATGAGTTCTCACCTGTGACGTAGAAGTGGAAGTCTAGCTGGTCTGTGCCGGCAGAGTTGGAGGCAACGCAGCGATACGCTCCAGACACAAAAGCCTCTGCCACAGTCAGGACCCCCACGGTCTATGGAGAGCACAAACATCCGCATGATCAAACCGGCACTTAGCACACTATGAAAAAACAGGCGCACACACACACACACACACACACACACACACACACACACACACACACACACACACACACACACACACACACACACACTCATGCACACATTTAAGGTTCAGGCTCCTAACCTCTGCCACTGATGGCAGGAATCATATTTTCCATGGGGCCACTGAGCAGACAATAGGGCTCTCTGAGCCAGGCCTCCTGCACACTTTCTACCCAGTGGGCAGCTCAACATACAAGCTGTTGATAAGTATTAATAAAGGTGTGTATCTGTGAATGTGTGTGTGTGGGAGACGTGAGCAAAGAAGGGCAGAGATGATACGCTGAGTGAAACTACAATATTTTCTTAGCATCTGAACTTTTTAGCTAAACTATACAGTGACATTTTCTGATGTTTTTCATATTTTAGAGTTATATGATCCAACTTATTTTTCGTCCATTTCTATCAATGTATGAATCTGTTAATTATTGCAATTAAGATATTTTTCCAGGACAAATTATAGTTAGTATAGTAGTTATTGTACCTTTGAGCTTATCCATATCGGGTTGTCTTTGGTGTATTTAACCCAAATTTCAACAGTATATAAGAATCCTGTTAAATGCTCAGTCACAGTGTGTATTACAATGCTTCACCCACCTTTTTCTTCCCCTGAAGCACTTCCTGTCTGTGCGTAATACTCAGGATGTGGTTGCTTTTGGACGTGGCGGGGATTCTCTCGGTCACAGGGCTCCATGGCGAGGAGGACGTTGGACACACACACCTTGAATAAGGAGGATGAGGAGGAGGATAGGGACAGAGACTCAGCTGTGTTGACACAAGTCATTTTATGCTGCCTCCAGGTGTGTCTGTGTGTGTGTGTGTGTGTGTGTGTGTGTGTGTGTGTTTTTCTCAGCTGTGCTCGGCAGGAGGACGACCGGAACATCACGGAAATGCCTTGATCATCACTGCTTGATGCTATCTTCACCTTCATTCACATAATCATCATCACCAAACCTTTTTTATCAATAGCATTACGTCCTCTTACCCTCTCCTGCAGGCTGACAATAGGATCTTTGGGTTGCTATGTAATGCTGGATTGTTCATCTATGGAGGATGCAGAGGTGGTATTGTAATCCTGTGGATCAACTTCCTTCCATTCTTAACAAATCATCCCACATTTCCAGGACAAGAGTTCCTGTCCCTCTCTACAAGTCTCACAAGTCTAAATCCATAGATTACACGCTAGTTGAGCTGTGGGAACTGGAACTAGAGCAAGCTGCTTTGTGGTTTATTTATACACATCTTTAGGATGAAAACCTCTGAAATCATACATGAAGGGCCCCAAACACACAATGCTTGATCAACTAGTTTCAGAGTAGAGGGAGAATGTGTCTCCATATCTCAGAACAGTTCTATATAAGCAATGCTGAACCGCTTATATATATTGAATATGATGATAAATGTAATGTAATGAAAATGTAGCAAGCACCATCTACAACAAGGAACAAGTAAATGTGCTTATAAATAAAAGTTAATTTCAATAAGCACTACATTTGGCAAATGTGTAAAAAGTTGTAAAATGCATTTTTGTTGTGATAATTGTATAAAATAAAATCTGTCTGTGAAATAAAGCATTATTTGATCCATTCTTATGCACAGGAATCAAAAACAGTTCTATTTTTTGTATATTTTACAGTTTAAAACCATTTAGCATGCTGTTTGTCTGGCTCTGAAGTTATTTTTTTATAGAGGAGATACATTTTGTGGCAGACTGAAAATGTATTCTGAAGGAATTTGTATTCCCTCCAACTTTTGCCAGGAAAGAGGAAGCGTTTAACAAGGTTATTAGGCATGATCTGACGTTTATACAAAATAAAATACTTAAAAGTAGGGCATCGGTTGTGCATTACAAAGGAGATAAACGTTTTATGGCAAAAATACTGTATGTAAGAATTTGTATCCCCCTATAACGTTTGCCAGCAAGGAAGTGACTGTCTCTATATTCACCAAAATATAAGGCATGATTTGAAGTAAATGCAAAATAAAATACTTAATAGTTCCTTGATTGTAGGGCATCATCTGTGCATTATAAAGAGGGGATACTTATCTATCTATTCATCTGGCAGTAGACAAATCTCAGAATCAAAAGAAGGGAGCTTCATTATTTAGACATTAACCATCATCCTCACTGTAAACTGTCATTTCCACTCTGTTCATTGATCCATTGCCTGTTTATAGATGTGTCACTGGCCCTCTCTACTCCCCGTCTCTGTCTGTATCCTTTCTGTCTGTTGCTGAGCTCCTCCCTGAGCTTGGTTCCTCTCTGCTCCCTGATTGCTCTTCCTCTTGGCATGTGCAACTGCAAAAATGACCCACCCTGTGCATGACACCACGGGCCTGACCCACACATTCTGAAATGCACGCAAGCACACGCACACACACCAAACACACACACACACACACACACACACACACACACACACACACACACACACACACACACACACATACCCATCACACAGGCAGAGATTACACCAACACTCCCAAGCTTTCCAGGAAAAGCTTTCTCAATCAAAGTGGCACTCACACACACAAATATGATTAGTTAGATGGGTGTGTTGACATAAACGTGGTTAGAAACAGAAAAGCAAAAAAAGCATGCATATACAGTCATGCCACAGCCACAGCCACATTCACACAGTGTGTAACTGAGAACAGGGTGAGCAGCAGCCGCCTGGAAATATGAATGAGTTGTGTATCAGTGGGGGTCATCTCCTGCCTTTTCTTCCTGTCTTGTTTCACTAGCTTAAAATACACTTTAACCGCTGTCCCTGTCCGTTCCCGTCTCAAACCCAAAAAAACACAGAGCGGCATAAACCAATACACAAATATAAGCAAAGTTTAATGCAAAAACACAAACAACTGATATAACACTTCAATACAGATTCATACAAAGTTGGCAAATATTGTCATTCGTCATATGTAAGTTAGTTGTATAAAATTATTAAATATTAGATTCATATATTACTCATAGAACATCTGTATACAAGGAATGAATCACATTGGGTGACACCCGTAGACACACACACACACACACACACACACAAACACACACACACACACACACACACACACACACACACACACACACACACGCACAGACACACATTGACGTTCCTGCACAAGTGCATACACTCTCACACTTGCTTTACATACACACATAACTGGACTTTACTAAAACACTTATGGCACTCATACATTTTTATTTTAATTAACTTTCAATACAAAGACAAGAGGGCCGTTATATTGACATAATTTGACAAACAAGACATTTTGACATGGGATGACACTGGACGACACAGAATGACATAATATGACAGAGGGCATAGTCTCTGGTCTGTGGACACTTCCTACATGGTAGGCGTCTGCTGACCGTCAGTCTTTTAGTAGAGAACTGTAGGCATCCCATAGTGAACAACACAAAGCTTGTCCTCTCTCCTGTTTTGCCCGTCCAAGTTGAGCACATTTGACCTTCTACCAGTGGCTTAAAATCAGAACAGAAACTCACAGCTTTTGTGGATGTCAGAATCAGATTGGGGCTTAGGACAGGCACGGTTCATGCACCCTTTATAGTACCACTCTAGGACACAAAAAACAAGCAAAGCAGCTCCAGAAATGTGGCTGGTGGATGAATGGATTTGCACTTCTTCTGGCTCAAAACGTCTGTGAAATGCAAAAAGCATAAAACTACAGGATGGCTTGGTGCAAGGGGCTGACTTAAATTGGGAAAATGAATGAAATAAATAAATAATCAGTAAAGCAGATGTCCTTATATCCTTATTGATGTGATGCTTATGTTCCTCCTTGTTCCCTGTGTCTCCTGGTCTTCACTGCTCAGCAGTGTTCCAAATCACTTTCCTCTTTCCACACCAGTTTAGCACGCACAGGATCATCACTTGGGGTCACTGGTAATGTCCCTGAGGGTTCTGGCTGCTGTGGACAAACACTGATGAGTGTGTGAACTTGGTGGTGGTGGAGGGGATGGGCTCCAGGGTGGAAGGCGATGGGGAGTTGTTCTTGATGCTTGGTTGGGGTGGAGGGCAGAGTTGGTGAGGGAAGGGGTTGGAGAGGTATGTGTGGGGGGCAGCAGAGTTGGGGGAAGGGGTGTGGGGGGTCTCTCAAGAATAGATCAAGCTCTTGAGGAAGCGGACTGTGCCACGTTTGAAGACGAAGGGACAATCACGCTGCTGGGAAGCGTCTCGCGTCGGAGAGGAAGCCAAACAACGAGAGGAAAAGCGCTCTGATTTTCGCACAGGAAGCCCAGTGCGCCTCCTGCCCGGGCCAGATAAGAGCGCTGTGGTTCCCAGGGCCAGACCCAGGAGTGAGCCCAGGACCCAGGCGCGAGGCCCCTCATCAGCCTGGCCCAGCCTGGTCCAATGTCCCTGGGCTTCCTCCAGCGCGGCGTCAGGCTTGTGGTGCAGCCGGGCTGCAAAGAACAAGGGGCTAGTGAGGATCCAGCCAAAAACTAACTAAAGAAACACACTCAATGCAGACACTGCAGCAGAACCAGAACCAGAACCAGAACAGAGCTTTACAAAGGACCATGAATCAGCCAGTGAAACATCACTGTGCAATTAATATTTAGCTCCTTTTTGGTGATAAACTGTAGCTTCAGTGGTCTAGGGAAATCTTTATGTTGTTGTAGTTAGTAATGCTTTTGCATGTTTGCATGCATGTGTGTTTTGTGTGATTTTAAAATTGAAATTTGACTTACAACTCACTCAGAAGCAATTCAAAAGTCAATATCAATCATTGATTTATCATACAAAGAATTGCATTTTGGCAAATTTTCTTCATATGCAGTTTGCATGTGACTCTCATCACAACAAAACAAGAAACATTCAGCTCTCATACATACTGTGCATGAAAATCTGAATATATTTCCTGAACATGCATGAGATTTTCTAGGTACATTTATGCAGGATAAAGAGTTTATGTCGCTCTGACAAAAAACATCAGATACTTTAGCATCACCCGCTCTCCTAAAAGATGTTCATGTACATTGTGGAGATTACATTTGGCATTTGGCAGAGATGGACGGGTGAAACCACGCTGGAGGCATCTCGGCATGGCGCCATTGGAGAGTGACAGTGTTAAGGGTCAAGTACATGGTTGATGACTGTGGGAATAAAGTATGGGCGGCTGCTGTGGTGCTCTCAGGTGATACTTAACCTTTCTGACTTGGTCATAAGCAACACAATAAGTAACTGACCTCCAAGAACAACTCAGTCAATGTTTCAGCCAAGTGCCGGCTTGAGTACTTGTGTGTGTTGACTAAACGGCTGTCTCTCTGCATCACTGGGTTGGGCCATTTCTCATGAGAACTTTATATATAGTGTGTGTGTCAGATATAAGAAATGGCATCACAGGATGCAGTGTGCAATCACAATAATAAACAGGCCTCTTAGCCTGCGTCCTGGACAGGAAATTCATTAAATCATAGCGTTTGATTTGGAAACCAACAAATCGTGACTGAGAGCACGGAACTGGTTTCCATTGAAGTGTGTTTTTTTCTCTGTCCTTTCAAGTCTGAGATACGCAGTGTACTGTGTCTGTGAATGTACCAGGCGCGCACACACACACACACACACACACACACACACACACACACACACACACACACAGGCTACACATTTGTATACACTTAAACAAACATATGAAAAAGGAAACACAGACAGTAAGAGAACAAGCATATGGGGAAAGAGTTGCACAAGCAAGCAAACATATAAACACAAACACGATGAGACACACACACACATATATGTGGGCGCACACACACACACATTTTGACACATTCTCTGCACATGAAAGGCCCCCAAAGGCATCTGTTCTGGTTACAAGAAGGAAATGCTGTCTGAACACATGCTGAAATAGACAAAACATGTCTCGTTTTTCAAAATCACGCACACACACACACACACACACACACACACACACACACACACACACACGCACACACCAAACAAACACACACACACACACACACACACACACACACACACACACACACACACACACACAAACACACAAACACCATCAAATAAGATAAAACAAACAAAGACATCATTTTTTGTGCTGCATGTGTTTGTAACATTATAGCACTAGTATTCATGTTAGCCTTTGCCGCCAAAATATGTTCACGTAATTCAAAGCTCCAATTGATATCAACTAAAAACAGCCACAGTGGGTCATTAGATCGTATGACTTTTTGAACATAACATATATGTTTTGCTGTCTAATTTGTCTCATGAAAATAGTTAAATAGTGCTATTTTGTAAAGACAGGTGTAAATGATTTTATACTATTCAATAGTGAAGCTAATTAATTCCTGCCGGTGCAATTTCAAATGGTTCACTGCTCAAATTTGGAAGCAAGATTTGTATGTGCACACTGCACTGCATTTAGTCTTCTGGGCTACTCACAGGCCTTTGGACGGGCAGGGATGCCAGAGCCACTGGATGTGTGGAGGAGGGACTCCGTGGGATGTGCAGTGAAGGGCATGTCTGCTCCCCCGTGGCACAGAGCCCGGGTCTTGCAACGACACCGCTTTCTCCCCTATCTGAGGACTTACTGTCAGTCAAGAAGCACACACAAACACAGACGTCAAACACTGAGGTGAGTCTAAGACAGAGCTAAAGGTAGTTGGTGGGTGAAGAATTCAATTTCTCACCATTAACCACAAGTGTGAGCGTGAGATTCTGGTAGAGTCCGTGTTCCTGGATTCGTACGAGGACAGCGTACTTCCCAGCATCCTCTTCTGCCACATCCCGGATCACCAGGGAACTCCCATCCATGTGGTATCTGGAGCATTGCTCTGCTGCCACCATGCCATCCTTCAACCTGTCAGAAAAAAAGACCTCTGAGCAAAGTTTCAGGGACTGAATGATTGTTAAAGTTTTAAGGTGGAAAATAATTTTGAGGTCTACAATTACAGAATTACTTTGATATTTGATATTTGAATTACATTTCAATGACTAAATATGAGAAGCAATCAATCACAAATCCAAGGCCTTTCATAAGAAATGGTGTTGAGGAAGTGTACCAGAGATTAAAATAGATAAACAAATGTATTTAGACATAAAAAAGGGAGGAAAAACAAAACTAAAGACAAAAAAACAAGGTGTGTGATCAAGGTGATCTCTTACCAGATGACTTCAGGGGCAGGGAACGCTCGTAGTTTGGGAGAGATTCGATAAGATTTCTGTCCTGCCTGTACCTCAATCACAGATCCATGTCTGGGCTTCAGACGAATAAATGGACGGTCTAAAATTGAAGACACACATGCATTCATTTAGGAAGGATTAAGCAAGCGAAGTTTGATAATTGCTGTGACAATCATCCACCACACTCAGTCTTTAAAAAAAAAAAGAGTTGATCACCATCAGAATGAAACTTGCTGTAGTTTTGAAAATATAAATTAGTAATTTGAACATATTAGTTTATGTTCATTTAAACATCAGGGAGTTCCAGAGGAAGACACTCACCATAGACGGTAACAGTGGTTTTCTGTTGTTTGGTTTTTTCCCCGCTGGTCACGCGGCACGTGTAAAGGCCTTGGTCTGAACGCTGGAGCTTCGGGATGGTCAGAATATTGTAGAACAACATGTGCGTTCTGTGTTTCAGGAGCCTCTTGGACGTGGAGCCGGTGTTGTTATTCTGGAGGTGGAGAGGGAGGAAGAGACACAGAATTAACACTGAAGGCTCACCTGTGTTAAAATGTTATTTATGTAAAGCCGTGAACCCAATGTTCTGTCTCTACTGTCAAATTATCAGAAGAAATCGGCCTTTACAAATGGCTTCTCACCAATCTATAGCTAAATACAGTAAATTATTCATCAAGCATAACGATAAAGTTATAGTCACAACTAATAAGCCCTTAATTACATAGACCTTATCAGGGAGTGGTAGAGTACTGGAGCTTGAGATGAGATCACATTAATTGCAACGTAAAACTTGTTGGTTTTCCAAAAGCATTGAAAAATGTAATTGAAGGGATGAGTGAGTAACATTAATAAGAAAGTCTGCTATGGGAAATTTGTATTTATTTATGGTTGTTACGTTGCATTGTTACGTTATTATTTAAACACGATGATTTTTCTAGCCCATCCAAATAGTTTTGATCCCTAATAGTTTTTGATCTAACTAACCCTTTCACAGCGTACACCATGAGGCATTGTACGTTGGTGCAAGTGTTATACGAGGCTGATATGAACATCAGCATTCACCGCATCCCGTGGGTTGCAGAACCGTACGACACTTTTTTCTTGTGACTGGTTTGCCTGCTCAGTCTCTGTAAAAAGTGATTTCTCTCCACTGACTTTAATGCAGGTCTGACCTTTCCAGGGTAATCCCACGTGATGTTGACTCTGGTGTTCAACTCTCCGGTCGCGGTGCAGTTCAGGACCAATCTCTCTCCCTTCAGAGCCTGCACAGGTCCACTGGTGTTCAGATACACCTCCATGATGTTACTCACTGTGAAAGAAATATAGAAATGATGTATATGCATAGAACTCACTGAGACACATATGCATGTTCATGTGTGATTTGCTTCGTATCTAAAAAAGAAGTTATGCACTGCTGACCTGGTCTGTGTACAAAGTATATACGTGACTTGTGTGTGACGCCTGCGGTGATTGTCTGGCAGTAGAAGAGGCCAATGTAATCGAAGGTTGGAGTTTGGACGGTAAAGCCGTGCTTGCTGTTCCAAACAATGTTCCTGTGGTCTCGACTCAGGCTCTGGTTGGGGAACTGTGGGAGGAGAGAGGACAAGACAACACCCATCAAATGTGTATGGAGAAATCAGATAACAACAGTCACCATCATCACAATGACTGATTTGATATTTAAACATTACAAAAAAAGGAAGGAACACAGTCACATGTGATGTGTAACACACAAAACTGTGATAATACACAGGAGGAAACTGGTCTTTGTCATTAGCATTTGATTTGCTGTCAGACAAAAGTCCAAGTCAAGACTCAAAACCTCATTGCTGGGATGTTAGCAAGTGTACCTCAAGCTGAAGTCTCAGTCCAGATGCCAGGAACCTGAAACTGAAGCAGCTAAACTGAATACCATCATTGATTCAATTATTTACACCTTTTTTCTTTTACAACTCAGGTCTCTTGGGGTTTGAGCTATAATCTAGAAACTCTTGGCTCCACTTCAGTTTGGGCTTTTGTTTTAGCTTCTAATGGTAAGATAGTCGCAGGTCCCTTACAAAAACCTCCAGAAGATGCTAATTATAGAGTCCAATTTGTCATAAGAAGCCCCGGATGACGCTGCATGTATTCTCACAGTGTTGGTTTTATAATACTTGGCTACCTTGACACGGACACTTGTGTAACTGTAACCTTGTTGTTTTCTAGGAAGCAGCCTAAAGGAAATGTTTACTAGAGTTTCTGTGACACAGTGGAAGTCTCCCACCCACTCTCAAGGGAACAGGTGGACCCCCCACCCCCATCACACACACACACACACACACACACACACACACACACACACACAGACACACACTTCCCCCCACTCCTGCACCCCCAGTGTGAACTGGTTGATATCCCCCCTCCCAGAGTGAGGCGACCCTCTCAGACGCCACTGAGCTCCTCCTCCGCCTCCTCTCTCAGTCCTGTAACGCATATGCTACTTCCTGACGCCACCTCTGATCGGCCTCAGGTCTCTGCCCCTCTTAACCCCATCCTCCAAACCTACATGAAAAGTATGTGAAGGTGAAGAAACAGGAGGAGGAGCGAAGGAGTCAGAGGAGTCAGGATATGAGGAACGTGACTCCAGTCCATCTCCTGGCATCCTGTTACTACAGGATATAGACATTTTGACTTGAACCCGTCATTCCGGACCTCCGAGACCTTTTGGTCACTTTCACAGCGAGAGCGACGGAGCAGAGCCTCCTGGGTATTGTTCCCACTGAGAAGGGTCATATTAGAGATCCAGGAAACAAACACGGTGACAGTGAGTGGATTTCTGGTTTGGCCAGAACAGGATTAGAGGAGGGAGATGAAGGAAGTGGAGGAGAGCTATTTTTAGAATAATTACCTTTGAGGTTCCAGGCATTTGTGAGGAGATGGAAGCAGAAAATAAACACGTGTGTGTATGTGTGTGTGTGTGTGTGTGTGTGTGTGTGTTGATGTCATGTACGATACCTTGTGATTGACAAGTCGCTACCACAGTGCTTTCAGGTTTGTGTGCTGTCTGTGTTTTCGTCTTAGAACTTTAGCGCTTTCACAGTGTGTTTTCTGTACATGAAAGACAAAAATGTCTCATTCAGCCGTCAGTTGTACTTAGCTCCACCCTCTCGTGTCACTGCTGTTAGCTAAAAAAACACAAGATGGTGACCGCCAAAATGTCGAACTTGAGTCTTGAAAACGGTAGTCCACAAATCAACGTGTGGCGTCAAGGTGATGCGACCACTATAGTCTATTGTTTGTCCTAATTATGTTTTTGCACTTCCAAAATCCTCAGAATTTAAAGTTCCTTGACAAGTCCTCTTTTTGCAGCTTTCCTCTTGCTTTGTTGCCACGCTTGCAGCATGGCCAATGGTGGTCTGACAGTCCATCCACCACTTTGATCCTGACTAAAATATCTCAGCAACTATTGGATGGATTGCCATGAATTTTAGTTCAGATATTCATTTTCCCCAGAGGATAAATCCATCCAACTTTGATCATCCCCTGTGGATCACATTTGTGGTTACGAGTGAAATGTCTTGACACTTATTTCATGGACTGACATGAAATTTTGTTCTGACATTCAGGTTTCCTTCAGGATGAATTGTAATAACTTTGGTTATCCTCAGACCTTACATCTAGGTATTTTTGTTAATGAATACATATTGTACAAACTGGGAGAAGGAGTTTGAAAGAGATGGACATTTAGCCGACAGGGTTTAAACAGTTTTTAGTTAAGTTGAGAGTCTTCTATGTTTTACAACTACTCTATTGTTGTTATACCACAATAAGCTTCCTACAGTGACGCACAAGCTGCCATATTAATGATCAGCATTCGTGATTAAAGAGCATTTACTGTACTTTGATCTGTCGGGGTCAACAGTAGCTGCCCTCTGCTTCCTCCTTCAGGCAAACCAGCTGTTTAAAGCATCAGTTGTGGAAGTTGGCAGCCAGGATTCCTACTACAAGAGGTGGAGGGTGAGATGTGGGAAGTGATGCTGGCCAGCGGCCAAAAGGGGCAATCCAGACCTCATGTCCTGTTTCCAGAGGTAGAAACAGTGCCAACAGGACGCTGTGGGCCCCGCTTTATCGGAAAAAGTTAGTAAAGAAAGGGGCATCATTGAGTGGAAGGTTTTCTTGCATATTTAAGCAGACAGACCTGTTGTTGTTAACATCTATGCAGCAACATGCACTCATACAAAAACAGACACAAATGCAGACAGCAAGTACTCTAAATGCTCCTCTTTGCACTTAGTAGCACTGTCCCCTCGCCCCTCACTCAGCACTCGAGCACCAACACTCACAACCATATCCGCACACACTTTCACACATATCCGCAAACGGACACAAACAAACGGACACACACGCCACAGCTTAATGGCTGCCAAGATAAGAACAATGTGGCGAATGATCTGGAGAGGGGGGGAAACAACGGTAGGGTGCATTGTGTGCATATGTGAGCCCTGATGGAAAAACCTGGGGCAAGTGGTGATGTGCAGAGAATGTGAGTGGTGTTATTGGCCAGAGGAGGACATGAGTGTGTAGATACACTTGCTTCAAGGAGAGATCTTGATGCAGAGCGGATCTCTGCGCCAAAACATGGATTCAAAAAAGACAGCCGACTTGAGAACTTGTCATTTCATTCATGTTTCCTTCACTGACCTTGACCAGTGTGGTTGTGATGTTTGGGTGGGTGACCCGGCAGGGGATGACCAGCGGCTGCCTCTCCTTCATGTACAACACATCTGGGCTCATACCCGGACGTTCCACAAATGGCTGCTGGCTGTCTGAAACCCAAACGCTGCGGTCAGGGACACATACGATAATAAACAGGTAAAATATAAGGTCAAACAAAGATGCTTCTTTCTTCAATACCACAGTTCAGTATCACAATATGCACAGTTTAAAGTGTCAGTTCACAGATATTAAAGGAAAATGCCCATTACAGCTTCTCAGAGCTCAGGTTGACATTTTCAAATGTCCCTGTTTGTACAATCAAAAGTTTAAAAAGTCAAAGATGTAGCGGTGACATAAAACAGAGAAAATTAGATAATCCTAAGAAGCTAAGACTAGAGATTGTTTGATTTTCTTTTTTTTTTGCTGAAAAAAGGACAGAGAGGATTATTCAATTATCATCGTTTCAGCACTATTCATTTCTGGTATTTCCACCTGTAAACCAGGAAGTGATTGAAATTAGGTTAAAGATGTTCACAGCTTTGAAAACTGACATTTTAAACCAGACATCTCTGTCCAGAAACAGTGTCCCGTTCAGGTAGATGCTGCTGTTTTATTTTCTTAAGGCTGTGAGCAACAAACTTCCATTTGCCTCCATTGTGTTGAGGTGAAAGCTGAAATCTCACAGAGGAATATCTCAAAACATGGCCCCCTAAAATCAATACAATCATAGAGCTTGGTTAGATAACAGTGTGTGCAAGTTTGGTTTTAGAAGTGTGTGCGTCTTTTTTTGCATCTTTACTATGAAACGCTGTGCTTTTCTATCTTATTGTTTTCCTTTTAACCCAAAGACTGAAGTTGGCAGCCCTGAGTACTGTTAGCAAAGTTTTCGTTTCAAGTTTCGTTCAGGCTACATGCAGGTCCAATAACCTTCACCAATAAGGTAGGACAGCCTAAGTATAGCCTGAGAGGCAAAAGCTGGGGCAAAAAAGGTCCCACTGCTAAGAAAATCTACATGACATATTAACAGTGAAGGGGAAAAAACAGGATTTTAAAAAGTGAGAGGGTTTGTCCTCCCATCCCCAGAGGAAATGACCTCTTTGACTGAGTGAGAAAATAGGTTTCGCTATCATTTTCTGTGAACTGACCCTTTAATTTCATGCACACAGAGAAAGGAAAGAAAACAATCACCTGCCTATATGCACAAACACGCAAACAAACACACACACTTCCAAGTATCAATCTCAGCAACAAACAAAAACAAACAGACACACACTCGTAAACATACTCTGTCCTCCACACCCACTCATTGAATACCCATTCAGCAAATGACTGCATGTAGTCAACAATAAACACACAGATTGTTTAGAAGCAATCAAACGGCCTCTCTGAGCTTTCTCCTCCCAGCTCGACTACTGTAATAGTGCTGTGCCATTGAAAAGTGTGGGTGTTGCTCACTGTATTGTTTGTTACCGTAGGGTGTTACTCAAGGAAAGAAAATCTCTGAACATTTGAACAAAAGTACCCAAAGGACTAGCGGACTGAGGGCTTCCTTCTCTTGCTTTGATTCCTAGAGGACTCTGGGAGGGAGGCAACGTCTGAGCAGAGCCGCAGGCCAAGTCTGATGCTTAATGGACATGCTGACCTGAGCGATTGATGGCCCCCAAGGGTCCTGTTGGCCAAACAGTAGCGTGCCCTGTGACCCTGGCCTCCAGCCCAGCTCCATGCTCAGCACAGCCCAGCCCAAACAGCGTCACCCTCCAGGACAGGGAGGAGCTGGCTGGGTAGACATCGTGCCTCCTCTACCCCTTGATACCGCTGAGCCGCTGGCCTTCATCTTATCCTTCTCAGCTCCTCACACACACACACACACACACACACTTCCACACACCTCCCCGTCGCCACCTTGGAGAGACACAGCGACATCCCCTCCCAGCACACCCCCTTCAAGTCCTTCCCCTCCTCCCCCAAGCACAGGATGCTTCAAGCAAGGCTGAGCAGAGCAGATAAGGCTGATGCCCTGGGAAACTCTGCCCAGGCCTGAGCCTTTCAGCAGCTGGGCTATTCCTGGCCTCGAGGTAGCACGTAAATGAAAGTAAAAAAAGTTTTATATATAGACAACAGGGAGGTAGGCCCAGGCTGAGAAAAGAGTGGCTGGGGAGGAGTGGGATGAAACTGAGCCAGACTCATCTAGAAGGATGTGTTGTTGGGACAAACAGTGATGGGATATAATTGGCTCCCTGGCATTGGTCTGTATTTAGCACCCATCACATCCTGTTTAACCTGGAGATATAAACATACGCATGAGGGGGTGAAGGCGTGAAGGCGTCAGGGGGTGTTCAATGAGTGCAGCTAGAGAAACAGAAAAGAAGTGTCAGTTGTGCTCTTGCACCTCGGGGCAGCAGAGTCTTACCTGTGACATAGACATAGACGGAGCTCTGTTTTCGGGTTCGGTGTTGGTACCTGCAGCGGAACAGGCCGGTGTGCTGGGCCCGGGTGCTGCTGACTGTCAAACCGCTGCAGTAATGCTGGCTTTTCCTCCCACAGCGAGACTCCTCCACTTGCACCTCATCTTTGGCCAAACCTGATGGGAACGCCCATGCCAGCTCCCAGCGACCCCTGGTCAACAGGTACAAGGGGTTAAATAAAAGTCTGCTTAGAAATCACTTGGCAATCGTTGCATGTGCATTCACATTCAGCGAAGGAAGATGCTATAAAGGGCTTTTTAAAAATCTAAATCCCTCATGAGTTAGTTTCTTCTTTTGATTATATGATATTATTTGTGTTGAGTGTAAAAAATGAGAATAAAAACCCTCTAAACTTGGACCACCCTGATGAAACTTGTAGAGAGTGTAATATGAAGCAACCAATTTTTGGCTAAAATGCAAAGTAAGACAGGACCACTGGCTAGGAACTGTTGAAGAGATATTTTATTAAAAACGTATGTATTGAGAGTATAAGAAACATAACTGGAGGGAAAATGGGAAAAAATTATATTATACAAGACTCAAACCAGCAGTATCTTAATGTAGCTACAAATTAATCCACCAACAAGTCTGCATGAATGATGGAAAAAATGTGAATGAAGTTCGTTTTGATTTTGCAAATCTCTTGGTGAAAGAGATTTGGGTTTGGGAAAACCGTGAGTAAATCACTTCTACAACAACTTAGTGCCTCAATGATTTGTAATTACATTCTAATTTTATAGAAAGATATTAAGGCTTAAAGATGGTGTTTGCTTTGATTCACAGGTGTCAAAGATGGTGATTGCCGTGTATCACGGTTACCCAAATTAAGGTTTTTCCGGCCTGGATCTATCTAGCTGAAACTTACCTGCAGCTGAGCAGTAGTGTCTGGTTGGTGTCAAGGACCAGCTGCCGGGTTTTCACATCCAGAATAGGAACGCTGTACTTCTTCTTTTGATCTTTGTCTGCAGAGGCAAGAGAGAGGATGAGAATCAGAAGCAACATCCCAGAACTAGATCACTGAATATGTGCATCAATAGTAGTCTGGTCTTACAGTAATTATAAGGTGATAAGGCTTTATCTATGGACATATGGACCTCTCCAGAGATTCATTATTCAGTATTCTTTAGGGACATCTGGGCAGGATGTTTACTTTCTAATAAGTCCCGAGTGTTCATTGAAGCAAAAATGATGGATGCAATTATATTAAAATCTAATAATATGATTGGGACTGTCCAAATCTCTTTCTGTCGACCTGGATCTACATGAGACCACTTTCTGAGGAAATCCTGGAAGACAAAATACTTAACAACCAATAAATATTTTGGACAGTCCCTTTATGCTCTGTCCATTTCAAACCAGACTAAACCGGACTTTTGACTGATTGCAGAACCAGTCTTGGTGAGTCCCGGCTCCGCAGCACATACTCCATCCAGGCCACAGCATGTGTGACCCCCCTGCACATCTCCTCGCTCAGGCCACTTGACAACTTGTGTGGAAATGCGTAAGCAGTGTCCCTCTTGTTTATCAAATAAAGGCATTTCTCCACTCCATCGCTGAGGTTTATTAATGAGAGATAAAGACGACTGTGTGTCCGCCCTTCCTTCCTCCCAACAACAGCGGAAACATCATTCAGGGAAGTTCGTCCTTCACCGTGACTGCTCCTCACAGAGTGTGCAACACGCAGGTCAAAACAGTCTTCAGAAGACAACCGTCTCACTGCTCTGAGAGTAGTTAAATCACTTGTAGAGCAGTGAGTTAGTTTATCACGTCCATTAGTACCCTTCATTGTCAGCATCATTGTTCCCAGAGGATGCCCCATTGAGCAGCTCTAGCATTACTCACACTGCAAGCACTTCCTATACTATTTCCTTGGATTTCACATTGTGTGAGTGAGAAACACACATGGCAGGGTGAGGGAAGACAGAGAGGAAGTTAGGGATCTCCTCCAAGCCTTCATGGGGCCTTTTCAACAAGCTGTTAAGTGTCTAAAAGCACCATTTTCAAATAATTTAGTACAGTTTCCTGGCTACTTCACTAATATTGTCTTTTGTTTCCAAATATCATATTTCCAACCACAGGAAGTGAAAATCATGTGAAAATCTGCTTTTGTGGCAAGTTTCATCACACACACACACACACACACACACACACACACACACACACACACACACACACACACACACACACACACACACACACACACACACACATATTGATTACTACTGAGGAAAAATAACTCCAACTGACTTCATCATGAATTTTGGAAGACTCACTTGAGAATATAAATAATATATATATATTATTCAAACAAAAGCGATATTTAACACTGAATACACTTTCACCTCAAGACATTTCCGTCTGAAATCCCTGTATCTAATCTCAAAAGCTTTAAGGTGAAGAAATTTAAATAATTTCTGCAGTTTGATGGGATGAAACAACATTGAGATGGGTACAATCATTATATATATATATATATATATATATATATATATATATATATATATATTTAAGTATGTGAAATGTATAGGAATGGATGGTGAGGTATGCATGTTGTACATTAAGACTCAACACCCATTTATTATCATGTAAATATAATTATTCTACTACTTTGGGTTAAAAGTATTTGTTGATTGACAAATTAGTGCATTGACTGAAAAGAAAAACATCTAAATTGCACATGATCTTGCCTAATTACACTCCTAGACCTTGCAGTTGCATCCTATAGGTGCCAATTGGTATGCGTTAATTAGTGATGTTAGTTTAGTTAAATATAAAGTTTTGGAAAAACATAAGAGAAGGCATTTAAAAATATTGTTTTTTAAAAACAAATGAGGTTAATTAATAGTTAATCAAGGCACATATTGTGGTAACTGTGATCATATCTATTTACCATGTCAAATCAGGCAATGCATATGCAATTCTTAATTTGTTGTTATTTGCGCATAGTTTGATTTTGCAGGGAAACGCAAAGTTAGCTTTTTTTCTTTTTTAACCACGAAATACTTCCAAGCGACCAATAACACCGCAACGTCTGCGGGGAATTTAAAAGCAACCTCCCGACTGTTTTAGCAATGAGCACAGATTAACCCCGGCTTCTGCCCACATGTTTTCCTTCAGCCGGTCATGACCCCTCGCTTTTTTTTAAATCAGAAGTTTCATTAGACTCAGGAAACATCGCCCTGCGTGAGTCCATTCAACCGGGGCCAAACGGACAATGAGCCGGGCTTCAGAGATCCGCATTATCCAAACAAGTGTCCCGCAGGATAGCGCTTATCTCAGTCTCTGCAATCAGCGCTAATAGAGGTTTACAAGCTGAACAGCCTCAGACACACGGCCGCACCGACCACTTAATAGACCAATAAATGAGCAGCCGCACCACAGCGCGCCACAATGAAGAGGCACATCTGTGCATCTTTTGTTTTCTTCCAAAGTAAAGACTAGATGTTCTGCCTTGGTCAGATAACTCTGTTTTTAAAGAGCGTCAAGATGTATTACGACCCTACAGGAACCTCTAGTTTATGTGTAATAATATCGTAGGTAACAGTCGTGGGTTAAATGCTATTTTCTACAGGTTACAACCACTTTCCTTGCAGTTAACAACCGTTTAAATTAAACTATCGAATGATAACTACATAAGGTATTGCATCAACAAAGGTAACTCAAAGTCACTCACCCTTTGCAAGAGCACCATACATTCCACATAGCAGGCAGATTAGGATCAAATTCATCATCTCTGGCGACTCTGATGCAGCGAGCAGGTTGCAGATATAAAATATGAAACAAGTTTTATTCCTGCTGATGTTTCCCCTCCCTCCAGAGAAGGCTCAACACAGCGCGGCGCACTTGGCTGTGGCGCTCAGCGTGGACGGTCAGTGAACAGAGACGGTTGGTTTCCTGAGGATAGCTGCGGGAGATCACGCAACAGGACACCGCGCTTGAACTCCAGTGCAACTTTTTCCCAACGATTTGGATAGTGGCGCGGATTTATACCGTTCCCACAGTGCAGCCACCGGATAGGTGACGTCACGGAAGTCCTCACACCCAACGCGCGTAAGAGCAGTCCCCTTTTAATTCAAGCAGTGGGCCAGTGAGCTGTGAGTAAAATAGGCCTTTCTTTTTGACACACTTTTCAAAATGAATGTAAACATTATATGACCACTTCCTATCCAATAGTCTGCAAGTTCTGTTATTTCCAACAGGCTAGAAAAACTCGCCACTGAATACAGAGAGGATGCGCACATACATGGCAGCTGCACACCGGTTGATCAGCACGTAGGCACCGGAGGAACCGGGGTGGTGTTCTCATCAACAACTTGACAGGCGTGTTTCAAATTGCAGATCTTTTTTTTCTTTTCCAAAAAGAAAATAAACACGCGTTCTGCTTGGAAAGGCATTCAATACATTGCACAACTAGAAAAATACTGATCTCACCACTTAGATAGTTACCCTCTGTTAAATGGGGACTTCTTGCTCACACCATGGCGTCATCAGATAACGTAGTTGTGACTACAAACGGCTGTACTGTGCAGGTGCCTCATATTGTAAGCTACTCTTTTCAGCCAAAAGCACCAAATACATCTGAATCACTCGCAATGTATCAGCCTCAAGTTTAAATTAAGAAAAAGACAAAAAGCTACATTTCTCTGATGGACAGCATAATAAGAAATAAAAAATACAATATAAATGTGAAAATAAAAATGCAGAAACAAATAACAGTTTTGTTGAGACCTGCTGCGTTTGAAATTGTGTCTTTAATGTAAAAGCATATAATAAAATTAAACAATGATGCAAACTGCATGTTTTTGAATCCCTTGGGTGTGAGGTGCATCATTCTCTCACGACATAAAATAAACAAAGGTGCAGATTGGCCACTGGGTGGCGATGTGAGCTGAATGACAGTTGGACACAGGAGAAACAGCAACATGCAAGCGTGTATGCATAGAAATGATTGGTATACGCTGCTCTCCTAATAATCTTATTTGCTCTTTACGCCAGCATCAACTGCATCATGTCTTCAAGGGCAGCTGTGATCATGCTTTTCATGGAGCATAAAGTACAAAGGAGGCACCATAGAGATAAATTAAATCACATTAAAAGTGAAATGCAAAATATATTATCACCTCCTATTGAGGGATTATTTACTTCTCTACAATTACAGAATATACTGGACATAAGGCTATGACTCAGATGAACTCATGATATACAAATGCACAAACATACACATACAGTACAATAACAACAACTCTTAAACACATGAACACACATATACAGTACATGGACGAATGTAGATGAGGACAATAATATATACGGTTACATGTGTGTGGGAAGAGAACTCTTTCCACATTCAATAAAAGGGCTGTTGTGATTTTTGTTGGCAACACCTGACATGGTCACAATCTCCAAAGTGAAAAAAGTAGCTAGAAAATGTAAGAAAGAGGGTGAGGAAACAGGAAGTAATTGGCTACATTTACATGCACCTGGCTGGTTGTCGTACTTTGGCCTGACCTGTCCATCTGATTGAGGAGACTTAAGCATACTTGCTCTGTCAAAATTGTCGATCAACTGTAGAGCAGTAAATATTGACCCACAGTTCAGTCTACAAGTGTAAAGACAGTGAAAAGTCAAAGCTAACAATTTCAGCAGGATTTTGTAACAGAATTGGGTTTTTTTTATTCTGTATTGTTATATTAATGTGCAGCGACCAAAAACCAAGTCAATTTAATAACCAGGTTCAGCACTATTTTTTTTAAAAAGAAAGCTGGTTGGTGTGCATGGGGCAGGGATGATGCCCCTGCTGGCCATGGACAAACAAAATGACTGAATGTGAAGATGAACTCAGGTCTGAAACCTTCATCCATGTGTGTTAAGTCTGTCTTTTTTTCATGTGATATTCAGTCACACCTGTCCTTTAGTCTGCTGATGGATCCAGTCAGTGAACTTGACCACCTGTGTGTAGACACCGGGACGGTTCTGCCTCGCACAGCCCTCACCCCAGCTCACTATCCCCGCCAGGAACCACCGCCTGCCTCGCTCCAGACACACCAACGGACCTCCGGAGTCACCCTGAGGGAACACAAATGCACAGTGGTGGACGTTCAGACAAATAGACAGGAACATAAATATGAATACAGAATATAAAAACATTTCCAAAGCAGCTGAAGTGATTTTTCATAGCAGAAACAGAAATCCAATGTCATAGAGGATGTGAGCTACTTGAGCATAAGCAGTATTCTGCCACCAGCAGTTAGCTTCACTTTAACATTATGTTGATAGTAGCACCTCCATGAACAGTGAGGGAAGTACATGTAGAGCATGACCAAGAGAAATATGAATGTTTGAGTTTAAATTTTTCTATTGTGGTTTAAAGAGGAATCCTGGGAAATGTAGAAAATCAAACTGAATTTGAATTCAGTGAGACAAGTCATTATTCCATAAAATGTCATACTTGTGCGTCGACACACCAACAGTGATGCACACACTCACCTGGCAGGCGTCCACCCCTCCTTGCAGGTTCCCAGCGCACAACATCCTGGGAGTGACGGCCTCGTCATACAGTTTGTTACAAGTGTTCCTGTTGATGATCTTCACTGTGGCCTCTTGTAAGCGAGCGGCCAGTTCACCTATAATTAAAGCAAGCACAACATCTTGTGGTATTATGAATGTTACCATGCTGTGATGCTTGTCTATTTTGGCCCCATATTGCCTCGTTTCAAAACATCCACAAGATCTAAAAACCTACTTTTTTTTGGTAAACTTCAGCTCTTACCGTCCTCCATGAGGACCCCCCAGCCTGTGACGTAGCAGCTGGTCCCTGTTGTGAAGGTGTGTGAGGGCGCGGGGATGCACACAGGCTGCACCAAGTCATTGAAGAAGACAGGCGCACTGAGCTCAAGGAGGGCGATGTCATAGTCGGAGGTGAACTGGTCGTACTGCGGATGGAGGAGGATCCGGCGAATTGGTCTGGTGGACGCTCCGTTGTTCCCCGAAGTCATCACCCGCATTCCCATGTAGGCCCGCCACGCACGGGCATCTGAGTACCTGTAGACACAACATTCATGGGCACAGAACACATGTAAATTATGATTATTATAATGAGGCTTCCAGGCGTCTTTCTTACTTAATGGCATCTGAGTCCTGGAAGCAGTGAGCTGCAGAGATGAGCCAGCGGTTGGCGACCAGCGTGGCTCCACAGACGTGTCCGTAACGATCCATCTGGAGGCTGACCTGCCACGGCCACGACCCCGCCCCAGCGTCAAAGCCACCCACTATCTTAGTACGCTTCCTGGGCCTGGTGCCACAGCCTGGGACACACAGGGAGACAGAGGAGGCACAAATTATCTCTTTGGAAATTTACAAGACTTTCATTCAGTTTTCAGTTGCAATTACAACTTACCACAGCGCAGTTCATCGGAGCTGTCGAAGCAGTCTTTGACTCCGTCACACTCAGGGTTAACCTTACTTACACACTTTCCGTTGGCACATTTGAATGAGGATGAGGAGCAGCCTTTAAGGTCTAATGGGATTAACAGACATAATCAGGCAGAGTGAAACAAAGGGCACTTTAAATAAGGAGAGAAAAGTACTTAGAAACACAACTTATTGCAGTAAAATACATTTAAATTGATCGGTGATGACTGACGTCTTGAACACTCACACGCTCTGGTACAGTTGAGTTCATCGCTGCGATCTTTGCACTCAATAACACCGTTACACACCGAAGACTTTGGCAAACAGACTTTGTTGGAACACATGTGGTGACATTTACCTCCTGAAAACAACCACATAAGCTTTAATCATCAAAACAAGAACGAGCACAGATTGTGTTACGACGGTGTCGGACTTCTCACCACAGGCGCCCTCTTCACTGCTGTCTGCACAGGAGCTCACACACTGGCTGCTTTGAGGCTTACACTGGCCGTTCCCACACAGCACCTCACCTGGCCTGCAGGATGCTACATGTTTTACACATATGTGCAAACATGCACATAGAAACACACAGACACATACAAATCTGAGTGTAGCACAAAGGTCATGTCTTTCAGATTAAGTGTGAAAAAAAATCAAAAACCTACATGGGAAGTATACAGCCCTTTTGTATCTACAACACTGTCTTCAGGCAACAGACTTACAGCATTTAGCCTCGTCCCGTCCGTCTGAGCAGTCTTTCACTCCATCACACACCTTCTTCAAAGGGATACAGCGTCCATCTCCGCAGCGAAACTGCCGAGGACAGGCTGGGGATAGACAGGGGTGGAATTTGAATGCACTCTCTGGAATTACAGTACTTTCTTTGGTGTAGATGTGGATATGTGGACAAGTTCCCTCATGAATAACATGCTGTATCAGTTAGCCTCTCTGACGGAGCAAATTGCAGTGAGAGAGGCATCAAATTTGACTTACTGCCTTCTGGAGAGAAGGCGCGATAGAGCAAGTAGAAGCCCTTGTGGGTGAGAGATTCGTCCGAATGGAAGTGGAGGGAGAGAGGAGAGGAGTAGACTCGCCTTTTGCTGCTGTCTGACACTGGATTACACAGTCTAGATGCAGAGGAGCACAAAAGTAAGGAATTTGAATTTTAAACTCACACATGCAGCCACATAAACCAATTATGAGATAAAACACATTTACTGTAAGTGAATATTGTAAAAACATTTTTTTATTCAAGTGATGAAATGCTAACCCAATGTTGCTAATGGGGCCACACAGCTCAGTTTCACAACTCACTTGACCCCTCCGATGTCCAGCCAGTCTTTCTCGCAACCGTCTGATGACGAGGAATCCTGAATGTCCATCATCACGATCGTCATGGAGATCAGGTATCCTGGCAACGGCGCCTGATAAAGTAACCAAAGACAACTAAAGAAAGCATCCACATGCTGGAATGTGGACAGGTTAAATGTAAAAGGGATTATTCACTCTTTCACTCTCTTACATTCCAACTTCTCTTTCTTATTCCACTGTTTTAAAAAAACACACACACACACACACAAGCACGTATGTCTACACTCACCCGTAGTGTCCAGGTGCAGTCTACGTTAGGAGGGTAATAAGAGGGGTAGTAGGGGGAGGAAATAGAGCCGTTCCAGGAGGAAATCGACCCTCCACAACCTGCAGGGGAAGTGAAACGCACAAAATACACAATAATTGCCTTGCAACTTTGCTCTACATATGCTAATAAGTGGAAATAAATCATTCCAACACAAACATGAACATAGAACACACGATTTGTAGAACAGGTCTGTTCGTGAGAGCACCCAAACCTGCTTTTGGGATGGCTTGGAAGTAAGCTTTGAAGATTGCTCCATCTCTCTGTCTGCTGAAGGAGAAGGTGACCAACATCACATTCCCAGAGGATGTCAGCTTCATGACAGGCGATGGACCAGAAATAGGCAGCCCACACCACCTGAGACAGGTAAATGCATCCAGGATATGTATATATACATACATAACATACAAATGAGACATATTACAGAGATGAGATCAGCACTGCACCAGAGAATGGATGTCTATACCGTGCGATTATCTTGTTCTGTAATGGAAGTAAAAAGTCGTAGGCCGAGAGCTTGTGGGCGGTGCAGCTTCCTGGCGTGGCACCATGCAGGGTGAGGATGACCAGCCGAACCACATGACCCGACGGCACACGAAGACGCCACTGGTAGTACGGCTTCTTGGGACTCACGAGGCTCAGGGTGCGGTTGTTGCCATATTTGGCATAGAGATCAAAGGACATCGCTAGAAAGAGGAAGTGATTTATTAAATATTTATATACATATTTAGATGAACGATGTTCAGCGCACTTGTTCCTGTTCTGTCAGCAGACCCAGCATGTAGGCCTTGAATAATGGCCACCATAAAAGTTGAGATCACACTTTTTCTCTAATTATTAACTCGTCATTAGAAACCTGATCATAAGGTTTTGTGATATTAAGTCAAAGCCTTGCTCCTCTCACCTTGGAAGCCAAGCTGCCACTTCCCGCTCTGGATGCTGTTTGGATTCTTACTCTTGTCGGATTTTTCTTCTGATTCAAAGTCGTCAGGGTCCAAACCTACATACACACACAGCAGATGCCAAAACACTCAAATTCAGGACCACTCTAGAGCAATAAATACCCTTATATAAATGTCATGGTGTGTTAAGCATTTGTGAGTTTTAAATGTACGGATGTAACTGTTTAAAATCAATTTATTAGTAGTTATTGTATAATGTTAAGCTAATATCTGCATATTGCATATTGTGTGCATATGTTTGTGTTTAATGTGCACGTAATATACAGTGAGAGCCTCTACCCAGCAGGTGGAGCATGTCGTCATCTTGCTCCATGTAATAGCGCTGCTCGTTGCGGCTGTCCCGCTGCACCTTGTTGCTGCCAGGAAGCCTGCGCTGCAGTCTCTCGGGGCCGGACCTCTGGAACGCCACTGCAACGGCGTCCGGGGCGGAGAATTTACTCCAGTAGAAGACATTGAGCCCTTCTGCTCCTTCACTGTCACACAAAGGGTTTACAATGTTGCTATTCTGCAAGGGACACATAGCCGAGTATGTTGTTGTCGTGCATGCTCCTTTTATGTATGAACTGTTGCACATGTCATTTCATCAGTCGGGTTTTTGTTAGTGCATCAAACCTGAAGGCAGTAATTCCTGAGTGCAGGTAGTAAGAGCTCCACAGCGAGGACTCGTAGAGGTCTGAGAACTGTTTTTAAAAAGGACAAAAAAGGATGGTTGACCACATACTGTACACTATAGGTGTGACATCACAGCGGTGCAAGTGAGGTCACTTTTCACTTGTAACACATGAACACACCTGGTCGAACACGCCTGAGTTCAACAAAAGCATTGTTCTTGTGTGTGTGTATCAACCTCTGCTTGTGTGTATGTTGACTTTGAACAGTACAGAGCTCCATTGTGTCTCTACCTGCTGGCCGTGTAGAGTTCGGACCCTGGAAGGTATGGGCTCCTGGCCTTGAGTTCACCTGTTCTTTAATGAACAGATGGCTGTACAGATACTATGACCACTTAACAAGCCTGCTAACTCACCCTCACAGCTGACTAAAGGCGCATTACACTATGTCAGTGTAGAGTTTGGAGGATTTACACCCATCAACTTGCCATATATCCACTGCTCAGCAAGAATGTTCAGCCGAGTATCTGACCTTTTGCTCCAAAATCCCAAATTCCCCCTCTCGTATCTCTGCCAAGCCCCGAATCCCTCTGTCATCCCGCCCTGCCCTACTGCCCTGTCTCTCCCTCTCAACCCCCAGCGTCAAACTGAGGTTCACCTCCTCTCTGTAGTGTTCGGCACACAGAGTGGCTGATTGTGTGAAAGCTACACAGACAATGTTTTTATTGAAGGCCTGCTCTTCCTCTCACTCTTGCTGCCTGGGCCTAGCTGGACTCACAAATGCCAGGCTTGTCCTCAGCCCTGAAAGGGCCCTGTCCCTGAGGGTCTCGGGAACTTGCACACACACAGTGGCCAGCTCCTGTTTCAGCTTTACATTTAACACCACCAGAGAGAGACAGGGAAGAGGGACAGAGGGGAGAAAAGTGGTGTGCAGAAAAAAAAACAGAGAGAAAGAGAGTGGAGGACAAAGCTGAATAAAGAGAAAAGGAAACGAATAAGAACGCAAAGACATTAATGGGAAGTAGAAAGAGGGCAGCGCTGTTTTGAAAGCGCAACATTAAAGACACTAGTAGCCTGCTGCAGTGAACCGTATCAACGTTTGAACAGCAAGATCAGCTTCAGCTGAGAGCGGGAAGGTCAAGCAGCACTCTAAAGTGTCATTCAGAGGGGAGGCAGTGACAGACAAGTCCATCGTTCCACTTACATAATGGTTCAAAGCCTGAGCCTGCAGGCGGAACTGAGGGGAGGTGGAGTCAGTCAGCTCTGAGGAGAAGCTCAGGTTTGGGAACTCCACACTGCCACCGAGGAAGAACACTGAGGAGGGCGGAGCTGGAGAGGAGGAGGTATAGAGCTTTGAGACAGGTGCACTTGTGTGACTGCTGGTGTAAGTCAAAATGAACACATTTTAAGGACAGGAGAAAAGCAGGTCAGTACTCACATGTTAGGAAGTGGAGAGTCAGCGCAATGGCAGCAGCGAAGGGAAAGAAAGGCAGGAGACCTAACATCCATCTCCTCCAGGAGCCACAGACCGGAGCTCGCGCCCCCTCCACCTTCTGCTCCGCCTGGTCCTCAGGCTTCGTGGGGGGGCCCAGTGACTGGGTGGGCTCCTTCACCTCCCCCTCTCCCTTCCAGAGACAAGGGCATGACTCAAATATCATACTGGCTTTTAATGTCTGTGCTCAAGTTGCTTTTAATTGTTTGCATTTTACTCTTGTGTGCATGGCAATAAAGAAAAAGCAGCCTATCTGCCAAAATCTATGAGACATCGATTTAATGGCTGAGCAGCCACTGATTCAGGGAGAGTAACGGTGAGCATCTCTGAGCTGAAAGGATCTCCTAAAACAGTTAAGGGGTTGGCAGGATTCCCCGGGGGAGCAGACAAAGCGTGGCTAGACGAGTCTGCTTTCCCACGGCCTGGCTCTGCGGTGTCAGCACTCAATCAAGCGATTCACCCTGATGTGGACATACTGACGTGAGAAAGACACCCACATAGGCCTACCCGTAGAGACACATTTCGCAATTAAGATGAGCAGTGGCTGACTGGGATTGATGGGTTCTGGTTATTGTGCAGCATTTTGATTTTGCAAAAAAAAGAATAAAAATGGTTCACCAAAGTTAAACTGACAAATGTCGTTATATACAGTATATATCATATATTGATAGAACAGTTCTAACAGAAAACAAAGTCATGTTTGGCACAAATGCCCTTTACGCGCAATTAAAAGAGCACACTGATGGTGCCTTACCTGTGCAGCGGAGCAGCCTGATAGTCCATGCCCGGAGACGCAGTACACTTCGCAAGTTTTGCTTTTGGGGAGAGTCCTCATAGCACTGTCCCGTTTAGCTCCGGAGAGGCGATGTGCAACAATACCTCAGGCATAGAAACGATGGAGAGAGAGAGAGAGGAAACCCCCACTGTCGCTTCCTTTGAAAAAAAAAAAAAAAAAGCGCAGAAATCCGACCTGAGCGGCTCGGATGCGGCGAGCATTCACCGCCTCCCGTTTACCTGAACTGGGCGGCAGGTGTCACACGGAGCCCCATAATGCAGTGCGGGGGACAATGAGAGCACTATGAAGGGCTAAGCCTACAATCCCCACAACCATCAGTGCAGCAGATATTGTGGGCAAACTTCCTCGCTGTGTATGCGGGAGTAAAGCTGGGAGGCACAAAGGGGTGCTTGATGGAAACGTGTACGAGGTATAACAATTGGGGCTCGGCTGCTGGGCCACTGGATGCTCCATGGGGGCTCAAAGCATGAAAAACTGCAATTAGAAAGTTTGGCACCAAACTTGACCACTGTGAGGGTGTAACAGGACATAACAGGGTGTAACAGTGACTGTCTCCCTGTGCTTTCTGTTATTATTATTGCCTTGCTTTTGCTGCTTTGTCTGTCAAAGCACTTTGTAAACTCTGGTTTTAAAAGGTGCTATATAAATAAAGTTATTATTATTATTTTTATTCTAACATGGGTTTATAGTCCAAGAATGAGGGAGGGAGGAATGCAGCTAAGATACTTTATTAGAATTAAAATTTTTCAAAGCACTTCCTGTTGGCTTAGCTGGGGGTGTATACCTGAGTCACACATGAATAACACATAAAAGGCAAACATTGCTCTTGAATAAATGCACAGTACACTGATGATGCTTTTATTTGGTGTGAGCGACAGAATATTTAAACATCTGCTGGCACTGGATGAATAAGAGCTTCATCATGTCAACTGATATGGCTGTAGATCCAGGAGGTGAACTTGTTGACCCTGGTGTAGACCCCAGGCAGGTTGGGTCTGCCACAGCCCGCCCCCCAGCTGACGATACCAATCAGGAACCAGCGACCCCCGCCTGGTCCCTGACAGGACAGAGGACCCCCTGAATCGCCCTGAGAAACAAAAAGTGCAGTTGATGCAGAAAGAACATTAGAAAAATATCCACCAACTTTCAAAGCTTCACATCCAGTAGTATACATTAAAACGCAGGTAATTATGGGTGATTCAGTCAGATGTGAGCTCACCCTGCAGGCGTCCCGCTCTCCAGAGGGGACCCCGGCACACAGCATGCGTGATGAGACAGGTCCGTAGCTCTTCTTACAGTCAGTCTGGCTCAGGAGGGACACCTCTGCTTTCTGCAGCACGGAGGGCAGCACTTTGTCTGCAGGGGGGCAAGATGGACATAGATCATGCAAATGACAGATATGAATATATACACATCTGGGCAGCTTTAAGTTGACATTAGCAGTAGCTTATGAAGAGTGCAGGAGTTGATAAAGAGGCTCTCTTCACAAATGGAGCTGGAAAAAAGGAGCACAGGAGCATGTATCTAAATACTGTATGACAGTGTATAAAATCCACAGTGTTGCTCACCCTCCTCAGAGCGGTATCCCCACCCGGTGACAATGCAGCGATGGCTGTCAGTGACAGTGTGGGAGGAGGGCGGCAGGCACACAGGCTGGACCAGCGGGTTGAGGGAGGGAGGCCAGGGCTTCTTCAGCTGCAGCAGGGCGATGTCATAGTCGAAGGTGTACGCGTTGTAATACTCATGCACCACGATCCGCTGGATCTCCGCCACGTGTTTGGCACTGCCCTGTGTCAGCATGCCAAGGTGGGCGCTCCAGTAACGCGGGTCAGACAGCCTTGGTGGGGTCAGAGGTCAAGGGTCACCGGAGGAAGACATTTTGTCGATCATACTGTCTTTGATAAAACTCAAAAGCAGATGAGTTGTCATTAAGATGGAGCAGCAGGCCTATATTTGAAATACAGTCCTGCTGCTCTATATTTCAAATATGTGATCATATAACCATAACAGGAGTGAGTGTGACTGACCTTTCCTTGCTGAAGCAGTGTGCTGCTGAGATGAGCCAATCAGAGGAGAGGACAGAAGCACCACAGTACAGGTTACCAGAGAAGTGGAGGCTGACCTGCCACGGCCACTCCCCCTCCACAGAGTTATCTCCACCTACGATACGCTCTCGTCCTGTGGATGAACCAACGTTCTTCACTGAGGAGGGACGACCACAGGCTGAGGAGCACACAGAGATGGATACTGTTGTTATACAGGTTGCATTATACTGGACTTTGGTTTTATTGTAAAGGAGCACAGAACACAACATATATGGACATGTGCAGTATACTACAAATCCCTCAACGAGAGACAAAGCAATCCACGTTATTACTATTATTGTGACCACGTGCAGTTTATAGATCTATTATGAATTTATAGTTCAGTGTTTTCTGTATCAGTGTTGGTTTACATTGGGTTTTCTATGCTGACATACTGAGTCATCACCATGACTGCTGCCGCCTTATTAAAAAGTAGAGCTTTGACGTGTGTGTGTGTGTGTGTGTGTGTGTGTGTGTGTGTGTGCATGTACAATATTGTCTCAAATCAGTGAGTGATCAAAGGCAAGCCTGTTCCCGTCACCTTGAGACCCCATTATGATGAAATAACAGTGAACAGAGAGAGCCATTACAGCTGGGTCACCTCAGTGCTGCAGGTCAGCAGGTTTGGTGCATGCTGCCCAGTGGATTATAAAATAAGGACAACATTCTCATGAAGCCACATGAAGGCTCTGGCAGAGAACTGGCAGTGTAGCGGCACTATAATCAGTATCAGTTGCTTCAAAATGAGCCAACAACTCAGGTGGAACATAACCAAACGTGTGTGATCCTGGGCTAGTTGATAAATCATTGAACTGGTCTTCATTTTAGTGAAAAACAGCTTTAAGAAAGGTTCCTGACTGCAATTATGCTGATAAGAAGGCAAAATATTAAGATGATAAAAGGTGGAGGAAACAGCATTTTAACAGCATCTTACTTCCATAATTCAACCTACATTTGTTTGGAACTTGGATGATGGAGGGCAGAACAGTTGAGTTATTAAAAATGTGTTTAGGTATAGTGTCTTACAAAAAATAAGCGGTTTTGCATAATACCACATGTTGACATTTTAAAGACCCAAGGTGCAAGATTTATTACTAGAAAAAGAGGTGGATGCAGAAATATATATAAAAAAACGTCTGTAATGATATTGATTTTATTTTCTTTATGCTGCCACTTGAAGATGTGCACATGGAGCAGGTAATGTGAGCTCACCACAGTCAGCCTCATCACTGTGGTCCTGACAGTCAAGAACACCATCACACTTTGCGTTTTTCTTCAAGATGCAGGAGCCACTGTTGCATTGATACCTGATTGCAGAGCAGGTTGTTTCTGACAAAAGTAGAGAACATATTGCAATTATTACTGGTTAAATGGTAAAAAGGGACATAGATTCATTGTAAAGATTCTTACCCTGAGTGCAGTTGATCTCATCCATTCCATTGGTGCAGTCCGTCTCTCCGTTGCACACAAACAAAGGATGTAGAGGGCTGTTGCCACCGCAGTTCTTTGACGGCCTCGCTGTGAAGATATGCAACATTTTTCCAATGTGTGACTGATTCCAAATACAATCAAAAGACAGCGTTATGTGTTATCAGCAACCAGTACTATGTATCTCATAGGACAACTTACAGCAGAAGACCTCGTCACTCTCATCCTGGCAGTCGTCCAGGCCGTCACAGCGCCGACTCTTTTCCACACACAGTCCTGTGGAGCACAGGAAGTGGCTCTCCAGACAGGCTGGTGCGCACACACACACACACACACACACACACACACACACACACACACACACACACACACACACACACACACACACTTTGTTTTCTCAAGTTCTTCTTGGCCTTGCAATTATTGATAAAAAAAGGTTTGTGAACCAGAAGAGAATACATAATTACAGGGCAGCGAGAGCGACACCGATTGTGGAGGTGAGAACGCTGAAAGATTACAGTTTACTGGTAAATTATGCAAAAGTAAAATATTAATATAAATGTGTGGCGGTCAGATGGACACTGTAGGTGTCAGTAGTCGTATGCACAGCGGAATTTTATTTAGAAAATCTCTTAATGCATTAGAACTTGTTACATCAGTGGCATAAGTGGGGAAAGAGACAAATTAAGTGCATTAACAAAAGTTGCTTTTGCTGCATTATTTCTACTCTAGTGGCTAAAAGACACCACAAGGTGCTTCTGTGTTTATGCCGCTCAAAACTATGTGAATGACACAAAAGCTACATTGACAAAAGTGAATCTACTTAAATGCTAAAACAGGTCCAAAAATGGATTCAAAATATCCATAAAATGTTTTTATGTCTATTTTTCCAATGTTTTCTCTCTGTAATTGTACTTTTTAGAATCTACAAACAAAGTAATTAACTCACATTCACACCGAAGCACAATGAAACACCTATGATCTGTCATTTCCTACAGTATATCCTGTATCCTGTATAATGAGTTGTGCTTACGCTGGCTGATATTGTAGCTGCTGTAAGACGCCTGAAAAGGCTGAGCAGAGTTACGTGAGCTGCAGCGAAACTCCACCTCTGGGCTGTGGTCGGCGATCCGAAACACCGTGTGGTGTCCCACGTAGCTGCCACAGAAACTGGGGAGGGAAAGCAACCATCAACAAACCATCACAGGGTGTCGTCACGGGATGAATAAGAATTGAATTCAATGTAAGAAATAACTTAACGGCTAAATAATATATCATCAGACACGGTCTATGATTGTAGATATTTGTAAAAATGGACAGTTATCTGAAATACTTAATTTAGCTTTAAACCTATGTCCACATACATGATTTCATTGACCTTCCACCAGCCATGTTCACAGCCCTTCACCTCCTTTGGTTTCAATACATAGTTGTGAAACTGCAGAGCAACTCCTAAAGCACTGTTGGGGGTCTAGAAAAAATACAGAGTACACAATCAATAAAAGCTATTCAAAGTCACCAGTAAAGAAAAACTCAGCCACAGTTTTACAAGTCAGGTATGAGTGTGTGCTTTACCTCGAACTTCCAGGTGCAGAAGCACTGAGGGGGCAGAAGGCTGGGGTGGAAGGGGCTGTAGATTTGACCAGTGATGTCAGGCTCTAACTGGGTCTCAATTTGAGACATACACACTGAGAGACACAGAGATAGACTCAAGGAATATACTTTCACCCCCAGTGAATCCCAAAGTGGTCTCTAGATAAATCTCAGGGGTCCGAAGATGAAAAATGAAACAGGGGAGAATCAAAAACATCTTTCTAAAACCCAAAACAATGTTTTTATTCTACTGAATTCGTAGGTAGTCTTATCCCCTCTGGTACTGTTCACGGCTCATAGACATGTGTATAGGGGTCACACACACACAACCACTGGCATATAAGGTAAATGTGTCATACCATCTTTAACAAAGGCCTCAAAGTGTCCTCTGAAGCTCTTGTTGCCGTTGGTCATTCTGAAGGACAGCAGCATGACATTGGAGGTAGACACCAGGGAGAATGAGCTGGACACTGGCTCACACATCCTGCAGCACAGAGACACACTTTAGTTTATGTAAGGTTTATGTTTTAGAGAAAATACAGTGACGTATTGGAATAAAAGCCTTTGGGATTGCTAATATGTGGAAAAACAGACCTGTGCAGAATGCGCCCTCTCATGGGCAGCAGGGCGTCGTACACGGTCAGGGCATCATTCACACAGTCGCTGGGCTCAATGAGGAAGGAGGTGACGGTCAGACGGATCATAGAGCCGGGGACAGCGGTGAGTTTCACATGGCAGTTCACACCACCCCATGACGAGAAGACGTTTAAAGGGACGCTCTGCCCAGGAAGGTTGGCATACAGCTTATCTACACACTGTGAGCCTGGGGAGGAGAAAGAAACCTTCATGGACACACATTATGACATACAGTCTAAGTTTTATTACACTTAAGCATCATCTCTCACCTGCTCCATTTGATGAATAATCTGATCGCTGAACAGCTGGAGGAAGACACAATAATCAGTCTCTGCATTGATACACACTTTTAGGATGCACATGTCAACACACTGACGGACCATTGATGAGGATGGAGTCTATATCCACTGGGAGACCCAGCAGGTAGCCTACGGAGGACCTGTTCATCAGGCTGGTGTGGACCGAGTCTCTGAAAATGGCTTCCACACACTCCTCACACACTGCTGGGCTCTTTAATCGAGGGACCACAAACACCATCCAGAAATGAACCAGCACACCGCCCTTGTTGTTGTTACTGTGTGAGGAAAATAGGGTTTGCATTAACACTTTAAAAACAGGGTGTGTCGCTCAGCCGTAAATAAGTGTTGATGCTTGAAGCCGGAATCAAAAGCACAAAGCGAAAGATAAATATCAGCTGGACCTCTTTGTGCTTCATGATGATGATGACTAACAGGCCCACTGTACCTGAGGTCTGAAATGACAGCTTGCTTGTAGAGTCGGGCCACTGAGGACATCTTGTACACATTGCTCACCTACGAGACACCAGCAATTAACTGTAAGACTCTCTTTAGATCCTGGTTCAGCACTAACCATCAGGTAAATAACAGCGTTACATCAATACGTACCACGTGTTGTATTTTGTTTGCCATGGATACAAACTCATGGGATTCTGCCTGGCGGTACTCCGGGATAAACTCCACGTTGGCAACACGAAACACACCGGCAAAATACGCTCCACTGTTGCTTTCCCTGCGAACTAATTAAATCAAGTCAAAACTTGCATTATACGGTGACGTTCCACTTTGATGCAGTCTTGTAATCATAGGCTATAAAGATGTTAATATGGGACTTAAGTATAAGAATCCTCTCACTTACATATGAAGACCCACAGCAGGGACCACATGATAATCACCACCACAAACACCACCGCTGCGATGATGACAGCCAGGTGAGGGATGCTCAACAGACGGGCCTGCAGCCTCTTGAGTCCCTTGGGCTTCCGTCTAGTCTTCCTGTACTTCCTGCAGATCTTGCGCAGAGTGTGGTCAACTGTGGCCACCTCCACAGACACATCTGCAATCTACAAGCCAGGGAGGGAGCACACATTCACACTATAATGCAAAGCGCCCATCGCGGCGGCAGTAAATTTAACTTGCCCTTTTCGAGGGGTCATGTCAATCTGTGTGGATTCTAATGGGGATACGGTTAATGATGCTGAAATGATATGTAAAGCACAAGTCTCTTGACACTGTAGGTCCGCCGTGCATTAGAACTTTCCAGGATTCAGTGTTGGGACAAAAGGGCACAAGAGAGCACTTTGAGGACCACAAGGAGGTTAAATTACTGGAAAAAGATCAAGAGCGCATAACCTTGCTTCTACCATTCATCGCTTATCACTGTACCTCATCCAGGTCAGCTAGTTTAGCTTACAGTAGGCTGAACAATATGCTAATCAATCCAGAATGCACAGAGACATGGGTGGGCAAGTGTTATAATAGTACAAGGTCACAGCATGCATCAAAAAAACATCAATGCTCATAAAGTCAAACAAAGCCTTCCCATTTAGCCGTTGATCTGCCAACAGTGAAGTAAGCTTGTGTCTGCCACTAATGACGCTCCATTACTGGTCACTTTGGCTTGAGAAGAAAGCCTGACAGCAACGGTAACTCCATCAGATGCAGCACTCGGCTCTCATTGAGTTACCCAATGCACATATATTATTCATCCAGTGTCATCCCATACTGTGCAAGCGGCACTTAATCCATCACAAGTTAGTGGGATATAGATTCCCACGGGAAAAAAAAGTTAATCTATTTTACACATTTAATCAATGACAAAAGAGGTGTTAAAGGTTTTAATGTTATGTCCACTCAAAGCTCCAGGTTTTAATATCTGTATAATGTCTATATTCCAAATTAAAATTAAAGGATTTAATTGATTCAAATGAAGATTTCAAATGTTGTAGTTTAAGTTACTTCTAGAATAATAACCCCCACATTAAGATATTTCTTACTTACACTGGCAGCTTCCAGTTGAGATGCATCATCATCTCCGCTTGTCTTCTCGCTGGCCTCGCGCTCTGTGCCCATGACACAGGCATCCCTTCAAGCCTCTATCACCTAATTCCCGATTTCCGGGTTTTAAGATCCATTCTCTTTTCCTTCAGCAAAAACTGCCTTATGAAAAACGGCAAGAAACCGCGTAGAGCCGCACAGAGCAGCGTTTGGATGCACAGTCGACAGGCGTGTGAAACCAGATCCTGGCATGAGAGAAACGGTGAGCTCGCTGATGGCGACGTACCTCCTCCAGTCCTATGGCTAATGTTTCATTCATTAACTCCTATCGTTGCCTTCTATCTAATTCTATCTATCTAATATTCAACCACCACAAAAAGTCTACCGTGTTTGCTCTGCAGTAAAAAGGAACAAACAATTGGATAAGAAAACAAAATGATCTTAAAGTGACAACGTTCTCCCTAGGTATGTTTGTACAAGAGTTTTATTTACAGTGTTAACAAAGCAGGTGACTGTGTCAGTTAATTTATCCTCCGTCTGTCTCGTGCTCAGAGTTGACAGACTCACGGCAAAAAAGGGTCCAGCCTCTGTGAGATAAACTAGAACCATGTTTTTCGGCGTAAAAGCAGAATATACATCGTCATAATTAACATTTTAAAAATCTTTCAGTTGGAATTTATAAGACAAACGGTGTGAGTCTCTTGAGTGAGCAGCATCTTCATGGCAACAAAATACGGAGTCAGTATTTTAACACTTTAGTCAAGCCCCTTCCGAGGCACTGAACTTCATGATGCAACAAAATCAAAACACAAAGAGAAAAACTCATGAGGCACAAAAACAGAACTTGACATTCACAGGAAAAAAATGTTCTTCATGAGTCTTCAGGACGGCTTGGGCGTGCTCTGAACAGGCACGGGGAGGGGGAACAAAGATGAGGGAGCAAAAGCCTCATTTCCTGAAAAAGGCGCTGCGGGTGATGCTGTACAACAGGTGGTGAGGCTTTCGTTTTGGGGGCTCGGCCAGTGAAAAGACCTGCTGCTGAGGCACGCTGGTTGGGATGGTGATGTGACGCTGGTGAAGTGGGTGAAGGTTTTGGTGGTGTGGTGGGACAGAACCAGAGTAACCAATGTCTAAATAATGAACGGAAAAAAACAAAAAATAAAAAGTTAAGAATGGAAATAAAAATTAAGAAAGAAATTAGATAAAATGTAAATGAAGAGCAGTTAAGTGACATATTTTCTTACTTTTGCTCTTCTTCTGTTTGGCTCTTCTGGCATTAACAATGGCCTGTTTTCTTTGCTCTTCACTGATTTCCATTCCTGCCAACACACACACACACACACACACACACACACACACACACACACACACACACACACACACACACACACACACACACACACACACACACACACACACACACACACACACACACACACACACACACAGGTCAAAATATTTCCAACCACCCCCTTTCTTCCAAGTTCCAGTTCCCCTATGTGCCATCTACCCACAGTAGCAGTCTTGCGTCATGAATGAAAGGAATTCCTCGACTCACCCATCTCTTGGTCTTCTTTGACTCTGTATCTCTCCTTGTCGAAGGCCTGTAACCACCTCTGCTTGTCCTGGGCCTTCCTGCAGCACAGCACACACACAAACTCCAGCGTGGAGGCGTGGCGCAGGCGCAGAGCATTCCTCAGGGTCAGGCCCAGGTCTGAGTCCCGCCCATCGGGCACGTCCACAACCTCGGTCTGGTCCATATCCAGCCGTCCACGGTAGTGGAGCAGGTCTCTGCGCAGGACGTCTTTTTTACAGAAGACCAACTGGTGGTCAAACAGGAAGAAGCTGCGCTGTTGCATTTTGCCTTGTCGGACGACTCGAGTCAGCTCACCAGAGTGGATCAGATCTGAGCTGCGCTCCAGCACATCGGGCCCCTGCAACGGCACGTTTACAAAGATATAAGTAGAGTCAAAACATTAATATTCTTCGCCGACGGGTGGTAAAACATACACGCTAAATTTGATTAATAACCAGAGTACAACTGGAGGAATATTAGCTCTCATCACCTCCCAGTGTAGAATGGCCACCTGCCAGTGGGCGATGGTGTCGACGCTCTCCAGCCGCCTCTTCCTCTCATTTATCAAACTGGCCACATTCTTCATGGCCTCATAAGCTTTGCTCACTCCGCTGTAGTCACTGCAATAAATCAGCAAGGGAACAATGAGCATAGGGTCCACCATGCACATTAAATTGAAAGAGAAGACATCCCCAATTATAGTGGCACATTGCTCCAAATCACAATCATGGACAAAGTAAGTTATCAAACCATGAATTCATGATTTAAGGTGGATGAATGAAGGAATGATTATTGGATTGGTTAGCTTATGCTAGGCCACAAATACTGTATATATCATTGCAGCTATTAGCATGCAGCTTTCATTGTACAGTCAAGGTAAAGTAATACTTTACAGACAACAGTTTCATGGATTCAAGGTATAAGAAGGCATAAAATGGGCTTGTTGTAGAATTGCATGTCTCCATTGCATCATTGAGTCCTGAAGTGACCAACAGTGTCAACATTTAAGTAGATGGCTTGTGACCAATATACCGTATACTATATTCTGTTAGTGCATGGTGGTTGAAAATAATGGTGTAGGCTGGAGTGCAGTGAAGTTGCCATCCTTGCTTGTTTGCACCAGAATGTGTAAATAAAAAGATGCTCAAAATGTACAATAAGCGCAAGTAGTAAAAGAGTAGTATAAACAGTGAAGTAATGAATATCCAGTACCTGTGGTCTTTGGGGGTGTACTTAAGCAGTTCTCCTAGCTGCAGTGGGTATTTACAGATCTTCTGAACGGGCGTGAGCAAGAAACCTGCAATGGAAATGTCGATCATCTGCTGGAGGAGCCGGCAGGCCTCAAAGAAATGCTTGTATTTGCCCGACTTCATGAGGCGCTGCAGCTCAGCGCAGGCTGCTGGATGAGTGTTACAATAGTCGGAGTAGATAGAGAAGCCCTCTCCCTTAGGACAAAAAGAGATACAGTCAATGAAAATTTGGAACTACTAAATCAGGTAAATAAATGAGTTGAATTGGGACAGGTTTTGTGTGGGGTTGCCTACCTGCAAGAGAAAACAAAAGCCAATTTCACTGAGATGTGGTTGGTCTTTGTTGTACTTCTTCTCCAGGTCTCTGAGAAACTGCCTCTGAAACCTGTAGATGTCCTCTATGTTGCTGAAGATGGTCTTCAACTGCAGCTCAGTGAACATGTCCGGGTGTTTACGGCACTGACGGATGTAACCCTGGAAGTTGCACAAAACCAGAACGCTGACTCCACAGAAAGTATGGAAACAATTCAAACACTGGCCAACAGGAGGTGCTAAAGAGAAAAGTAATTTCTGAAAATGTAGCTTATGCTAAATATTCTATGTGAATCATGTATATATTAAATAACAGACAAGTAAAAGAGAAGCAGTAGCCCGAGATGTAAACATTGCAGCTCTTACCTCACAGATGTCTTTTAGGTGCTTGATGTAGATGCGTTCAGTATTCATGATTTCCTGAACCACATTGGTTCTCATCTGCTCCTTGTGCTGAGCGCTGTGCGTGTCCCTGGGAGCTGGATCTTCCTGGTCCGCTACGCTCTCCACACTTTCTGCACTCGAGTCCTCCTGGTTCACTCGCACCTGAAAACACACACACACACACACACACACACAAAAATGGTATCTCCTGAGCAGCAGTCCCATCACAAATAAGTCTGTTTCAGTCAGGATTAGTTTCCCAAACATCTTCTTTCCAGTGGCCAAACAAACATGGCTCTTGACATATTTTTTCTTTTTAATGAAAGTTATTACAAAAAACAGAACAATAACTAGTTAAACTACAGAAAACTCCTCATCCCTATGGTAATGTGCAAGTTTAACCAGCTCTTGTTCAGCAACATTGATTCAGCTCCAAGCAATTACACAGCAGACGGCCATCTGCCAATCAAATAACCTCACCGTGGTTACCACAGCCTGCCTAATGAAGACTCAACTGTCGATCAGCTCTGGTCACCACAGAAACCCTTCCACACACACACTGAAGAGGACTGGTGAGGTTTGTTTGGCGCTAAGCCAGTTTGCGGGTCTTTTCTGTGCTGCTGGAGAGCAAACGTGCGTTAGACACGTAGGTCAGGAAGTCCACTTACCCTCACAAAGCTGGAGGGGAACCAGGCCTCCTTGTCAGCCCCCCTGCCCCACCACCAGTCATTATGCGAGGCATCCAGGACACGGATAACATCTCCAGCCTTAAAGGCCAGCTCCTGCTCCTCCATGGTCACATGGTCCCAGAGAGCCTCAGCATACACCGTGTTGCCAGAGCTTATCCACTGAGAGGAACACACACAGATAAGACAGAAATACAATTACATGCAGGCTAAGCCCGTGTCTAACATGTACGATTATGTCTAGACTTGTGGACACTGCAGTGGTCGTCTGTTTTCTGTCAAACAGCTTGAAAACAATTTCACATGTCTGTTCACGAGGCACGCATACAACAAGATTAAAGGTTTCATCATGAATGCAACACACATCTTGGGAGGAGATGTTTGAGCGTTGCAACATGACATGTTCCCCTCCTCGGCTTTACCTCATTGAGCACAGAGAGCTCCACCCCGGACTGGAGGTAGGGCGTGGCATCAGTGAGCTCATCAAAGCTGCCCTCCTCCTCCTCCTCACTCACGCTGTCATCAAGTGTCACCGAACACTCAGACAAACCCTCTGCAACACATATACAGGGGTTAGAAAAAAACCAACGTATGGAGCTGATAACGTTCTGACAAGCTCTAAATCATTCAGAAAACAAAGCCACAGATGGAGGCACACCCTTATCTGGCTACACACCAACATTTTCCTCCAACACACTTATTGACATTTCCAGACTCGGCTTTCCCACAGACTGAAATGTGTGATCGACAACAACCCCATGTTCTCACCGCTGAGCACTCTGTGGAGCTTACGCCGTCCAACGCGGTCCAGTCCGATGGGGGTGCTCTGGGAGAGGACGGAGGGTCGAAACCTGGCGGACACGGCTCTGTAGGGGGGAACCTGGTGGGAGGGGATGGGCGGCCGCGACAAAAGCTGCTGAGAAGAGACGAGAAAAACAAAAACATCCCGGGATTTAGGAAGAGCTCGCTTTCTCAAGCTTTCACCACCGTCCTGCTCCCTCAATTGTCACATAGAAATAGAGCCTGTGACTGTTTGACAGATAACATTCATAACCAGGACCATGATCAAACATAATGGACTTTTTCTTTTCTTTTTTGGTATTTTATGCCTTCATTACAGAGAGTAGAAAGAGAAAACACGACAAAAAAGTACTGAGTACAGTTTAAATAATGCTCACTATTTCCTTGAAACACCAATTTAGTGGAGAGAAAATCTGTTTAAACGGATTTAAAATATCAACGTATTTTTCTGAGAAAGTCTATAAAACAAAAGAAATTAGCTGTCTGTATAAACCATAACTGACATCGCTAGCATTGGCAAGAACAATATGGTGTTCTAAACCAACAAAGTGGAGGATAGACAGTATTTTTAACACACTTGGAGTTGAGTTTAAACATGCTTCTAAACTTGAATTTCATCATCTGGATTCCTTCTCTAGATCAGCTTGAAGCCAACCTTGATTCAACACCTGAGTCATTGAAAGGAAGCATCCGACCACATTTCCAGTTTATACACAGTAGATGGAAATTCATCCAAGCATTTTCATTGTTTTCAAAAACGATGTGCTTCTAGTGGGTTTCAACCATAACTGTAAAGACTTACAGAAGGAAGGCGGTTGTCTTTTTCGTCAGTATCAGCGGAGAACAGATCAACAACTCCTATGACAGAGACCGGACGCTGCCTCGTGCCTTGAACGTCTCCGTTGATGCCGCAGTTCTCGTGGCTCTCTCCGTTCCCGCATGCGTCATTACCGCTGCAGTCTTTATGCAATGATGTATTTGCCGTCCTTCCTTCGGCATGCAGTTCTGCCACTTCCTCTGGAATAGAGTGCTTCCTGGAGATGAGCTGCCCGTAGTCAGAGATGGGACGAGGTCTCGAGCGTCCACTCCGCCGCCTGGCCTTGACGGAGGATATTTCCGTGGATGCATCTGTGGGTGATGTGGGTGATTCCGAGAGGCATGGAGGGGAGATGGGAGGGGTGCTGCTGGTTGTTGCAGAGACTTCCTCTGTTTGGAGAAGTGCTTCTGGCTCTTGTTGATCTGATGTCGCCTAGGAATCAAAAAGTATAATTCAAAACTGAGTACGGAGGATGATATTGATTTTCACCTGTTCAATGATCTGCAATGCACACAGATGTAGAACATAATGTTTGTTCATCATAATCAGAGCACAATGGTACTTTCTCTTGGTTGGATCTTAATAAGAGGGAAACCACAATAATCCGTGTGAAACTATTTCAATGAACTTTATCTGGACTCTCCTGAGAAACTTCACGTGAATGTATTCAAGTTCACACAGTGACTCCACATACTGAACACAATAAACCTTAAATGCTTATCAAGTTCAAATAAGAACTGCAACAGAAATTCCGCAAATATTCCACAATTAAATGTTATCATTCTGTATGTACTGTCAGCATGTATCGTTTACTCAACGCTCAAATATTGGCTAACGGTTACTCATTTGGAGATTGTTCTAAGTCTGTTAGTCAGCCAGCGGTGTCAAACCTCACCTCTTGGTTCTCTCGATCTGGGTCCGGTCCCCGGCATATACACTGGAAAGGCACACAGTGGACTAGCACCATTGTGAACACACACACACACACGCACGGACTGACCTGTGCCTTCAATGTTTTTGAGGCCAGTAAAAGCCGCTTGGTTTGTAAGGTAAACAAATTAGATTTTTCCGGTTCATCTTCAAAGGCCAAATCGTACTCTTAGACAAAAGCACACTTCACCATAACGGTGTGTCTATGGATCCTGTCTGCCTGGTGGTGCTGCTAGCCGTCCAAGGCCCAGTGTCCAGGGCGCTGGACTTTGATCCACTTGGCTTCAGCTAGAGGGAGGCGAGGGGGGGGGGGGGGGGGGGGGCTGTACTCACTCATAGCCTCCAACCCTCCCACAGTAACAGGGCTATGGAGCAGTTTTGCACAAGGGCCACTAATCATAAACAAAGCCTAATCATTAACTGTGCTCCTTCAGTGTGCCTGGTAGCACAGAACAGCTGGCTGAAGCACGTGACCCTCAGTCACTATATCATACGCGACTGACAGGGAAAGGGACAGTGAAGAGTGATTTATGCCTACATCATTATTTATTTGACACCGAAGGGACTTTGGACACACACAGCTCTTTTTTTTCTTCTTTTTTTAAAGCATACGAGCACAATGCTGACAAGCATCCTGATGTTGACATGCCGACTTATCGCAGCGGGTTAGAACCATGCCAGATTCAAAGATCACTTCATAAAATCACTTCTTAGAGGTGTGATGGTTCATTTCCCAAGACAGGGGTCAATGCCATTCAACAGGAACATTGGCATCCATTAATGATCACGCTGTTCTTTCCACTGTCTTTTAATTCCTTCCTCTTTTGAAAGTTTACAGAGAGCCTGTTATCTAATGATTTCCGATCCCATGTTCTGAAGTCAATGATAAAGATGCTGCTAATGTGTGATAGTGCGACACATCTTCAGCTGCAGCATATTTCATCCATCTGTAGTGGTGAAAAGCTTTGTAATCAAAGAGACCAGTTGCATAAAGATAACACTAGCTTGATGCCATCATTGTTTTTCCACACATCCTGCATTGTATCAGAACATCTGCATCTCCTGTGCTAATAAGCAGGGAGAAACAGGCGAGCTAATACTGACTGCTAACATAAACTATACACAGTATGTATAATAAGACCCCTGTCATTTTTACACGCATGATTTTCGTCCCTTACCTCATTTGGTAGCATGTTGACTTCAGTCTGATCTTGTTGTTGGGAAGGTTCTTCCTGGCTAAGAGGAGATGAATCGCATCCTGCTGTCGGTTTATCACCGCCTGTCGTGGCCGCAGTTGGTGATTCATAATGAGGTTCATAATGAGCAGTCTGCTCTGTTCCCTCTGGGGGCTCCACAGAAGCCAGGCTGATAAGGACCTGGTGCTGCTGGGGGCCGTCATTGTATTCAGGCTGTAGATGACCCAGAGGGGTGCGTTCGACAGACATGACCCGGGCTCTGACAGGCGAGGGCCGGCGCTGTCGCTCGCTGGTTGTGAGGCAAGGCACGCGGCGGGAGTAGTCATCGTGCAGACGGGTCAGGGGTGACAACGGAGTCGGAGAGGTAGGGCTGGGGGAGGGACTTCGCCTGCGTCTGACAGTCAGGTCAGTCATGCTGCCGACTAGCTTTAGCATCGGCCCCTTGGTCATCGCGGGGCTCTTCCTGCTGCCAACAGCGTGGCCCTGGAGGTCCACTGAGGAGGCGCTGGCTGTCCTCTGGATGTTTGGTGTCCCGTTCGACGTGCTGGTCCTCTGGGTGTCCTCCTGAAGCAAAGGAGGTCCTGCAGATGGGGCTTTGCGTCTGAAAGGTGCCTTAAATATGTGAAGATTCTCTGCACTTCTGCTCAGTCTGCTCAGCACCTTCACATTTGTGTTCTCGTTCATGTTCCTTGTTTGGACGTTGACGCTGGATGTCTGATCCAGTTTCTGACTGTCCGTAGCCTCACTTGTGCCGCTTCCTGCTACCCTCCTGTTCCCCGTGTCCAGTAGAGAGATGCGTCCTGCTCCGTACGCTCTCCTGATACTCCTCGAGAACCGCGTGTTGCGCGTGAGACCATCTCCTTCATCGTTTTCCTCATCATCGAGGTCCTCAATATCTGATCCAGAGTGGCTCATCACAGCAAACTTTTGGCCATAAAAATGTCCATTCGACACACCGTATCCGTCTGCGAACTTTAAATGATTTTCTGCATCATCTAGTCCAGGGTCAAAGTTCGCCACACCTCTGCCATTAGCCATGTCCTGATCTGATGGGTCATGGTCTCCATCTTGGCTGACTGCCCCTCTACTCTGTATACCCTGGAGCACAGAGGAGCGGAGCTTTTTGAAGGAGTCCACAACACCCAGTCCTGGTAGTCCTGACCAGGACTGGGGGACACTGTTGCTGTCGTTGCTGTGAGTTGAAGTGGAACTGTCGGTGCTTAGACTGTGAGCGGGGACGGGGCCCTTCCTCGGGTTAGAAAAAAGCCTCATAATTCTTGAGGAATAAGGCTTTCCCTCAGGTTGACCTATGACAGGGTTGGACCAGGAGGAGGAGTTGATGCCATTCAATCGGTTTTCGTGAGGACCCGCAGTCACCGACTGTATTTGAGCGCCACACCCGGACAGCAGACAGGGGACTACGCTTCTGTCAGCATGACTGTGGAATGGGAATATATCACTGAGGGGTCTGCTTTGGATCAGCGGGTCAGCTTTAGAGTTGTGGAGGCTCGGGAGAGAGTCTTCGCTGGTGGACAAGACCCTGTCCTGTTGTTCTCCCTGCAAAACCAAACAGAGACTCATTATTCAGCATAATAATGAAGAATTTAGTGTGTGTAAACTTTACAGTATAGTTTCCTCTGCGTTTGTATGTGGGAGAGGAGCAAGAGAGAGAATAAAGAGAGAGACACAGATAAACAGAACGATGGATCTCCCTCAGTGTGCACACACAGGATCCAGAGGAGTAAAACATATTTCACTGAGAACACTGCGTGCATTTGTCCTTGGTGCTGTATTTCAATGTCCAAGGAGAGCTGAGGCCCAGGTCGGGCTGGTGTTTTGCCAAGTTCAGCTCTATGTGAGTGTGTGTGTGTGTGTGTGTGTCCGTGTGTGCTTCAAATGCAGCTGAGCCTTTGAAGTGGAGCTTTGTGAGCGTGACTAAGCAATGAAACTTGTTAATCCATTGTGATTAATGCAATAAATTGCTCAGTTTTCTCCAGATTACGTAGATGATGAGGTGACGGTGAGGGGGAGGGTTGTGTGGTCTTCAAATCAGTAAACACAGTTAAACTCTTTATCCTAAAACACAGGCGGTCCTCAATGTTCGTCTATACAGGATTTATTCTAGTAGGTGTTTTTCACGCGGTACATTTAGCTCGTCATTGTAGGAAAAGCACAGATGTTACAACAGTAATACCATTAATAATGGCTCTGTTTCTTTAAGTAGTAGTAAACCATGACTACCGTGACAGTGAGTCAGCATGAAAATATCAGGACCCTTAAACTGAGGTGGCTAAAATGCGTTCAACTATCATTCGTTTTACACATTATTGTCAAAATGTCATCTGTGAAAAAAAGACTCCCGGTCTACTTTTAAAAGTCACACATTTATCCAGGTTTAATAATGACTGAATGTTTTGACTGGTGTTTAATGGCCATCATAGCACTTCTACAGCTGCCAACTGACTTACAAATTATCTACAATAAGATAACTTATTTACTATAAAATGACTAGGCTATAGAGACTACAGTATCGACAATAATGGCAACATAGTATGTTGAATGACTATAAAATGTATCATCCCATATAGGCCTACTTTTCCAGACCGACAAATAAAATAATTTGTGGTTGTAATATCAAAATCATGGTGTGAGAGCAGACATCCTCTTACCTTTTGGTTATTATAATGATATAATATAAAAAATGCTTACTTTTCATTTTCTTGAAGGTTTAATTACATTTAAATGGAGCAACTTTATGGATTATCATCATATTTACTGTATAACTTTATTCTAACCCCCCCCCCAACCTGAACCCTTTATTTAACCCATGATAAACTACATCATCAGTATACACTTGCATCATGCATCACAGCATACAATGTGTTATAAACAATTCATTAATTGAATATACCGCTTCTAAATGCTAATTCTGGGATGTTAAAAATGTAATTACTTCAATCACTGCTGATTGTTTTACATTTCTTGTCTCCTAACAACACACCTCACTATATTGTTATTATCATTCAGGTATTCAACAAAAAGCAAATTGTAATGTTGTCACCATCACTTCAAAAGGCAGCGTTGCCTCCACTGTCTGCTACAGTGTGTAGGCTCCACATGCTGGGAGTTGCTGGAACGTTCCCATACCTCCCGTCCTCATGCGCGCTCAGCAGCAGACGGGCTTTCTCACTCAAACTCTCTGTGGAATCTTCTGTCACTTCGACCGGCTCACTCCATCACACAGAACACTTATGTAAACACAGAGCCACCGCTGCCAAGCACCGCTGCTGACAGACAGTAAACACCCCTCGTGAACAATGTGCCGCTTTCAAAGCGACGCTGAATTGTCTTCTTGTACTTTCTCCCTCCTCGGCCACTGAAAGGATCACGTTGAGCAGCAGCTGGAAAAATAGACGCGATCAATTATTCCAGCTGTTCTTCAAGCAGAAAGACAGGAGATAGGAGAGGAATTTCTACAGCTTGAATGGCTTGTTTTGAATACTCGCGCCGTGCTATCAGCCATTCTACCGGCTGTGCCATCCTTCAACACCTTTCTGCCTTTTCCCTAAACTTGGCGCCGACTATCACAGGCCAGTTGGCGTCTACTAATGCTTGGCAGTGCTGTTATTTAGAACCAAGCTGACGCAGGTGGTGACTTTCACAAAAGGACGACACAGATTCAACTTAATATGCTTTATACTCCAATACGTCTACAGTATGTCAGCTTCTATTACTTTTAACTATGCCCTTTGATACTGGTGACGTCTTGATGAGCCTTATTGTATTTCTAGTCTAGACTGAATGCATCAACCTCAATGACAATGCCAGCTTTGATGTGCGTGGTAGACAAACTTGTTTCACTGTTGAAATGACAGATCTGTTTGCAATACATAACTAACAATTTTAAGAACAGATTAGACGCTGACGACTGCAGCTTCCTTAACTATGAAAAGCTGTTCTTACTTACGTATATGTTAATAATCACAGCCTACTGTCTGTCAATGCAGGTCACTTTTCTTGTGACCTTTCCTATATCATCTTTGCTCTGCCTCCGTACCAGGATCACTGTTGCTCTGTGGCTTCCTCCTGCTAGGCTGTGGATGGGAGCGGTGCACTGGGGCCATGGTCCACAGTTAATTAAGAGCTCAGGGAGGAGCCCCCCCCCCCCACACACACACACACACATGGCAGCCAGCTGGAGCCAGCCTCAGATTAGACTCCCAGAGACAAGGATGAAAACACTCACCCAGATACATAAACAAGTATACAAGGGCTCAAAGCATGCACTGCAAAAACACATGCACAATTAGTTAGAGCATCCTTTCCCATATAGCACGGCCCATGTCCATGTGCACTCACACACATGCATGCACTGAGCTGAGCAGGGAGGAAGGCATTTAAATCACAGACTCCCTTCCTGTTGGGCTACAAAACCCAGAACAGTTATGCAAGGAGTCATAAATGCATAGTGATTAGTGACCTTCTACCCATAGTTCACCTCTGCAGAGGTATGTCCTGCCTGAGGCTAGGATAAAACAAATTAGGTCAAAATGAACTGAGCATTAAATTGAAAAACCACTAGACAGAAAGTATCGAGGGAAAGTTATTCTGTCGTTTTCCGTTCTCTGGATTAACTCGGAGACAGACACAACCGCCCCGGAGCAACACCGTCATTCCTTTGTAAGCTGTCACATTACTGGTAGTCTATTTGTCTCAAGGAATGAAGACATCGCTCTAACACGTCCTGCAACAACATGCCATAATGTTTTAAAAGAACAGATTAGCTGATTAGCTAAATCAGTGTGTGTAACCGGGGTTCTGTGAAACTTAAGCTGCACATATGTTCAGAAGTAGAGCAAAAATTCACTGTGTTTTGTCTTTTAAATGAATCAGTTCACATTGTGGTTGTACAAGTGCCTAGGTTAAGATTAAGAACCCTTCACAATATGCAGTATTAAATATTTGAATCCATATTAAAACCTTATTAGCCTTGATGCTTGTTATCTGACTTTACAGCCGGTTTCCTGGCAAAGATTAAAAAACGTCAGCATAAAAACTCTGAAGGAAATGTACTGTATGAGGGACCAGTGTGTGGGAGAGGGAGTGTGTATGTGTATGTGTATGTGTGTGTGTGTATAGCCTATTCCTCTTCTATCCCAGTAATAATCTTATTAGCGGAGCTTTACCAGTCTGTGTTCAGGACTGGTTTCATCTACACATGATAGCCTAATCAGGGCGACAACTAAGCTATTCAGCACTGACAGAGTGACACCCAAAGCTTGTAAACAGCCCACAAGGGCTTGACAGCAGGGGGCCACTTGGCCTGTGTGCACTCTACCTTTTAAGGGTGAAAAGGATCAAATTCCACAAACGGTATTCATACAACATATGCCACCTATGGTGTGGTCACATGATTATGAGATAGACAACATGTCCAGTCTGGGTCACATCAACATATGCTACCGGTTCCGTTTCATGGGTTAAGTCTCATATTTGTCCATGACCTAGTTCCTCATTTTTTGATCTGTAAGATAGAAGGAGATTGGGAGACGCCACGCCCCTTTCTATAGAGCGTGAGAAGTACAGGTAAAGGCCAAACCAGGGAGTGTCACCACTCTCACACACTCACCTGATCTGCTGCGGACTGTCGCAGAGACAGACGGACAGAAATCTAACACCACACAGAGCACAAGGCTTAGAGAGGACAAAACACCACTGAGTCTCGTTGTTAACAGTCAACAGTGTAACCTGACAGCGATGCAACAATAACCATAAGACTCATTATTCAAATGGGGATCTGAGACAACCTTAAACATGGGTTCCCATCGGTTTGTGGGCTTGGAAATAGTTCACGCTGCAGGTTGAGAATGAACACAGTATTTCCCTGGCACAAACGTCCTAGTTGACTTAGTTACAGCCCTGAAAATGGCTGGAAAGTTTCTTCTTTTCTATAAAAAAAAACAAAACAAGACAAGTAATGCAGACTAAGTTCATGAACTACAGACACGTTGCTCTCTTTTGTGCCATAATTACAACCATGTATGAGATAAAGTAGCCTGGTGTAAAATGATATCGCAGTAGTCCACCGTTGTAAAAATATATAGCCTCGTTTTTATATATCCTCTATAAAGCAGAGGAGTGTGGCCTTTTAATATTCAACAATGAATGATCTTGACACCACAGTTCACTTCTAGTGTAAAATTCCAACAAACAAGACATTTGACGGTGAGAAAACTGTAGTGATGGCTGCAGAAGTGTAGCAGAGTTAGTACAAGAATGAAGCAGACTCTGGAGCTATGGAAGGGGATTACACTGAGAAGTTTTCTAAGCCCACAAAGAACTCGGGGCCAAACTGCTTATTTATTTCTGCATTAATTAACTTTCTTTGGCCATAAAGCTCTTTGTAGTAAGTGGCCTCCCCAACCCCTCCTTCACCAACTCCCTGCACAGCCTGGCATCTCCCACATCACTATAACAACCACGGCTGTAATGCACGACAATAACCCCCTCTGGTTCCCATTTCACACAGGAACACAAGAGGGAAAAATCACCGCAAACTGTAATGTGACACACGATTATAATACATAATATAACGGAGTTGTAGTATAACTTCTCGCTTGTTTTAGCTGTCCGTTAAATCAGCAGTCACTGCGCAGATAATATTAAACACAAGTTGCTCACCCTGCTCATAGTCGCTGATGTTGTCCTCCTGACCCGTCTTCTCGCATCAACAGAGCAGCTGTTTTCGTTGTTTATCCATGGTGGAGTAGCCCGGGTTTCTCTGAGCTCCCTGCTGCCTCGCACTCGTCGTCGTCTCGCAAAAACATGTCGGGTACAAAAACCACGACAAGTGCGCTGGCTGCTGCTCACTAGTTACCCCGCAACATATTGAGACAAATGGCTGTCTGACTCCTTAAAGACACTGGGCTAGCAACTTGAGCTAGCTCACGAGCTCACTGATAAACTTTTTTTTTCCTAAATTACGCAAGCTTTGGGTTGTTTGTTTTTTTTTTAATTTCGCTTTCACCGACCAGCAAAACCTGTTGGTAGTCAAGGAACTGCACAAAATAAATACTGAGTCATGCCATTTCTTCCGAAGTTGTTATTTCGATGATGAGTCCAGTTCAAAAAGCTCTTTCTTGCAGGATCGAGCTGGGCGAGCATCATTAATGCACTTGTTGCAGTGTTTCATGGGGGCGTGGCTTTGAGAGGTTACGATTGAGGTTACTGGTTGACCACAGCATGACCATCCGGCTAACAGCCAATCATAATTCAGTAGATGAGTCCGTTGACCGCTAACCCACGCCCACGGTTAAACGCTCTTCATTGAAGAAAAAAAGAAAGAATACTGCTCCTCACTTCATGCAGCTCCTTGAACAGAAAAAGACTGGACCTTCCAGTTGCTGTTGCACGGTCTTCCTCTTGTCAAGTTGGCCAGACAATTAATGTCTCGGGTATTTCTGTTGCGCATGCCCATCCCCAAATACCTGAGTAAGAATATCTTAGTGACACTTCGTGAATGTTGTATTGTAACAACGAGGAAAAATAAAAGACACGAAGTCGACGGTAACTCTTGCTTGTGACAAAAATGACACCACGTCTCTATGCTCAACAATTATCGATGTTGTTGTTTTATTTACAGGCTAATGATCTTACTACATCATGCACATACAATACCAGCAGTGGGAGACAATTCAGATTATTTTAAAGTAGCAATACAACAATGTTCCTGCATTTAAAATGTGACTTAAGTAAAAGTATGGAAGTATTACCAGCAAAATGTACTTCATATTTTAAAAAGAAAAGTACTCATGAGGCTGAGAAATTGCTCCTGTGTCTCCATTATGTTATGGGTTATTATCCCTGATGCACAAATGTGTTAAAAGGTAAGTTACGGTGTGGAGCTGTTTTAAACTACTTTATTTTCCTCTGTAGTTAATCTACAACAATATATTGAAATGTATAATCAGCAAAGCGACCACAGTAGTCAAATACATGCAGTGGAGTATAATGTATAATGTTTTGCTCTGAAATATAATGGAGTAAAAGTATCATAGGATGGAAAAACTCAAGTAAAGTACAAGTATACCTGCGATCAGTAGTTGAGAAAATGCACTTTATTACATTGCACAATGCATTATAGAGTCAACCAAAGTTTACATTTACCAGCAGTTTTAAAGAAATGATGCCTAACTCAAGCCCCAAAGATTAAGAACCCAGAGAACGTAGTGTCATCATCTTCATCAGCAAAGAGCCCATTGAACAGCTCTCCCCCAGCCACCTGCAGCCAAACCTTGTCCCCCACAGCCAGGTGCAGCACAGCGCCCCCTGCTGCCTGATCTTCGCTGCTCTGGTAGGTATCTGTGGTGTGGATTATCTTCACACCGTTCTTCACCAGAGCCACCTTCACATTTCTGGCGTAGACGGTGATGTGGTAGTTGAAGAAATAGGCCCCTGCTGCGGTGCACGTGAATCTTCCTGTTTGTGGATTGTAGTGATTCTGTTCATTGTAAATTATCTTGTCGAAACGGATTGGTGCATTGGCTGCTGGGAGTTTACTTTGCGTTGTGAGTCCCACAGAGAAGGCACTTTTAGAGATAACAAGTGCATCTCCCTTCTCACCCTTATCACCTTGCTCTCCTCGAGCCCCTCTCTCACCACGATAACCAATATTGCCTTTGTGACCTGGGATACCAATTTCCCCCTTAGACCCTGTCCTCCCAGGGGGTCCCAATGGACCCTGAATGCCTCTGTCACCTCTAAGGCCAATCTCCCCCTTCAGACCCTCTGGTCCAAGAGGCCCCAAATCACCTTTAGGTCCTTGGGGTCCAGGCAGCCCAAGCTCTCCCTTACTTCCTTTCAGGCCTATGGGCCCTTGGACTCCTTGGGGCCCCATTTTACCAGGGGGTCCCCGTTCTCCATTGTCTCCTCTTTTTCCTTTGAGCCCTGCTGGGCCAACTGCACCTGTAAATGACAAGAACACAATAAACCTCCCATCCTTTTATGGTCAGTGTTTACTATTCAGTACATACATATTCCAGAAAGCCAAATAAGCTCCAACAAATATAGAAATATGTTGTGTTGAAATAAAGTATGTACAGCTGGTAAAAATAGATTGTTTTCAACACAAGTCACTTTACAGATCTGTTTATTTTTCAGTGGTGCTGTTAATTCTGAAGATACATACCGAGTTCCCCTTTGTCTCCCTTTTGGCCATCAATGCCTGCTGATCCAATAAGGCCAACTTGACCTTTTAATGGGTGATTCAGAAATGAGTGTTATTATAAATTGTGAAGTTGAAGTTAAAGACGAGGAAAAAAGTTAATTGATTCAAGTTTTAAACTTACCGTGATCCCCTTTGTCCCCTCTGAGTCCATCTCGGCCGTCTCTGCCAGGTGAACCATTGTGTCCAGGGTCCCCTGGTATTCCCGGGTGTCCACAAACACAGCCTTTATTCTGGGTTTCTTCCTGTGTAACACACCGGACTGCCAATAGCAGAAGCAAGAGAGTGACTCTAACCCTCATCTGCAACATTGTACCCGATGCAGCAGTTTAACAAAACTAACATCCAACAATGCAAAAACGTTTAGACTAAAAGAAAGTTAAAGCCGGTGCATAGTTTGCCTCACAATCATGCACTACTCATATGAGAACATGCAGCGATGAATCTAATTGTTCTGAAACAGGAATACTCAAGAGGAGTAGAGTGGAACAAAAGACAAATAATACACCGACCAAAGAAAACATAAACTGGACAAGAACTTTGGACAAGAGGGACCTCAGTCCTCAAAGCCATTTCATTGGTCCGACAGTGTTTGTGGCTTACTCATTGAGTCTGTCTGTTACGCATCACCTGTGCCCCTTCAGTCGCTTCTCTAGTCTAGTTGAGGCTAATAATACGCAGGGAGTGTATGTCAGGGCCAGACATGCAAAAGGCCACATAGTTTCACATGTGCTGCCTTCCTAGTAAAGCAAACGGGACATAACACTTAAGCAAATGATCGCATGCTGTCTGCATGGGGGAATAGCTTACTTTTAATTGAGCAATAAAACGATGGCATTAAGAACGGACGCCTTAGATTAATATTAGCATTTGCTTTTGACCGCGATTTAAAGGACGGTATTTTAATGCGCTGTTAAGTCACTGGATGCTAATAACAAGTTAAAATGTTAATTAATTAATGCTTTTCTCATATGTGCTTTTTAAAATGTCAACAGTTGACCCCATAAACTGGATCACTGACATAAAATGTGACCTTTTTGCGGTCCAAAGCCCAACGTAACTAGAATGCCTTCGACAAAGGTTTGTGCTTATCTTAATGACAGTGTCCTTCAGATGTTATCGAGATGCTAGACTGAATTTAATGTTAACCATGTTTAGAGTTGACATCAACTCACTGACTTTCCATAGTGTTGTAAAGGCTACACAAAAGAAATAGAGTACCAAAGAACAGTACAATAAAGGGGTTCAGAATCACTTCATGGCAGTTTTGGTGGCTCTTCTGTTTATGCTACACTCTCTACAAAAGGTAAGATCAGCTTTTTAACAGCAATACAGGACCAGCAAGGGGTTTAATATCTTACTTAAAGTCACTCAGAGAGTCAAGAGTGGAATCAGGACTGGTAGAGGATCCGTCAACATAATCATTATGCTGTGCTGCTGTCTCTTTATTAGATCGTGTACAGTGAGGACAGACAGGAGGGATGGGCGCAAGGGAGGGGCTGTAACATAAAACCAAGATAAGAAAAAAGAAAACAGCACACGGAGCATACAGCATAAACCGATGACTTCCCAGTTATCAAGATACCCAGCTTGTGTGTTACACAGACAGACACAAATATATGTTCACATTCTTTATTTTTTCAATACTTCTTCTCACAAGCCTCCAGATATAAATATATTTAAAAATATAAACAACACAATACATAAAAGTGCACATTCAAGCAATGTCTTTACCTGGCACCAGAAATGGAAACTTCACTGCTGCACATTTACTTGCATGGACACATAATCTAACAAACAAATAACAAGGGCATGACTCAGAATGAATGAAGTTCATTTATATTTTTTGGCCAATATATCAGTGCCCAGTCTCTGTAGTCCCATAACCAGGCACAACGTGAGGTTGATTTGGTTACAGAGGATACTGCAAAAAGTCCTCAGACAAGACAGCAGAGACATTGTCTAACTTAATGAGTTCACTAGGTTAGATGGTACAGATCATCCGAAAACAATGACTAAATAAATAGCATAAAGCATGTTGCAACCGTGGCTCACAGTATTTGAGATTTAAAATGTAAATAACATTGATGGTTCTTTTGTAAAGAGATTTGAATCTTAAATTTTCCTACGAAATTGATGATAAATGACTTTGAGTTCCACATTAAGTAATCATTTAGCCATGAAAGTAAACAAAGATGGGGGGGAGGGGGAAACACATGGCAATATGGAAAGAGAGGAACAGGAAGAGAGTTTGAAGAAGAAGATCTACCGTATTTGACATCATTTTTTTTTAAAGATATAACACTGTTTGGGAAAGCAGCAATTCAAGGAAATTTGAGGTTTACATGGCAGGTGCTAGAGAGGATAAGGAGGTATATTAGGGCTACAACCTTTGTGGTATTAATACAAAAAAAGGTCTGGAAGCAGAGGAGGAGGTTAGTTAGTACTACATGATCTGACGGTGCATACCGTAGCCCGTCATACCAGCTTGGGAGGCCCCGCGGTTGCTGCCCATCTGCAGGCCGATCAAACCCTGACCTTGGCGGAGTTGCTCTTGGCTGAACTCTCGCCGATATCCCTGGGCTTTCCTGCACACAAACAACAGGTACAAGGTGAGGAAGAGGAACATGACGCATCACGGTGCTGTGAAATGTGAAGCTCCCCTGTCACACTGTCTTTACCTGTGGAACCAGTCTCGGTCACCCCTGTAATGACCATCGTCCTTAGTGACAGCCACACTCCCCAGAGCCATGAGAGTTCTTTGCACTGCTGCCATGTCCTTTCCTGTAGCCAGAACACAATGATAATTTTTTTATAGCATGAACTGATAACTGATTATCGTCGTAAAAACTAACGTGAATAAATAGATATCACTCCGGCATGAGATGAAATGTAAGTAATCAGATATAAAATCACCTTCCCAGAGGTCCACAGTTTGAAATATGTCCGTGGTTGTGACTCCATAAGCTTCAGCTGCTTGCAGGAACTGAGAGATCTTCTCCATTTGTTTGAAGGCCATCTGTGTCTCTAGAATCTTCTTGATAGGCTCTTTCCCCCTCGGATAAAGGCTGTTGATAAGCCGACAGAGGATCTGGGACAGAGGAGGTCAGAAATCTAAATCATATTGATCCAACAACTTGACCATATCAAAATGACAGTTACGTTTTAGTTCTCCATATACTCCTATTTTTCATGCTTAAATGACATCATTTATATGTTTGCCATGGTTGGTTAGGAGGGAGGGGTTGCCTCGAGGGAAGGGTACAGAAATGCATTTGGATTTAGTTGTAAAAGCCAATTTATTATTGTGAACTATTCCAGTTAGTGAAAATGCAACATGGTTTACATCTGGAATGCATTGTAGAGTTACTTGCTGATGCATAAATTAATATCCATGCCTTTCTCTAAATGTATTCATACATTTTTTAGATTATATTCAGCGATAGTATCAAGTAAGAAGACATTGACACTTTATGGGCTCTTTAAATCTGACAGAGGCTCAGCTATGTTGTAGCTTAAATAATTCAACGATAGCTTCTATTTTAGGTACAGGTACTGCAGCCACTCACTGTTCCATCCATCAGCCATTTCTGGAAATTCTCTCTGCCCGTCTGCGGCCTCTCCAGGTTCCCTCCGCACTGTCCGACGATCCAGTCCACCAACCGCTGCTCCAGGTCTGGGTCGTACTTCTGCTCGATCTTCTCCTGCACCTCTCGGCTCAGTCCATAGCTGGGCCCTCTGTTCGCCATGGCAGCTCTCGCAACACTCAAGTATGTGTAGTGTATAGTAGCCCTGAAGAGAACATGTGGAGAACATGAGGCTGAAATGGAATTACTCTGTTACAAACTAAATTCTTCTAAAAAAACCCAACAAAAAACATAACTTTGCTATAATATACCTGTATATTAGTGAGTATTTTGGACTGTTTTGTATCCTGATTAAATTACTTCAGGCAGGACAACTACAACTCTTTTTTATAACAAAGAATTTTCTGTTTACTAGAATTAAAATCTATTACATAAGAGCGCTATAAACAATGTCAACGTTTAAAGAAAAAGCCCAAAAGCCAGTTTTTATTCTCCCCTTTAACAGCTCAGCAGGCCACCTATAGGCGCACTGGAGGTTGTAGCACAGAAGGGTGTGGTCCATGGCAGCCGTCCCGAGCAGGGACCACCCCTTCCATTGCTATGGTAACAATCAAGCCAGTTTCCGGCACGCTGTGTGCAGTGATGCGCTGCATGCGATGATGGCTCAAGTATGACCTCCAGTAAGCAGTCGCCATGAAGAGAATTAAGTAATCAAATGTATTTTCACAAAGTTTGTCCTCTAACAAAACAAGGCATTCATACAATGTAGCCAACAACAGTTCTATATTTAGCCTGCAATCGAGTTTAATTGAATTACGTCAGCCCTCTGTGCCGCATTTAAAGGTTTGTTAACTCTTCACTTCATTGTGTTTCACTGCATCGGTTATTGGACGCAATTCTGTCAGTCAAATTCAGAAAATTCAAAGAAAGTCCCGCCATCTAATGTCACGACACCATATTGCTACGCATCCTGCAGCTTTTTAAAACGTGAACATTTTACAACTGCGCAAAGCTCACACACTATATCTGCGACACTGATTCGGCTGCATACACACTACACCCAACATGTCATGCACAAAAAGCGGTTTTATTCAATAAAGACCACACTTACTGAAAAAGAAGCGAGAGCGAGAGAGCGGTCAGATGTGTCCGAGTCACGGGGATATTTTCCGCTGAGCTGCGCAGGGCTGAGGATGCTGAACTGCTGAAGCATCCATGAAGCGCAGCACAGGCGCGTCGGGCCGGGCTGGATCTCACTTGTCCGGGAGGGGCGGGTCACTCGTTTTATATGGCAACTCAACAAGGAGGGGTCCCTGGAGACTCTCGACACAGACTGCGACGTGACACCGCTTCCGAACAGTGGTAACTGTGGCGCATGCTCAGCTTTAGACAGCATGAAGTGACCCCTCAGCAAACCATGACACACAATGGTGACAACATAATTGTATTCTCTTTCTAAACTCTCGCCTGAGAGTAGAAAGTCCACTTTTCGACTCCTCATAACTTGCAGATTCAGTGCCTTGCTCAACGACACCAGAGCACTGAGCAGAGTGGGTGTTTGCTTATCTTGTTAGAATAGCTGCTTTAACCAGTTTGTCTCCCTGCTGACTTATTGTTTGACTTAACTACACAAAGCAAACATTAACACTTGTTTGTTAAGGCATCTGTCCCTGAATTTTTGGGGATGGATTCATGTTGGAATTATGCAACAATACAACTACTGTACTTACAAAGCATTGCCTGGTAAACAAAGATCTGCGGTGCAAAAATATGCTTTGTGTAAGAACTAAAGGGAGCCCATAGTAAAACATCACCAGATGCACGATCTCTTCTGCTTGCATTACGACGGTCACGCTGTACGCTTCCATAAATTGATGTTTGATTTTAGCTTTGACACAAACTACATAGCTCAACCACGAGTTAAAAGGTCACCGCTGCAGTTAAGTGGAGCCGAGAGTTGAGCGGCCGGTTTCACCCCATTGAGCATAGAGCAGCTGGTGGGCAATGACATGTTAATAATCAACAGTCAAGTGGCTCCATTCAGCAGGCTCTCTGTGGCTAAAGGCCAGCAGGTATGGGGGGAACATAACAGAATATTCTGCTAACAAAAATGAAACTCGCTTGGCTGCAGCCTACAACCCGTGATGTGTGATTCACACTATAGCACCGCGATTCATTGTGTTGACATGCTGCTAGTACACCTGGCAAAACTGCACTGCTGTTCACTTGTTAGCCGTTTACTTCATCTGGATTTGTATAAATATACTTATTTAGAAATCCACTTTTGTATCTGTTTAACGATCATGGTGATTTGAGTCAGGGTCTGATTGTCACTTTCAAAATGTGCAACTTTCACAAAAAAAACATCACTCACTCCAGAGCACCTCACTTTTGACTTTCAAATAGGTTTCTGTAATTCAGCTCTCGATTTCCTAAAATCGTAAATACTTTTAGAACTTAAGTATTGTGTATGCATTTCAGTATCAACAACGCTCATAAAGATAGTTGTTTGTCAGTTGATTGTGTTGGGTTTGGGTGTGGTAACAGACTGAGACCTGCACTTCAGTGTGCAGAGGTTTTATTGGCCAAAAATGGGTGAAAGGTGATTAAAAAAGGCACAGGAAAACTATATGTCTAAGTAAAGAAGGAGGGGGAAACAGTCAAACAGGAAGAACAGCGGCAGGGACAGCGGACCTAATAAAGGCCAACATAACACTTCATATAATAACCTGGAACATACAAATGCAACCTGAAGATATAAGGGACCAGCTAACAGGGAAGCTCCCTTTCATTATAGTTATCAATGTAACGGCATGTTGAAATGACAGATGAAGTATGGGGAGGAGAACACAGACGGAAAAAAAGGTCATATTTGGCAGACAAACATGCCATTGTTTGGTAAATTTCTTGAGGGTTGACTTCCCGGTAAACAGTCCTTCTCTCGGCACCCCTTACTCAGACCAGAGTGGTCAGCTTGTCTATGAGATCATCAATAGTGTAGACCATGAGCTTGATGTCGTCCCGCTCAGACATGCGGTGCTGGCCGTGTCGCCGAAGGATGACATCCACGTCGTTGCTGAGGACGCGTTCTGCAACTTGCATGGAGATGTGCCAGGGGACGTCCTCGTCTTTGAGGCCGTGAATGAGCCGTACGGGACAGGTGATGGGGATCGGACTCTGGAGCACACAGTGATTTTCTGCCTCTCGCAGAAAGTCCATGCTAAACTTGTAAAGACCCTCCTCCGAGTGTTTGGTGGGCAACGTCCACTCCCCCTTCTCCTCAAACTCCTTGCGCGTCTGTGCCATTAAAACACGGAAGAATCCAACTCAATATTGAGATGAAAATGTCTGCAGGTCTCAAACAAAATTACATCAATGTGATATATATGAGGTAATATAATATGTTCCTACCTCCAGAGGAAGAGCGTTGAACGATGTGACTATTAGATCAGCGGCAGTGGAGATGCCCACCAGTGCTGCAGTCTTCTCTGGTCTTGCAATGGCCGCCAGCAGCATGAACCAACCGCCTATACTGGAACCCACCATTATCTACAAGTAAGCAATAACACCATGAATAGACTGGAAATCAATTGATTAATAAATACAAAATGAAAAACTGTCCATAAAGACACCAGACCTGTGCAGTATAATCATAGCAGTGGAAGACTAATGATACCACAAATGTTGTAACACAGTGCCATCTTCTGGCGGTGTAGTGGAACATACAGTGAATACTGGAGGTTGAAAGGATAATAATAATAATAATAATAATTCACGTTTTTATTGATGATGCTGTTGCCCTGATTCTATTCTTATAGATTCTCTAATACATGCTTTTTTGGGTACAAGATTGTGTTTTATAGAATTAATTGTATGGATGATGAACATACAATACAAACATTTAAAGTCCACTCCCCTTCACTCAAAAATGACTTTTTGCTTATTATCTGTTACTTCAGTTGGACGTTTGAGCTTCCCTGTGCAGACTTTGATACTAGAAGTCTGTTTTTACATTCACCTGTTGGAAGTTTCTTTGTGCTCAACTTAAATCTGAGTTTAACTCGTGGACGTACCAGCAGGATTTTGTGACATAACTAGTTTGGAGCCAATCTTGGTCAAATACGCAACCTATACAAGTGTGATGTGGACATTTTCAGCCACCAGTGCACACAAACTGGAACGTTCTTGTGTCCAGCAGTTAAATGTCTGAACAATAGTTGTACTTTCATAGAATAGAATCTGGATTTATGAATTAGGGAGAATGAGTAGATGGAATTCTAAGAGTTTTTATTATCTAGGGAATTTAACTTTGTTGTAGAAAAACCACATCAGACAGAAATGACTATTCAAAGTATTCTTATGTGTTTGGAGGAGATGTTGAAACAAACACAAAAGATCCACCAAAAACTAACATTAGTCAAATTCAATAATCAAGTTGTGCAAGTACAGCCAGAGCTTAACATAAGAACATTTAGATTGTGTTTCACAGGCTGCCTGTGTGACCGGGATGTTCCCATGACAAGTATCTAAACATCTTTACCGGTTGATTTTAGGAGATGCAACTGTATCGCTGTGAGAAGATACTTCATTTGGCTGTAAGCTAATAAAAACAAATTGGTATTGTAGTTCAATGCATGCACATTGAACAACTATAACCCTGTGATTATAGCTCGACTGAAATCAATGTTTTGGGACTCTTACATTTTGTACTTGTCGAACTTGTTGAAAAATATCCACACATTTCAAGATGTTTTCTGAAAAGCTAGGAAAATGCTTGTTCCTGAGAGCAGGAATTATGACATTAAACCTGTTCTAAATGGGAACCGACTCTCAACCCCCATCCCCTATTGAGCAAAGGTTTTCATAACCTTATTGATTGAACAGTAGCTTGCAAAGGGGCATGATCCCAGGAAATATTTACCTGTGGCCCCTCTACTAACTCATCCAACACGTAAAGGACGTCTTTTTTCCAAGTACCAATAGTTCCTTCTGATAGCACCCCCTCTGAGGCCCCATGTCCTGTGTAGTCAAACCTGGCAAAACATAAATAGAACAGCCCATGGTCATGAGGGGGAAACAAAGGCAAGCCATGAGAGGCCAAGGAAAAGGTTAAAGTAGATATTTTTGAGACATTATAAGTACATTAAATCAGTTTTAAACAACACTGAACATTGGATGGGGCCTTTGACTTCTCAGTATGACGGAGCCATGTCTTTTATAGCCAGTCATCTCAGGAATGGAGGCTTTGAATGACAATAAGAGGCTTGGAACAGCTGGAGGTATATTTCAAAAATATTGATTGAAAATTGAGAAAATAACCAGATTAATTGCATCATTTAAATGCAAACCTTTGGCTTTTCAATTTTGAATATTAATGAACACAGCTTGTCTGTAGAAATTAAGGATCTCAGTGAAAAGGCTCAATACTTGTTATAGTTTTAGTTACATTCAAAAGACATTTTGTCCTGTTCTTTGATCAAGGCTATCGGAGCTGTGGGTGTGTGGTGGGAGCATGCATCTCTTCCAGTTGGTGCATTTTATTTTTACTCCTTGCAAAGCTGTGACACACTTTGGATTATCCGTGTTCAGTTTAAAGAGCTATGAGAATCCAGTTTAATTGCTGAGTGAAAACGTAGTATTTGCCGGTATTGCGGGTGTTTCTCAGTTTATAGATGGAATAGAAGACTCAAGACATCCAGAACAAACACTGTATGTATGAGGTATGTCTATTTGATCTGATCTATTTTTATTTAGTGTGAGATTATTAGCATTGCGTGGTCCTGTGTGCACTGTGAATGACTTACCTAAGGTATGAGTGCCCTAGTGACCTACAGAACTCCTCCAGTGCCTCAGCTTTCTGCCCATTCATGTTGGAGCCATATCCTGGGAGGAAGACCACCCCTGGGCTCTTCCCCTTCACTCTTCTGTAGGCCAGCTTTGGAAGGTCTGGTCGTGAAGCATACTGGACTGTGGACTTGTGTCTCCTGACCCCTGGTTGGCACAGTGGAACGTATCATAGCTATGGCAAAACGTGTTACGTAAATGACTCACAACAACCTACGGTAAAATAGCTTAACTAGAAAAAAAAATATGTACATATGTACTAAATACAATGTCTCTCTCACACTCACACACACACACACACACACACACACACGCGCGCACATACAATTTCATAAGATAAGGTTTCTCTCGACGCAAACTAGCAAGCAGCACATGGATGGGGGAGATACAGCGTGGACATTTCCCCCCCATAACGACCAAAGATACCAGGAATTGAGACACAGTTACATAACGAGACCAATTAATGTCGAAGTGGTTTTAAAATACAACCACAATCAACGGAGGTGACGCAAAAACATTCACAAGCGCAAACGCCGCACCGTTCGCATGCCCTACATTTTTAAGACGACGCAGTCTGCGTGAGCCACACCCCCTCCTCTGCGTTTAAATGCCCTCACATGAAACTCAGACGTTGTGAATTGTATTGTACGAAGACCGGAGATTTGAACAAACCTTCCAGACGCTGTGAAGACAAAGCTGCGAGCCCTCCATTACTTAAAATCTGTGAAAGTCCTCTGCGGCAGGACCTCAGCGCGACGGCTGCCATACTGCTCCGCGACCCACTGAGGAAGTATCGCGAGAGTAGCAGCACCAGTGACTCTCGTTTACTCAGAGCACATGTAGTCCATTACAATACAACTACAGTAAAGCTCTGTGGAGCAGTGGTGGAAGTACTCACATCAGTTAAAATAGCAATACAGTGTAAAAATACTCCTGTCCTGCATTTTAGTAATGTTGTAGCTGATTGTATATCTGGTACTCACTGGGTACTGTTAGACAGTTTAATCTTCACAATTCATCATATTTTATAAACTGATAATGTTTTGTATGCAACATCTTAATCTGCAAAGGAACTAGTCACTACAGCCATGAGACAAATGCAGTGGAGTAAAAGTATACAGGAGCAAATAATGTTAAAGCAAAGTACATATACCTCATATCTGTACTTGAGCGCAGTACTTGACTAAATGTAGCAGTTATATTCCACCAAACATATTTTTCTCAGATGCCAAATAGAAAAAGACAAAATGTATTCTACTACTACTACTACATTTCTGCACTCCAGTAACATGTCTTTAATGGCAGCCAAAAAACGTATTTTGACCTACTCTTTAATATAGCCTACATGAGTGTTTTATACTCATATTTAGTTTTTACAGACCATGATAAAATAAGTATCCACATCCTTTATTAAAGCACCATTCGCAATACCACACTGTAAAATAATCAGTTTCAAGTTACCCTGAATGGCTCCTGTGAGCTTATTGTATAGGCCTATGAAATATTATAAGATTGTTAATAATAATAATGCATTCATGTTTAAGGGTCATTTTAATGTTGTAGTTGGTTGAATCTATTTTATAATATAATCTATAACAATACATATCTTACAGGTTAATCAGATGCTTTGATTAAAAACATTAAATTTCAATTTGGAATGAAGTAGAATAAAACTATAAAATAGTAGAAAATACAAGTATTTTTTTGTGTGCATGCACTCTATTTTGTATTTCTTAAAATGTATTTTATCCACTTGGGAATTCAGACGTGCATGCATGTGTTTCACATAGTACCTAAGTGTGCTGCTCCCCAATGCAGAGGTGACTATATTATTCTGACATCAGATATAATAGTAGCTGCTCGTTAAAAAGGCTCAACATTTAATATAATGTAGTAACTTGTTGTGACTGTCATGTGAAGTGTCAGCTTGTAACATGACTCAGAGCGTCACAGGCGGAAGGTCACGGAGCAGCAGAACGGAACGGAAGCGGGAGTAAAAAGCCCATCCGCCATTGTGGAAAATGGTAAGGGATATTCCAGTAAGACACCAGGCACTTTCAGGTTGACTGCTGAAGGCCATCTGTGTGCAGGATCGCACATTTTTTATTAACCGACGCTTTCTCCTCCACAGACACACAGTCGCCGTTTGTAACAACGAGAAGAAGCAGATCGTCGTTGGGTCGGACCACGGGAAGGAAAAAAAAAAAAAACCTCCGCCGTGTAACTGTTACAGAGCGATTGGACGACCCGAGAGACGAGCCAGGGAAAGCACCGGAGAGCAGAGAGGAACAGGGGGGGAAGCCGTGGACAGTCTCACGAAACAGCTCTCAGTGTCGCTTCCTGGAGGATGTCTGCGACCACAGTCGATCAGGTTCGTGTACCCGGCAGCACGAAGGCTGCTATGAATTAGCCGTGAAACTTTGCTGACAACAGTTTTGATCCGGTTTGGGCCACGCCAGATCAAATAGGCTACAAAAAAAAGAGAAAAGTCTTTGATATATGGTTAGCTATTAGCTGTGATGTAGGCCGGCTGAATTACCAACCCACTCTAGCTGGAGCCGGTTGCCAATGCGGCACCGTTTAGTTGCTGGATGTCACATCGTTTGACATCCGGCAACCTGTAAATGTTAACATTCCGGGCTGATGGTTTTCAACTGTTATATTTATTTATGTAGCATACAGTCTCTCTCTCTCTCTCTCTCTCTCTCTCTCTCTCTCTCTCTCTCTCTCTCTCTCTCTCTCTCTCTCTCTCTCTCTCTCTCTCTGTGTGTGTGTTTGTGTGTGTGCGCGCGTGCTTCTCGTTTCCTGTCGTGATCTAACATCTCCTTTTCCTGTGCTGCTCACTGTTTCAGAGACCCAAAGGACAAGGAAATAAAGGTAACGCGTTTTAACAATGATGATTTAAACGGTAAAACCGAGCCCTCATTTTATAGATTGCACATCAGTGTGGTGGCGGTACCGTCTGTTTTGATTGATTTGAAATGAGCTAACATGCTACCTGCTTACTGTTGATTGTGCTTTGAAACTGTAGCCTGAGCTGTAGATTATATATGTTCCCTAATGCTGCGTTTGTTTTGATGATGTTACATCAAACTGAAATCTCGTCATGTTTTAGATTTTAGATAATGAGCTGACATCTTGAGATGGAAATATTTGTGACTTCCATATAAGCACATAAGATGATTTACTGTCCTTATTTTTGTTTTTATCCTCAGTGCAAAACGGATCAATGCATCAAAAGGATGGTGTGAATGATGATGATTTTGAGCCTTATCTAAGCGGCCAGACAAATCAGGTAATGTCCTACATTAAATAATATGGTCTGTCCAGAGCGACAACGTGTCACTTAGTACTTCTGGCCAGTACTTATAACCTCATGCAGTGGACAAATCAGCTACAAAACACATAAATACAGTCACTTCTTTGTGAGTTTCTGTTTGTTTGAACTCACAATCTATCTTCACTGTTCATAATATGAAGTCACCATGTTTAATTATTTGGTTAATTGTCATCATATCTAGTACATTAACGGTCTCTCTATGTCCCACAGGGTAACAGCTATCCACCAATGTCTGACCCCTACATGCCCAGCTATTATGCTCCCTCCATCGGTTTCCCTTACTCTCTGGGAGAGGCCGCTTGGTCCACAGCAGGAGACCCTCCCATGCCCTACCTAACCACCTATGGACAGATGAGCAATGGCGAGCCGCACTTCATCCCCGACGGTGTGTTCAGCCAGCCAGGTGCCCTTGGGAACACCCCTCCCTTCCTGGGCCAGCATGGCTTCAACTTCTTCCCTGGTAATGCAGACTATTCCACCTGGGGTACCAGTGTCTCTCAGGGTCAGTCCACACAGAGCTCAGTCTACAGTAACAGCTATGGGTACGCCCCCAGCTCGCTGGGTCGGGCCATCACGGACGGACAGGCGGGCTTTGGAAGCGACACCCAGCTTAGTAAAGTCCCGGTGCTGAACAGCATTGAGCAAGGTATGACGGGCCTCAAACTGGGTGCGGACATGGTGGCAGCTGTCACTAAAACCGTGGGCTCCCCCCTAGGGGGCACAGCAGGTATGAGCAGTATGGCAGCCAATAGCCTCCCTCCGTCTGTCAGCTCATCTGCACCTAAACCTGCCTCCTGGGCAGCCATTGCCAAGAAGCCGGCCAAGCCGCAGCCCAAGGTCAAACCCAAAGCCAACATGGGGATGGGGGGAGGTGCCATTCCCCCGCCCCCCATAAAGCACAATATGAACATTGGTACTTGGGACGAGAAGGGCTCTCTGAACAAGCCCCCATTAGCTCAGAATATGATGCCCCCGCAGCCTATGGTGCAGCAGCCTCTCCTAGCTCAGCCCCAGCCCTTACTGCAAAACCCGTTGCCTCCTCCGCCTCAACACCAACATCAACACCAACACCAACATCAACACCAACATCAACACCAGCCCCAACACCAACATCAACACCAACACCAACACCAGTCCTTCCAGCTCCATGCTCTCCAGTCCCCCCAACACCCCCAGCCCATGCCCCCTGGCCATCCACACATGCACCTCTCCTCTCAACCTGGTCCCCCGCAGCCCCTTCATCAGCAGCATCCCCAGCAGCCTGGTCCTCCCCCCAACCGTTGGGTGGCTCCCAGGAACCGCGGTGAGGGCTTCGGTCTGGGTGGGGGACTCCCACTTAGTGCCTCCCCTTGCTCTGGAGAAGTGCATCCCGTGTTGGAGAAACTCCGTGCCCTCAACAACTACAACCCCAAAGACTTTGACTGGAACTTGAAAAATGGCCGCGTTTTCATTATCAAGAGCTATTCTGAAGATGACATCCACCGCTCCATCAAATACTCTATCTGGTGCAGTACAGAGCACGGCAACAAGCGCCTGGACGGTGCCTATCGCTCACTGGGCAACAAGGGGCCCCTGTACCTGCTGTTCAGCGTCAACGGCAGTGGGCACTTCTGTGGTGTGGCCGAGATGCGCTCACCAGTGGACTACAATGCCTATGCAGGCGTCTGGTCTCAGGACAAGTGGAAGGGCAAGTTTGAGGTGAAGTGGGCGTTCATCAAAGACGTGCCCAACAACCAGCTGCGACACATCCGGCTGGAGAACAATGACAACAAGCCAGTAACCAACTCCAGGGACACTCAGGAAGTGCCTCTGGAAAAGGCCAAACAAGTGCTTAAAATTATCGCCACTTACAAGCATACCACCTCAATCTTTGATGACTTTGCACATTATGAGAAACGTCAGGAAGAGGAGGAGGCTCTGAGGAAGGTGAGATGAACATACATGTCAATAACCCTGTCCCTCGTAAATAGCTTGATTGTACGCATGAGACAGTTCAGTTTAGCTGCCCTTTATTTTAAAGGGAGGTAACTTTCCCTGAATCACTGCTGGAGCCAGACTGTAATCAGCTGATCTTGTTCCACCTGCTCTTAGACGGAGGTTGCAACATCCTGTGGCTGAATGAACAGTCTGGTGTAAATGGAAGTTCCCAGAGGCCCGTCAGCAGATTGACATGCCACCATTACTCATAGGCAGGTTCAGGAAACCCTAATTCCTCATCAGCCATCTTGTGCAGTTGAGACTGCGATGATTTGCCCAAGTGGAGTTAGCGTAGAGATTTCCTGAAATAGCCCACATTCCTGGCATTCCTTTCTTTCAGACAAAGGCAGATGTAGGCTCTGATCTCCCTTTGAACAACGAGCCTCTCTGCTCTCCACAGGCTCCTCATGCTTTACTAGTTTTTAACAACATAAGCCCTCGGCCTGCAAACTGGCCACAACGTGCCTCAGAGTTGGTACAGTTTTCCTTTAGATGTTCTAAACGGTTGACTTAAAAAAAGGAAACGTTTCCCAGCAAAATACATGATAAAAATGCATTGTTACAATTTTCTGTGTGCACAGTTCTGAAAAGCTCACACAGTGTAAGCCTGCGCCCTCCGAGGGGAAACCTAAAATATGTTGCAGAGGTAATAACAGTGGTGTACCACAAATGTTAGTCTAAGTGGTGAAAACCCTGTGGGATGCTACTGCTGTGGAAAAACAGCAGCCAGGGGGAGAATGACATGTTATCACTGCTGGCATTCTGCAGCATCCATTCTTAGAATCACCAGTATGCTAATCTAATTGCGTTTAGACCCCCCCCCCCCCATGACCAGCCCCCTCCTTTTTTCTCTCAGTCCCCCACTGCTGGTGCTCCATTGAGGCTTGTATTGACTCCTCTCTGCTGACCTTGTTAATATGCGCTGGGTTACTTTCTCATAAATATTTCAAGTCAATGTTTTCAGGCTTCTGAAAACAACCTGTCAGTAGAAAGCCTGTTTCATCCTGCGTTGCGCGGGCGCTGCGCTGTGCTGCTTTTGTAGCCCTGACCTCCTACATGACAGGATCGGCCCGGCTCAGGCCTCGCCCTCCTTCGCCTGACAAGGTTAATTGTTCTCCATTGTCTGGCCTGTCCTTCCCCGAACTTTGAGGGGTGTCAAACCAGCGCGGCTACCTGCACTATAACACCATCCCAAAGTGTTTTTCTTAAAGATGAACTTTGGATCTAAATGTTGTTGCAGGATTTTATTAGCATTACTAATTTGGCAATTAATATTTGGAGGTTAGCCGCTTCCTTCCCTTACTGGATGTAGTAATAAAGAAGGTCATGCTGCGTTGAAAACCAGTCCGCCGACCCCGGAGCCACAGCCCAGTGTGAGCATCCATTGTGGGGATAGGGTTACACTGGTCTTACAGGGCTTTTCTCAGACCACTCCTCAAAGACGGCACTGTAATCCATGACACATCCTTGAATATTTAATATTTCCAGGCCTGCAGTGGAAACCTAAACACGTCCAAACATTTCGTTGAGTATATATCTGAGGCTTTCCTCTTCCATCAGATACTCTCTTTCTGTGTGTCTCACTTCTCTTCACACTAAACAGAAAACGTAATGGTACTTTAGTGATTGGTTTTCCTGCCAGTAGAGGAACTCAGTATATCAACAGTGGGAATGATAGACTTGCCTAAAAATAAGATCATCTCAGAGGTTGTTTTCATCCGACGAGCCTGTAAATACTTTTTTTTTTTTTCTGTAAATAACTAATCATGATTTTTATACGACTGTCTCCGCTACTTAAGTTAAGTTATATTGTGCTCATATTTGAACATAATGTTTAGACAATTTGCAAAACATCATTTGATTTTGGAAACGAGTACTTTCCACGGAGAACAGGATGTCAAACTACAAAATGGAACAACGTAGGACAAAAATGAATTTGGTTTCAGACTTCTGAAGAGACAGCTGTTGTCAAAGAGTCCGAATTGATGGAAATCATTTTATTTTTGAGTTTACTTTCAGCGGCACATTACACAGACACTGATCAGTCCTCAATGGACTAATGCTGAAAACGCATTATCTTATTTGAGTAAATTATAATTATAATTCAAAGACCACAAGTGTTCCAAATAAATAAGTCATTATTGACATTTGCCGAGTGGTACGAGTGCAGATGGACACAATACAGGCATTCATTCCATACAGCTCTTCTGTGAAGTCAAATCAATATTGATCTCCTTCATAAATGGCTTCGGTCACAGTAGTATGATCAGGATCTCTTACTAGATAATACCTTAAAAATCAAGTGTCGCATCTATTAGGATGTCAGTTTGTCAGCGGTCCCAGACTTCCTCTCTGTGCTCCTGACTTATTTACAATTTCACATGGATCTGACAGCATAGAGCAAACTATTACGTCTCGGGTACTCCTTCAACATTTGACATTTATCCCATGAATGACAGACTTGTTGCTTGTTTGCTTGTGTCCCTTGTTTGCTCTTGTTCTGATACCATCCACTGATTACCTCTCTGTTTTTTTGTTTGTTTTGTTTTTCTCTCGCCAGGAGCGCAATAGAAATAAACAGTAACCTTCAAGCAAGCTCTCTGCTAGAACTGCAACACTAATGATGTAGGACCTTAAATATAATTTGCCTAACCACGAGGAGGAAAGGCTCTCACAAATCTTTCCGCTGAAGACGACAATGTATCTGAACACTTGAACATGACAATAGATGGACTCATCTGTATCCGTTGACTGGCGCATCAAACCCTGTGTTCCTGTCTCACGAGAAAAACGTAACCCACTTCGAAAAATCTGTTTTTAAAGCACTTTCAGTCCTCCTAAACAGCCTCTACCAGTACCCTTAACTCTCTAATTCTGTGTTCTTCTTCTTCTTCGATTTAGTTTGAGAGCAACTAACTGACTAACCGAAGTAGTCAGTAGATTTCACCAGGCTTATTTGTAGTTTTTTTTTTTTTTTGTTTATGCCTCAAAATGGGATATTGGTGAGCTTCATCAGCTCCTGAAGAGAAAATAAAGATATGTATGATTTAGTCTTTTATTTGAATCTGTATTCAACCATCTGATCCGAGTCCTCAGACAGAGGTTTTGGATGACTGACAGGTGGGATGAAATAATTGGGAAACAGCCACAATCATGCCAATCATAGGATGTATCCTCCCTCTACCTGTTCCCTTCCTTTCTGCATTTGTTTCTGTGTACCAAAAGATTACAATTATGCAGCAGGCTGGCAAACGTCGGCCAATGCACATCTTTGTATTTCTCTCTCTCTCTCTCTCTCTCTCTCTCTCTCTCTCTCTCTCTCTCTCTCTCTCTCTCTCTCTCTCTCTCTCTCTCTCTCTCTCTCTCTCTCTCTCTCTCTCTCTCTCTCTCGATTCTGTCATTCTGAAGTGCATTTGTCTGAGGAGAAACCTGCTGCTCTGGTAGAACTAGCGCTGGCCTCCTTGGGTCCTGTGGGTGACTGTCTTTGCTCTGACGTTGGTGTACTGTATCGTACCTCAGGCTCAATCAGACTGTCTGTCCTTAACAACTCCAAGCACTTTTGGGAGAATCCTCACATCAACCCTTCCCGTTTGGCTTGACTGGGATTCCCCCAAAAGGGCAAGACATCAACCGCAAGGATGTGACAGTTTTCTCCTCTAGGTAACTCACTAGCTAAATAAAAATTATCCATGTTTAGCGCAAACCATGCTTTTGTGTTTTTGTGTACTCATTTGCCTCAGAAATGTGTGCATTACTTCTATGCTTCACACAGTGTCACACAAACTCAAAATATAAACTCTTCTCCTGCAGCCCAAGCAGATCCTTCCTCTCCTATTTGTGCCTCTAAATACATTTACAGTAGCAGCAGCTCCATGTCCACATCTGCTTTGCATTGCAGCAAATTACTGCAAATTACTTAAGTGTAAAATGTGTTGGTGCCAGTAGGGTTGATTTGACCGCATAGTAAAATATCATCGGTGTACAATAAATAGACCTGAAGATGATGCTTGGGAGGCAGACCTGCCAGCCTAAAGTGGGTTAGTTGATATAACAATACAACTGCAGGGATTACAACCAATACCGGAATGTATAACACTGCATGGACGGTACAGGCAGTGGTGGAATGTAACGAAGTACATTTAAAAACAAAAGCACAGTTTCTAGGTACGTGCTCTTGAGTAGTTGCTTTTTACGCCACTTTTTAGTTCTACTGCACTACATTTTAGAGGCAAATGTTGTACTTTTTTACTCCACCACATTTAATTAATAGTTACTTTCCAGGTTAGGATTTCACATAAACAGTTACAAAAAAACATACACTAATCGTATAAAAGAAACATTTGTTACAGATTAAAACAGTTGACATCTCCCCTCAGGAAGCCTCAGATGGTTTACTTTAAATAACTTCAAATTATTCAATATTTTACAAATGCACAAAGATTAAAAACTACCATCAATTGGTCCATAAAGTGATGGGGAGGCAATGGCCCCTCCCCCACATCCTGCCCCCTACTTCTGGCTCCCTTGCTCTGATCACACCCATCTTCGAACTCGGGAGTTCATTTTGATTTCAACTGCTCACCTGTAAAGTTTCATGACTGCATGATTTTCTTTTAAACTGTCAGAAACTTTGTAATATTATCTTGAAATACAATGTGATGATAGATTATGTGGAATTTCCTGTTTGCTGTTTTCAATTTTAAATGACGTTATTTTTGCTTTAGTTACCAGGGCAGGTAAAGGTAGTACAGTAATCATAGGCAGACTTTGAGATATGTTAGACCTATAAAAGAAGACATAATGATTAAACAATTAATTGCAAAATTATATGAATAAAATTGTTATTGAAATACATTTTCATTGTGGGTTTTACAGACTGTTTCACAATCAACATATATTATATATACACGTTTTGTGTTGTATTATGTTTTCCTTAATTCACAGGAAAATAATGAGACAATGGGACATTTCTTTATGCGCCTTGCTATTCATATTCTCTATACATATTTATTTCATCTTGAAATGAATAACTTTCCTTTCACTGTTTGTCCACCAGAGTGCGCCATCACATCACGGTTCTTTCAAAAGGTCCTCCGCTCTCTCGAGACGTACTACAAAGCCCTTCCTGTAAGCAGCAAAGCCCTCTTTCTTCTCAAGCCCTCCAACTCCTACAGACACAATTATGGATGAGAAGTACTTGTTGTGCTTCCACAGCTTTTTGGAGCAATTAATGCCAGCTCGCCAAGCTGTGCAGCGAGAGGTGGAGAAAGAGGATGTGAGCAGGGAGTGAGAAAAATCCCTCTTTGTGTTTGTCAAGGGGGAAGAAAGAGCTGTAATTATAACATTGGAGGCTTTGGATTGCAACCTCTCTCCTCTCTCTGTGTTAATTTGTGCATCCATCAGGTTTCTGCAGGCGGGCTTTGAAAAGACCACACTTTTCCTGCCTCCATTTGTCTGTGATGACAAAACTAACCAGGGGACAAGCTATTTATTCACCTCACAACGCCCTCAGTGTGTGATGGTGCAGAGATGTACCTCTGATATGATGCTGATTTCACTTTGTTCATGGAGTTGATTAAATATGCAGTATGATAGCTTTTATTCTGAGGTCTTTTTGCTGTTTAGTGAGTCTGTTTAGTGTTTTTATTTTGAATCATTAGAATGAAACAGGAAATATGCACTGCAAGCTTTCTTTCATTCAACTTCAATGGCTTGTCATGTTGTTTTTACCATTTTGATATCAAACTAACTGGTTAATGACTTTAACGTTAGCGGGACTTCATTTGCCCCCATCCACAGTGGTCAAAGCTGTTCCAAGAAAGTGCCAAGCAAACTTTTCTCTCCCCCCCTCCCCCCCAACCTCAAATCATCAGAATGTCCTTCTGCAGAGGGATTCAGTTGAGTGAAGATGAGAGAGAAGGAGCATCCTCTGCTTAGTGAGCTGAAATGCCTTTGAAGTTTCAGTCACACTGAAGACTCATCAACACATGGCTCAAGGCAAGGTTAGGGCAAGTCTCAGGGTTGGCACTTCTTCGATGTTTTGAAGGTTTTCACACTCTGGGCAATGGCGTATCACTCAATAAGTCCTCACGGAACATTAATCCTATTGATGACTATGTTAACTGACGTGCGGCTGATCAGAAGAACCGGAAATTATTTTGATGAGGTGTGTCTGCCTTGCTGATAAGCATTGTTTGTGTTATGTAGGAAAGTGTCTGCACATGTAACTTAAAGTAAGGCGGCGTAAGTGGAAAAAAATATATAAGAGCACTGACAATGATGAATGTAATAGGACTCACAGGTCTATATCCAAAGCTACGCTGAAGTTTCAAGGTGTTACTCAACAAATCAGGGGAAATAATCAGCAGAGTTTTATTTTCTATATGAAAAAAGGGGTTTTGACTGACAGTAATGTCTAAGTTTTCTTTCTGCCCTTTCCCAAGGTGTCTCTGTTGCCATGGTTATATCATTATCTGCTGACTGAAAGTAGAGGCTGAGCATTTTGCCGAACACAATGATATGATGTAGATCTAAGCTGGAAAGACTTGATTGTTCTGCATATAATGAAAGCAAAATGACAAAATTTGCAGTCTCATGTTTTCTCAATATTCTTTTTTTTTGTAATTCTGTCAATGCTGGTGTTGAATAGTTATCACTTACATTACATTTAGATTTGCATAGATCAGCATGGTCTTCTTTAATATCACGTTTTATATATTCATGTTGTAATTGTGTCTGTATTTACAGCCAAGACAAAAAAGTTCAAAGAGCAGTTATGCTGCACGTCGTTGTGTTAGAGTTGTTATTGTCTCTGATGACCACAGGGAGGCGCCATGCATAGAAGGGAAATCTACTTAAACATACATGAGCATGCACATATACATATACGTGTCTCACACCATAGAACTTGGGCTTTTGATTTTCTCTTCACTAGCCCTCCACTGTGGGAGTTAGTAATGATGAGTACTAAGTGATGCCAAACTCTTGAATGTTCACCGTAACATTTATCTCACACTTCTGCACATTATGCACAGCCTTTTAAAACAAAAACAAATAGTTAAAGGGGTCCTCAAGCAATGGATTATTGCACTTCCATAAAGTGGAGAGACTCAAAAGAGACACATAAAAAAACGATTTATCAAAAGTTAAGCAGCCGAGGCCAAGATATCCTGTCACTAGAGTGGGTCAAGCTACAAATTTGTGAAATCCTACATTTCCCATGATGCAAAAAAAAGAGAGCCCCACTGCATTTTAAATGCCTACTTAATTCAAACCCCACACTTAGTTTGTAACACAGTTTTTCTTTCAAAAACTGCGCAAGGCAGCTCGCAGCTAACGGTGCTAACAGTGCAAACAATGGCAACAGTGCTGACAGAGCTAACGGTGTTTACCTGAGCGTGAACCGGAGGGTGGGTGCTTGGTTTCCGTGGCCCTGCTGCCGATCGGCACGGCGTTATCGGCTGTAATCGCTTTATGAGTGCAGTGCAGAGCGGCGGTCGTGAGCTAGGTGGGGCACGCTCATATGCACTATGCACAAAAAGGCATGTTGCCAAATAGTTGTTTGATGCTCTATTAATTCTCTGACTGTCGAATAGACAACCTTTAAGCCTATAACCCTGATGACATCATGTGTAAAAATCAGTGGAGTGTCCCTTTAAGAAAAGTACAAACTGAGCTCATCAAATCATAATTAATTTTTCTTTCTCCAAAGCGAGTACCGCCTGCAACATAATGTACATACTATATGTACCTGTGGGACAAATTCCAGATTTTAGAGATACTTAAAATGTTCAGCAAACAATTTACGTACGTGGGTGACTATTATTTTAATTACTCAACTGGAAGCATGGATAAAACTGATTACAGTTACAATTTTAACCAATACTGTAAATACAAGGCAACTCACTTCAAAAGTCCTTTTTATGCAATTGATTTATGAAGCTATTCCAACTGTAGGAATAACTAACGCAGTGTGTTCGTCAGCAATCTGCAAGAGCATTCTTCACAACCCTGTGTTTGTAGGACAAATGTTTATGTAATGCATATAGGCAGTGTTCAAAGCAACAGGGAATAATTCAAGGCCTACGGGGTCATTAATCTGTTCAATTGTTTCCTGGCAACACGAAGCACCTATCAAATCAACGCCACAATGTTGATGCAACTCCTTGGGTATGAAAAACCTTTCCCTGTGTATCACTAATGTAAGTGGATAGGTCTCAGTGTAAAATGGAGTGCCTGTGTATCCGGCTGCTGTTAAGATACTTGCATTTCCTGCTGTCCTTCAGAGAGCTAAAAATGTACACACAAGAGACATGAGAATAGACAGCTTCATCAATCCTGTTTTATGATGCTTTAAAATCTACTGGAGAGTGAGTGCATTTGGCATATGGGGGAAAAAAAACAAAAAAAGAGAAAAGGCCCAAACAAAAGGAACCATACTTGGTGCATATTCTAAGGTCTCTTATCTGAGGTCATCTGAGCATATCTGGGCCATCGTTATTCATTTTACAGTTCTGCCCTCAGGTTTCAGGTCCATTGTATGGAGTGGAAAAGTGCAAAGTGGAAAGAAAGGACGAGTAAAAGAAAGAAGAGCTTGTGAGGACTGCCGCTGTGTTTTACTCACTAATTTTCTATCTGTATGTGTATTACGCTGCGCTGCCCTGTCAGGACACATGGCTACACCCGGTGCAGGGCCTCATAAATATGAATCTTAAATCTATGGACCAGATGAGTAAAATTAACTAAAGGAATAAGAGAAAGCGCTGCATACAGAGCTTTGGCAACACATTTATACTTCATAGCTGGACTGCACCCGCTCTCGTGCTGCAGAGATGATGAGTGGAGACACACTAGATGTGGTCAGGCTGCTTATTAAATTCAAAAGGTTGGAATATGTCCTGTGCTGGGACGGTGTGTTCAAGCCAAGGGTTTTGCATTGCAGGGGGTAGCACTGAATGGAAAGGTCTGAAATGTAATGCATTTGAAATGAAATGAAAAGGTGCAGAGGGAAGAAATATGACATGCTGGCTGCTGAGGCCTGGAGCCCTGGGAGTCACCAGTATATACTCAGCTGTATATGTATGTGTGTGTGTATAATGTATGTGTGTGAGAGAGAATCTAAGTGCATGGCTTTGTGCGAGTATAGGTTGAGTGTGTAATGTGATGCAGGCTGTCTTTGCTCCTGTGACTTCCTCTTCAACCCTTCTGTTCAGGCCTGATGGAGATTAAGGGCCATTAAAGGCTCTCTGCTGCATGTGCAGTTTCTATTGATCACATCGACTCAACCCACTGTAGCCAATGATCCGATTACAAGTGTTGTACCCCCACCCTTGTCCCCTCCCCCTCCATCTTCTCTCCTCCTTGCCCCTCCCTGCTGTTCTTCCTATCGCCCACCCTTTGCGGTTCATGGTGCTCTGTGGAGGTTGCTCTGGCTCTGCTGATGTCAGCACTGGGGCACACCCAGAAGGCCCCGAGACCCCCTAGGCAAGCCTCTGAATATCTGCTTACGTGTCTGTCTGTATTTTTGTCTTTCGTCCTCGCTGTCCACTCACGCATCTTACCCATTCCTCGCTTCTGTGCTCTCCCCATCTCAAGTCATCTCCAAACACAGCAGGGTTATGATGAACTTTATTTCTACACGAGAGAGTTGGATTGGCCGTCCCTCGAAGAGCTAAATGAGTTGAGACAGTCTGAGAGGCATCAGCTCAAACCCACCGACCCCCACCTCTCCGAAAATCATCCCCTCCCAATGCCTGCACGGTCAAACAGCCCTGGGGGAGCTTTCTGAGAGTCCACTGTGGTTATTAGCATTGACAGAGGCTCACGGAAATCTTCTTAGTTGCTACCATACAGGAAGTGTCCCTCTCTGCTGCTAATTCAGGGGGATTCCCACAGAACTGGCAACCTATTCCCTTTAAGAAACTCCTTAGCTTAAAGTCGTCTGGTCATAGAGATGGCAATGTCAGCCTGTCTGTCGGGCCACTCCTTTTTGTCCCGTAGCAACTATTGGATGGATTGCCATGACATTTTTTTTACAGGCATTCATTGTCCCCAGAGGATGAATGCTGCTGACTTTGATGAATGCCTGAGGTTTCCTCTAGTGCTATGAGGTTGGCATTTTTGGTTTTGAGTAAAGTATCTTAGTTGGATTGCCATGACATTTGGTACAGACATCCATGGTTTTCAGACAATGTGTAACGATGTTGGTGATCCCCTGACTTATTCTCAAGTGCCACAAGCAGGTTGACATTTTTGGAACTCCTGATTGAATTGCCAAACAATTTGGTACAGACAAACAAATTTCCCACGAAATGAATTGTAATAATTTTGATGGTCCCCCAACTTTCCATCTAGTGCCATTATTAGGTACAAAATTCAATGTGCCCAATACAAAAGTGTATGACCAAATACCAGCAAAACCAATGACATTCCCATCAGCTTCAGCTGAAGTTTGTGTAAGCATGCTATCACCCTAAACGGTGGTGAAAAATGGTGAACCCGGTAAACTACACATGCTAAACATCAGCATGTTGGCATTTAGTTAAAAGCACCGCTGGGCTTAAGAGCCGCAAAGAAGCGCAAGCATTGCTGTAGTAAATGTTGTAACTGATTTGGTACAGATTGATTTGCAAAAAAAAAGTTTACATCAAACATACTTTCAGCTGCAGCTGTGTGATTGTTTTTACATGATGGTCATCAAGTCAAGATTTGGCCTGTTGAGATTATTAAAGACATGTTCTTTTTGACTTGAATGAAAACTCTCTAAATACCTTAAGGACAAGTTTGATTCCCTGTTAAATACTTAACATATATATATATTATTTAAAAAAAAAAAGTAAAGTCATATGTGGTGACAGAATTGGGTCTTATAGCAGTCAAAGCTGAGTGATAGAAGTTGTTTTCTGTCCTGGTTCTATCAATCAGCTGCACCAGTGAGGGATTCACGGGACCCAAAACAACCAGGAAACAATACAGAGAGAATAACTGAAACTACATCAGTTCACCACAGGATGAATCACTCACTTCAAAGGCAAACATGTTGGATTTCTCTTATAAGGCATATTATACATTTAATAATGTAGCAAGGGATCTATATTCAACAAACATTTTTTTTTCAGTGATTCTCATTAAACATTTGGATGCTTTGCTTTGATATACAGTAGAATCCTTGGGGCCATATCAGGGCCAGAGCTGGAACATGAATAAAAAGGAAGGTCCATTATACTCGCAACCAACAGGGCCTTGAGAATAGGACCACACGGGTGGGTGGGAGGCTTGTAAACAGATTTACTCCCTGGATGAAAGGCTCACTGTGATGTGTGTCCAAGGAGAGAACATGAGAGCCCAACATTATAATGTGAGAGTCAGACCCCTGAGAGCATAAAGAGTTGGGCAATAACAAAATTAAAAGCAGATTTTCATCTATTTACACACCCCTATCAGCAGAGTCATCCCCCACCTTCAAAATGCATGGAGATTACCATAAAGAAGCCTAAGTGGTGTGTGTACATCTGCGCTTTGATATTGTGCACAGGTTGGGCATAGGCACTGACCTTCGCCGCTACTGCAATTACATCACAGGGCAGCTCCCGCTCTCATGCATATTAATGCAGGTTCTGGAGGCATCACCCACACCTTTGATTCCCTGGGATCTGAGCTCGCCAATGCATGACAAGTGTATCTGGACACAGAGAGTATGTGTAATAGTTTTCTGCTCCAGGAGAGATATAGACCACGAGCAAGACCAGATCAAAGGTGCACACACTTTTCTCTGCAGGGATGAGAAGCATACCGTGTGTATGTGCTGGAGAAAACGTGTGCGAAAATGAGTTAGCGTGTGCTGCCAGTCAGTCTCAAATGTATCAGACTATCATATAAAACCACGTCACAAAAGAAGCCTGGTGGTTAACACAAAAAGATAAGCCAAAGGTTAATCAGAATCCTCTTTTGTCTTATTTTGTAATGCTATTATTGTCCTAATGAGGTCACGATCATTTTTAACACAATGGGACATTTTATTTTGGAGCAGACATATTTAGACTGAAAGACACATGTACTGCAGGAGTGTCCTGGGTGAATCCCAGTGTTTCCTCTACATTCGTTCAGTGAGACAGTGAGAATGTCTCCAGAATGTAAAATTGAGATAACACCATTTTTTTTCTTCACCCTGCAGCCTGCACTGTTAGCACGACTGAGACTAAAACTGGGATAAATAAGGAACCCCAACTAAAATATCCCTAAGGACTAGCACTGGAAAGCATTACCGTAGAGATCCTGGTTGTATTCTCCATGTCATATTGTAACATGGTGCTGGTGTAGAGACTCTTGATGCCAGGAGAGGGCCTCGTTGTTATAATATAAAGCTCAGCGATGGTCGGTTCCATTTTCTAGCAGTCACACACGGATTTGATTCCTGAGTAGAGACAACGCTGATTCAGTGCCTCTAAATTCATTGAAATAAACGTCATACAGAATATTCGCATTTTACATTTTTTACTTTAATTTCATTGGATGTTCATTATCTAATTTCAACATATAAGATATAAATATTACTAGATAATTCTTACAGTAACAACAAGCAGTTGTAAGAATTATTTTTACTCCGAATTAAACAGATTCGCACAATTCCTTATGCTATATATATTTTTATCTAAGTCTAATTTCAAAAATAGAATCTGATTTAACGCAATGGAACAGTAGAGTGCATCTGAAGACTAGCTGAATTAACAAATTAATCTTAACATGTATGAAGCCAAATTGCTCTATCTGCCATCATGCCATAAAAGGCCTGAAGCAGCATTAACTTCTCGGAGCTGTGAAAGAGCTTTGCTCACCAGGAAGCCAATAGGGGACTAACCATCACATGAATTGGCTCCATTTGCTGCTGCTACACTGATCGTGTCATGCCTGAGCATAAAAAACAAATCAGGGCAAATGGAAAGAAATATATTTAATTTTAGGGGCATTTATGACTGGGTAAAATAACTGAAATGTAGCAGAGGGCGGATAGATCTGAACATGAATCAAGCTCAGATTGAATGATAAACTGAATGATGACGCTGTGTGTTAGTTACATCTGATCTTTACAGCAGCATTCTCTCATATTAAATCTCCATAATGAGTAAATTAGTGGGTCTCCATCTGTGGCATTGCAAACTTACAGTCGCACATGCTGACTACATTCACAGACGCCTGCTGGGTGTGTTGGTGGAGAATAAACATACAGAAATGATTTCACACAGGTTACAGCAGCTACAGCACAATGCACAAAAGGCTGCGTTATAGCTTGAATATACACAGTAATTCACACACTCGCTGCTGAGAAAACGTTGGCACAGAGAAGGCTTAATTTACAGTGTGAAGTCAAAAACGGACAGGTCTCTATGGCAGTGCTATTGATCTGAATGCTAAACCCCCACTCCCCTGCCCCCACCCTCATCTCCTCCGTCGTCCGGCCCTCCCTTTGTGGTAACATTTCTTCCTGTGTCATGGAGTGCACTGTAACATATATCTCTGTTTCGTTGCACATTCGTCATTGATCTACCGTGCGTCTTGCTTCATGCTAAGAAACAGAACACACCAGCTTATATTTTGCATCAGGTGATCTTGCTTCTCAAAAAAAGAATCTCTTTGGTCTCTGAGAAGATACTCTTGAGAAGCAGACGAACAAAAACAGACTAAAAATCAAATGTCTCAGTTGACTTACTATGGCCTAGATACAACTTAGTGCTTTACAGCCTCAAAGCGTAAGAATTTATAGCGAATACTTCTTTAAAAAAATACTTGTGCATTATCTTTTATCTCTTAAATGTAAAACAACCAGCGCACAAATATGTAGCTCAAATAATTAAAAGCAAATGTAAACACAGTATTTTAATTTTAAGATGAAGAAACAGATTGGGAAACATAATTTGAATGAATATGTAAGCAGCCTAAAGGAGGCTGCGAGTAATTGCAGAAAAATTGCAACCCGTAATTATGGTCTCAGTCATTAACACTTTATCTGGATGGAATAAAACAATCCATATCATAATTCAAATTCAAAAATCCCTTTGCAGAAATAAAAAACATCTTTATGTCTCCCTGTCTGTCTGTGTGTGAGTGGATGTAATTTTTTTTAATACACAAATATAAGGAAAGATAGTGGGATGTAAATATGCAAACATACATATGCAGCCATATTCACAATCACATAAACAAACATATACGGGGGAAACACACAGATACGCACACATGCATTCGAGCATACAAGCATTTACATATCATCTGCAGCCATCTGCTCAAAATGATAGGTAATTAACTCAGGCCTGCCTTTGTCTCTCTGGCTGGTCGGCTGACATATAGGAGCTCTTCAGGAGAATATACGTGAATCAAGGACTTCAAAAGAATGAGAGGACAAGGGGCCGAGCGGGGGGGAAGGACGAGGAGGAGGACTGGGTGATGTTTGTGAATGATGCTGCATAAACCCAGAGAGGCAGTGCAGAGAACCATTACAATGACGGGAGGAAAAAAAACTGGAGATGATGGAAAGTGGACATGCTGGGTCAGAGAGGATGTACGCACATGCACACACGCACACACACACATACACACACACACACACACACACACACACACACACAATGTACTGTGTGTGTGTGTGTGTGTGTGTGTGTGTGTGTGTGTGTGTGTGTGTGTGTGTGTTGAACCTGCCGTGCAGCTCAACTACAGTTTTCCGATCAAGGTCAAGCGGCATTAAACAGAGAAGCTTTGCACTGTGTAGGTTGGAATAAAGAAAAGCTACAGTACAATGTTGCCGCCACCTCTTCTATCCAAAAAAAATAATGAGCTCTGGATGCTATTTTAGATGTTTTACTTCACACAATGTATCTCATATTGTGTTATGAGAATTCAGGGACTGAACACATTTTTATATCAACTGGAAATATAAATAAAATGAAACCCAAATGAGGTGTGTCTACATTAAAACTGGAAATAACAATAACATTTCTTCACCAGTTTGTATATAATTGCAGTCTTCCACAATCTGATAAGCAGCCTTTGTTAATTCTCTCTCTTCCAATGCCCTCTTTTCCACCAATGTCTGCTCCTCCCAGTCACCCTGGTATCCAGGTCTGTCTCCATTACAGCAGCACAGCACTATAATTAGCCAGGTATCTCCTGCAGTAATGATGAGGGGGAGACGAGCCTTGCATCTACCTGCTAAGGGCTTGAGACGCTGGGCTCTGGAGCCAGAGCGGCAGTGGAGGAGCCACGTTTCTCATCAAATGGGATAATTAGAGAGTGTATGGAGATGTGATTCCAGGTAAGAGGTGACAGAGAGCACGGGAGAGGACGTTTGTCGACACACTCACAGGGACCGGGGCTGCTGTCGGAGGCTGAGCAAGACAAGGGCGGCAGCAATAAGAACAAGATATCACAAGGCTCCAGTGTATTTCCCAACACAGACAAGAGGAGAACCAAAAAAAATGGAGTAAAGAAAGATCTACAGAGGGCTGAACAGTAGGAGCTGGATGTAAACATATACAGGCACAACCTTTGCAGCTCAATACACTTAAGGGAGCATCTTTGGTGTATAAGATGTGGTGCAGTATGGAGACTGACAGATGACCTGATGCAGTAATTCCCCAGCGGTGTGAGCTTCACTTTGAGAGAGACAGAGGCAGAGGAAGACAGGCAGACAGACAGACAGACAGACATGATCAAGATGATGATGTTTAAGGTGATGATGATGATGATGGTGGCCGCTCCTCTATCTAAATCCCACATCTGCAGTCAGCATAGCTTCTAACCGCAGTGTCCCTCCCCAGACGGCCGCCCGACACGTCTGCACCGGTCAGCGGGATACAAACGCACTAATGCACCATTCCAGCAAACAAACAAACAAACAAGTGTTGCCATAGTAATTGCAGTGATTAGGAGATAAGCGCTGGGAGAAAACAAGGCGTTGTGGAGGAAGCCCTCTGTGTGACCTTTTGCCAAGCTGCAGAAGCAGCGCTGCAGTCTGATTCCAGGCACGTATGACTAGCACCACATAGATCCACAGCACAGGTCATGACGGAATAAAATATTAAGACTCTAAAGCCACTGCAGGTGCTCACCACAAAGAGCACCTTGAGCTTGGCTTTAAAGATATCTCCAAGCACCATTCTGAAACTGTGATATTTTCTCAATAATAATGGTCACAGGCCAAATGTTTTCAAGAGCTTCAGTAGAGGGCGGTTCACAACTTTATACATGGGTGCTATCAACCTCCCCGAAAATCATTTTCCATAAATCACGTCTGTTCTTTACAGAGAATCTTGGCTGGTGATTTTTCACACAACTCCCACAATACTTTCCTTCTATACAAATTAATTCACACAACATCTGCTGGGGAAATACATGTCTCGTTTTCAATGTTGTATCATTATCTTACATTAATGTGTTGCAATATGCAGGACGTACAGTATGTCTAAACCCTTTTTGATTGTGTGATAGCATTTGTATTGCATTGCAATGGTTCACACTGTTGTATTTGCCATTTACCTTGTTAATAATGTGATGGATAATATGTTATAAGCTAGGTGTGCTACTTAGTTTTGAGCCACTCAGTATTGCTTGAATTAACTAAATAACATTAACCACAGAGGAAATTAAGGCTGCTAATAAACTTGAAAAAACTGAGCTTTCATCCGCAAATTAGAGTCAACACTAACAATAATGCAGAGCTGTAATGGCTGTTTAATTCTAATATGTTTAAGACTGCTAACGTTGTCTCAAACAGCAGGGAAATAATGAAAGATGGACTATCTAACTGGCATTAATTCTCATTTCCATTATCATATGTACTGTATGAGTTTTGTTAATGATTTAGGAATTTTGCTGTCGACATGATGGTCTAAAATTCTAATTCTTAAAATCTAAATTGATTTTCTTTATTTTAAAACTCCTTTTGCAGCTTTCTAGATCTGGTATTGTATTGTATTCATGTGTGGTGTCTTGTAAGATAAAAAATACTGATGATATTTTATTACACAGAATAAATTCGGTGACATTTGCACTTGTTTAGAAACTGGACTTGGAAATACGTTTTTTAAAGCAAGAAAGGTGTTCCAACAGATCAACAACAACCCACACACTGGACAGGTCAGAGTTATGATTTAATAAAAGCTCCATTACAACCAAACCAGCAAACTCTGCACCCACGTAACCAAAGTTAATTTGACTGCCCTCTGATCTGATGTAAACTGAACAATAATCTAAAATGCGTTCATCCTTAATTTAATACATACAGTGTAGAGAGAAAGAAAGGAGGTATAATATTTATGCGTGTTCTGTTTTTCACAGCAATGTCACGGCCGGTAAAACTGGCTTAGTCACACATACAGAGCTGAAGGTGTTAGAGGAAAATCAATGGTTGAATCGCAATGTAAGGTCCTCTGGGTGATGTAAACACAGTTTGCTGTACATTCTGCCTCAGGAATGTTGCAAAAAGCCTCCAAAGTGGGGAAATATGTGCATTAAGTAGGCCTGTCACAAGCGCACAAATGCAAGCACATGCATGTAACACACAAATTATTAATAGTGCTTTTTCACAATAGTTTTCATAGATGTGGAAGGTGGAGAACAGAATTAGTTCACCGTTGGTGCGATTGGTTTAAAAGATGTCTCATGTTTGAGCCCATGTGACCTCCATCCCCCACCCCCCCAGCCCACTCTCACACGCAGACGCACACACCCTCCCCGTTCCAGTGCAGCTCCCCGAAACTCTCAGGCTATGAAATGTACATCACACCTCCGATCTAAGGGAATCTCACCCCAAATCCTTCCTTTGAATTATTGAAGAGGACCAAGCCGGCTTGACTCTGATTATCCTTCAATCAATATGCCTCGCCTCTCCTCCTATAACATCAAATGCCTCCGACGATCGATCCAGCCAATCAGAGGAGCCGCTGCAGCTAGAAATGCAGAGTGCATTGTTCTGCATTGTTTACACTGACACCGCTTGGCGTGCGTAATAGGTGTGTTTATGCTCCGGACAGGTGTGATTGCTGATTGACTGAGATGCTCCTGTGTGTTTTTGCTGCCTGCTATGTGTCACAGATAATTCCACCTGTTTGTTTTGCTCTGGCTGTTAGCAGGACAATCAGGTTTAGCAGAGATTTCATGAAGCCCAAGGATGTGATTACCGGTTTTATGAAGCGTTCTCTGCATTGCAACATTCTGTGCTTTGCTTACGTTCTTAAAGTGTGCGTGTGAGACAAAGAACAAAATGCAAGCATGTTGAAAAAGAGAGTACTTAAATCATTTAACATTTCATAAAACTGTTGGTTTGACTCCGTGGGCTGTACGTTATAGATATTTGTTGACTGCCAGCACAAAAGCCGGAGAAAGCTGAGTCGAGCACTAATGCAAGTCGGTTCATTTCACTCCCTAAAAGCACTTTTTTCTTGGAGACCGCGAGCGCGAGTGACTTGTAGCGATTTACTTTTTCAATTACATGCTGAAAGGTAAATCAACACCTCACAACCTTTTTACTATGAGCAGAATGAACACAAACATATGTCTGCAACCCTACAATTATACAAGGCACACACTCTCTCCCTCTTGCAGGCCCATATAATGATTGCAGGAGGCGCTGCTCTATTATTTGCGAAAATGGAACAGCTGATGCGTGATTGTTGTCTGTCTCTGGTAAAAGCTGTTAGTTCCTCCTGAAGATGCTGACAGGCTAGTGCACCTTTTCTCCTGATCACACAAGTTCCACACTCAGTCTGCACTGATAATCGTGCTATTACACAGGCTACCTAGACTGGGCCTCGCAGGAAAAAGCGAACACTTCGACCACAGTGATATGTTCTTTCTCGTACGGTTCTGTACACATCCATTATGCATGCGACTTCCGAGTACTTCTACTTAAAGGTACAGATTGTTCCTTTAAGATCGGTCTGCATGTCTCAGATGTTGCACTGGACCAAACATACATTATCATAACCCCATGCACACTTAAATTCCGACACTGATCTGCTGTTGCATCTCTCCACACACAGGCACTCTGCAGTGGGGATGGATGTATCAGCAGGGGCCAGATGATGGCACTCTTCTCTCTGTACCAGGCTGCTGGATGCCCCCACATCGTGCTCCGACTGCATGATGCAGCTGGCCTCATTTTAATGATTTAAATCACTTGAGGTCCACCACCACACATTTTAGAGGCTTGACTGAATTTATCCTCGTTGATAGAGATCAGTGCCCTCAGCCCTGGACGTTGTCAGACTACAGTAGAGGGAGAGACCTCTCTGACTGACACGATTGGATACAGCTCTCTGCTCTGATTTTACTTTTGATCCCGCCGCTCTGACTCTGGCCCTGGGGACAGATGAGCGGAATGGAGCGGTAGAGATAGAGGCGAATGCCACGCACTCTTCTATCTCACTGGTCAGCCCTTTATAGAGATGCAGGTCTGGAATGAGCACTGTTAAAATGTAGACTTGTGTAATCTCATATTAATCACAGGCATTTTAATGCTCTGCATAACATGGTCACGTGAAGTACGGTTACTTTCTGCAATCAGACAAGCATTAAAGTATATTACTGCAGCTTGGCGTGCCCGTTTTGATGCACTTGCAACCTTTGAAATAATGATTCTGCCTATGTTATTTGCCAGTATAGAGGCTCATACTTGACAGTGTACAAGTATGAGCATGGGTTGATTCTTATAAAGACAGAAATAACAATGCAATGTTGCGAGTAGCTGCCTAACGTTTTGAGTCACAGTGAGAAAAAAAAAAAAGAAATAAGGTTTTCTGTTTCTACAGTTAAGGTAGGTAGAAAAATACACACGGGTGTTAAGTGCCCCTGTTCAGCAACAGGGCACAGCGAGGTGGAGGGGGAGGACTAGATGATACAAGTGTAACCTCTATAGAGGAGGTACAGGAGCCTACATAATGCAAACACACACAGCAAACCATACATACACAAACTCAACCCTGTGCAGCGACCGATAGGTCATCATTGAAATAACGCTATTAGCCTTTGCACCTTGCTCATTACTGAAAACACACACAAGCAGATGTAAGCACATGCAAGCATACATACACACCAGTGTACATGTTTGCCCAGTCACAGCGCTGCAAATCCAATGATTTTTCCCCCCAGAGGCCCCCTCCACGTGATTGGAGCCCGATGCACTATTGATTAGCGGGGTGGCAATATGTGTGATTGTGTGTCTGTAATAATGTGTTGGTAAGACGCAGGGGGCACAGCGAGGCTAGAAGCGTGGCGTCAGAGGGCATCGTGGTGCGCCACGGTCAACTGAAGGACGTCGGCGAGTGCTGCAGAATTAGGGCTGGGAGCCCGAGCCTGCCTGAGCGAGGGCCGTGCTGCAGAGGGAGAGCAGAAAATAGCACAGCTGAGGGAGACAGAGAGACAGGGAGGGACAGAGCACATAAATAACATGGCTAAGATTTCACTATTCAGGCACCTTTATTTCACAGGTAGCAGCACAGTGTGGCGACTAACGGACGATTTTCACCAGGTGAAGGATTTGGAGCACGCTCTGATAACAGAGAGGAGTTTATATAACAAGCTTCCTATGAGTTGCAGAGCCATATTACACTCAGTTACATATATTTACTTGTTACATCAATGTTCACTTGAGGCAATTAGGAATTTTTAAAGCAATAAGATGTTATACCTGCACGGTGTGTGTGTATACAAATGATGCATGTATTTTATACTTAAAAGAAGTTTACATTCACGAATGCAAGCAAAACGTATCAAAAGTACTCATCATGCACAATGGCCCCTTTCAGAATATTACAATATATGTATATCATATTATTGTATCATTATTATTGATGTTCTAATCTGCATTTTAATGTTGCAGCTGGAGCTGATTTTAACTAATCTATGTGCAAACCGCTAGTTTAAATTGAAACAATGCATCATACTTAATACCTAATCATATGTTTTGTATTCAACATTCAACAGTAAAAATACATTATTTCCCCTCGAAATGTAATTGAGTAGAAGTTTGAGAAAGCAGAAAATGGAAAGACTCATGTCAAGCACATGAAAAATGTACTAAAGCACAGAACTTAAGTAAAAGTACTCATTTACATTCCTCCACTGGTTGCTTGTGTATGCACCTGGTGTATAACATTAAAATCATGCAGAATCCCCTGAAGTTTGACAAGTTGCCAAGCTCCAAATATTCAAACATATGGTTATTTTCACTAATTTAATGCAACATTAAAATTAATACTCATCTGCCAGAATGTGCGGATAAATCAGTAACTTTTATGGTCACACACTGTCATCCTCCAACTTTCTCCTGTCATCTACTTTTTTTGTCTCACTCCTTTATTGTTTCCAGTCTTCCATCTATCATGGGAAATTTGACCCACGTTGTGTAATTAAACGATCAATAGCTCTGAACCAGCGAGGGATGTGTCCAGCAGGTCCAAACGCTAGCCACCATGACTGATTGAGACCTGATGCCTCAGATGTGTGGATCTGAGTCCTGTCCTCTGTGGACTTACAGGTAGCAGAATCACTGGATACAAGTCCTGTATCTCGCCTGGGAGTCACATGGTGTGATTACTTTTGCGGAATGTAAAGGGACACAAGCAATTATTGTGTAGAATGTGAGATATATTTTCAATTTGACCATTTTAGTGACTTACTATTTAAAAAACAAATGCTGTAATTGGAAACATAGTTCCTTCTATTATAGATAATTTTGTCAGAAGATATTAAGGCTTGGTGGCACAGGCATCATAAAGGGGATATCTTTCTATGAATGTAAAAGCTTCTCAAATGATGTATATAGAATTTAAAATGGATAAATGTTCTTATTTTTCAATTAGCACAAAGGTAAACATAGTATATATTTTTCTTATTATTAAATTGGTGATATAGTTTCAGTATTAGGCTGTGAAGTGAAGTTCACGTCCTCCCTACTGCTGGAATAATCATCCACTGGTTACTCGACAGGTGTGTTGGTGTTTCAGTGTATTGAACAAGGCTGAGGCCGACGCAACGTGAAACTGCAATGGAGCTGTTAAAAGCCAATTGTGGGTTGTTGAAAATGCCAACAGACATTTCTTATCTTGCATCACAACAATTAAAACTGCCTGGGAGGTAAAACATAATGAATCAAACCTGGACTTGTGGGTTACCATAGAAACATGTATAATCATGGTAATTGGACCATTGTGAACAATCTATTCTGTCCAAATTATGCAAACATGCATAGAGACCTAAACGCCTTCTGTGGAGAAAAGGTAGAGACAACGGTGTTCTTGACATTAAAAGGAAAAAGAAAAACTTTTGGCCACTTCAGGCATAATGACATTTATCAGAATGGAGCTCTCTCCATCCCTAATGATCCTGAAGTAGGAGGGAAAAATACAGTAGAGGGGGTAATTATAGAAAACATTCCTCACCATTTGCATGTCTATACCATGGTGTTTGATATAAGCAGGGTATTCTTCTTTGTTCTGCATGAAACTGAAGAGCGTTTTACAACTGTTTTTATAAGTGAATCTTTCAACTGAAAAATGTACTTAACACCAAACAGTTTTGAGTAACTAAGAAGCATTTACATACTACTTTTGAGATACCTGTGCTATATTTGTGTTCAAATTGTCTGCCTATTCATTCTTCAAAATAGTCAAAACTAGCTCCACCCCAACCAGCTAAAACAGCAAAATGATAATTATGCATTGATGCATAAGTAGTATTAACTACCTAAAAATGTTATGCTTAATAATATATTCGTCACAGATGCCATTTCTATGCAGAATAACAACTTTTACTTCTGATTTAAGTTACAATCTCAAAGATCTCCCTTTCGTTTTCTTTATCTATGGTAATAAGTGGTAATTGCAGGTGTGTTTTTGGCTCTCTCTTCCTAGAAAACCAAACAGTTTCTGCCACTTGGGCTTTTTCTGGGGAATGTCGCCACAGACACCCAGTTTCTAGTATTGCAAATGCAAGGGCTTTCAACAGTGGGCAATTTGCTCAAATATTGTGCTCTCACATTTGGCGATAGACAGTGACTTATCACACATTTAAGTCCTACCAGTGGCTCCCTAAATGGCTCCAGTGGTGTGAAATTCACAGAGCGTGGCGTCCTATTGGATAGAGGATGTTACCAGAAAACTTTTCATGGATGGAGCAAAGAACTTGTTTCATTTTGCTGATAACACTTCTGTACTTTTACTTTTGAATTGAGGACTTTTACTTTGGAGAATTTTTAAATTGTTGTATTAGTGCTTTTACTTCAGTAAATAATCTGAGTACTTTTTCCACCACTTATCACATGGGTGACATTTTTAAATATATTTGGCATATTTGGTTTTGCTTTCAGTGGGCAATTGAGTCAATTACATTTGAATGGTTTAACGCACACAATACGTCCTCATTTTTCAATCACTGCAAAGACTAAACCATATGTAAGAACGAACGTTAGCATCTCTCCTAAAGATTTATTCATCTAATTTGAAAGCCAAGCTTTCAAACAAAATGTCAAAGGTCAGCTGAATAGCGTCAAGGAGAGGCGTCTCCTGTCACATTCACCCCGCACACCCTGACCCGGGTGTCACATAGCATCTACAGCAGGTCATTGGGTTCTTGGTCACATGGTCACAGAGGTCTGTGGCATGAGCTACAACCGCTGCATGACAGGAAAACATGGCCAGCGTGTAAAGATTAACCTCTGACTTAACATCCTGTCAGATGTTCCATCTGAGCAAAGTTTAAGAATTACAGTAGCCGTGATATACTGCAGCACAGAAGAAGACATGTAAGGACTTTGCTATAATGAATGCAGGTCACTCTGTTTTTCATCCACCGTGACACAATTTGAGAGTCATTGATGTTAAAGCCTCTTTTTAAATTCATCGTCACAGATATCACATCACACTCCCCTTCACTCTCACTGATACTAACATTGATTCCCCTTCATCATACATCTTCAGTGTAAACTGTCCACTGTGACTTTTCAATTGATTGAGCTCCGGAGGATGAGGGAAATGTTAGCATGCTAACAGTGAAGCCATTGATTTGTGAAGTGATAGATAAAAAGCATTTATCATTTTGGAGTAGCCGTGATAATTAATTGATATTGATTGAAGCGGGCCGTGAATGCTGATACTACACAAGCAGCTGAGAGGCAGGAGAGAAATGACGATTTAACATTCACGCTGCTCTCGTGTACAGAGTGTCCTCAGAAGTCTAATACTCCTCTCCACGGCATTCAAGAAGTAAAGGATAGATATGCAGATATCTTGGGTAATTGAAGGCTATTATCATAATGCACTCTACCTTGTGTATTATTCATATTCAAATGGATGGATTTGAGCTGAAAATATTTCCCAACCCTCAGCCTTGATTGCAGATTGAGAGTTAGAAAATGGCGACCGCTGATTTAAATTACACATGTGAAGAGGTAGGATGAGTGCTTGTCTTCTGTCTCCATCTAGAAGTTCATGCAATTTAAACATCAAATTATCAAGTTCAATATTTTATGTTTCCGCTATTGCTGTTAAGAGGAGGATATGAGATCCATTTGTGCGTTGTTTAAAAATGGTGATTCTGGTATGAACCAAACTCCCCTGTATTATCAGAGGAGGCACAGTGCTAAGAGGCGAGTCATTTCAATGAGGAGAAGGAGCAGCCATTAGCTTCATTAGAGCTGAGAGAATAATGTAGCTCTCGGAACAGGAAGTCTTCCTTTTAGCGTAGGACATGTCGTTGCCTCTTTTGTGGTACAGAGACAGCGTGGATTAAATAAACTCTACACTTTAATTCTGCTATGATTGCCACTTCCTTTCTAGCACCCCAGAGCCTTCTCAGATCATTGAATCATTGCTTTGACTCTCTGGAGCCAAAGGGGGCTACACAGAGGGGACGTTGGCTCTGTGATCCGCAGGAGCCCAGGCACACCTCTTGGTTATATTTATTTCTCTGGGAAATATCAAGAAGCTTGAACCTTGCTCTCGCTGTCCCTTGGTGCGCTGCAATCACACTCTACAAAGCACCCTGTAATTACAAGCAGCATCACCTATTCATCAGTGGATAGAATGAAAATGTCTGAGTATGATGGACTTGTGTATTCTGGTAGATAGCACGATTGTACTGTAAGTAGTGCGCTGATTTATTTTCCAATTAAATACTAAAAGGTCAAATAAAAAATGTGAAATATGTATTTTTTAAATCGCTGCACTTCTGTGATGAGGAAACATAATCACCATTTCAATTCACTATAGTTTGACAAGAGTTACATAAAAAGATTGATACAACTGTCATATCTGTCCGTTTATGCTATTGCTTAGCTTAGCTTAGCTTAGCATAAAGCATAAAGCAGGGTGAAATAGCTGGCTTGGCTTTGGAAAGAACAAGGCTGTTTCCCTGTTTCTAATCCAAATATTTAGCTAAGCTAACCTTCAGCTAAGCCAACGGACAGATAGACAGAGGGTTGTGTCAATCGTGTTATCTAACTCATGAGCACAAAAGACAATATGCATAGTTGATATGTTAAATTATTCGTTTGAAGAATTTTTTCTATTCTGTTATAAATATGACAGATTTGATGTATCTTCTAACCTCAGTGTTTGAAGGGCAAAAAATCAAATGGAGCTATTTGTTCTGATTGAAAAGTCACTCAATTAAGGCCAATGATACAAGAGGGAATGAAAGCAGTCTCACAATGTGACGTTCTCCATTTTCAAGAACAGATTTGTGATAAAAAAAAAAAAGAGAAAGAGAATTAAGAGGTTTGAATAAAATTGCAGTGCTGCAATGATAATAAGAGAGAAAGAGCTGCTCATGCAGTTAAGATGTACAAGCAGTTTAGAGAATTATGGATGGGTGGACAGCTGAAATGTAGGCAGACGCCAATAGACAAACTCATGTAAAATCCACTATATCAATGAGAGCGAAGGAGCTCAAGATAGAGACAAAGAAGCGAGGGAGACAAAATTAAAGAGTGAGAAAGGAGAGAAGATGAAGAGGGGGAAAAAAAACATAGCATCGCTGAGATTTCCCCTCATGCTTTCCTCTGATTTGCCAAAATTCATAATCCTCTCCCTTCTTTCCCACACCCAAGATCCTTTCCCAGCATCCATAATTCTAAGCACTGAGCCAATCCCCCTGTTCATTTTAAAACTCCATTGTTTCTTATCGCACTGAAAGTGGTTGCTGCACAGATGTGATGTGCTTCTTTTACACACCAGCAGCAACAACAGCAGCAACTGATAAACACCTCCGTTTGCTTCTTCTTTTTCATCTTCCACTGTTTTTTTCTGCTTTGATTTGAGCTCCCTGCAGTGACCAAAATATACGAGCGACCGGCGTAACACACAACACGGCTTAGCGGGCTCTTTCTCCGCAGTTAAATATACACCGTTACACTCATCTCGTGTTATATTTTTAATGGCTCCAGCGCACTCATGTTGCAGAGACTCTCCAGGCCAGATTCTTTCTCTTCCCCTCTCCTCTCCGGCCCTTCTCCCTCTCGCCTCGGGGCACTCGCAGGCCTGCCGAAAGAAATCACCCCCGCATCACTGGAGACATGCAGACCCCCCCCCCCCCCCCCCCCCGCTAAAATAAACTGCTCACCTTCCCCCTGTATTGTTAGCCCATCAGTCTCGCTTTCAGGTGAACGGGCTGCTTCTCCTGTGCTCTCAAGCTTCCCCTGTGTTTTATTTGAAATCAGTGCAAATGAAATGCAGGTGAAAGCTTGAGTTGCACATTGCAATAGTGTGATCCATTTATTTTTTTTTCGTTATGTAGTAACACATTTGGCAGCCATGGACCTGGAGGGGTGAGGAAAGCAAACTGGGGTCACAGACGAGTGCAAGTGGATTTGTTGTAGCGGTTTTGTACCCGTTGGTGTCCTGGGCAGAGCTCCTCCATTACATGGAGCTCCATGCAGCTGTTCCAAAATGGCTGCCTCTGTGTTTCCGTTTGTCTGGTGTCAGAGGACTGAGCAAGGGAGGAAATATGTGCTGCCGCGAATGCATACAGATTAGGATTAGAGCGTGAGCTGCAGCGTTCGGGCCTTTGTCATTAACAGGCAGTTTTAATCAGGGTCTGTCCCAGGGCTCTGCTGCTCGCCTCAGGAGCCCTGCAATCCTCGGAGAGCAGGAGAAGCAGAGATAGAGGGAGAGGAAGAAAAGAGAGGGAGGATACAGGGAGGAGGAGAGGATGAGGAAGAGAGAAAAAAGGAAAAGAAGACCCCATAGTATCATTGGGAAAAGGGTGGGGGAGGTAGCGTGCAGAGCGAGGAGCGCTGGATGTGTTTTTGCATCTACATGCTGTGTCTATCCTGTAATAGGCAAGATGGCTGCTGGATGTGCTGTGCTCTTCATAACACTCTCTCTATGTGCTATTGATTTTGCTCCGGCCCGGTGTCTGTGTATTATTTAAATGTTAAGATGTCGGTGTTGGTAATCACCGGCTCCATTAAAAGGCGGGCAGTACGGCTACAGCCACAGACCTGCAGAGAGCCCAGGCAGGCGGAATGAATTATTAAGGAGAGGATGAGATGGTGGGACATTTCCACCATCGCCCTCGCTAATGTCATCCCACTCAGCCGGGAGACACACAGGCACAGGCTGGCTTGACAAAAATCGACAGTGACTTCCTCCTCCCCCACCCGGAACCGGTTTGATCCTGATTGCAGACACTGCAGCTGGCAATTTCCAGAATAATCTGCAGCTCCAGCCCTGCCTGCCCTGCCCCCCACAGATCCGCCAGCTCTTCCCACCCCCACCCTGCCTTGTGCCCCGGCATCCTCTACGACCCTCCAGCAGCATCGATAATATGGACGGGAGGAGAGGCCTTTGATTTGCTGAATCAGAGGATCCCATCTCACCGCCACTGTGTGTGAACATGTAGATGAGAGAGAGACAGAGCGAACATGCAATTTAATGGGTGCCTATAAAGTCAATTAAGCCACAACATTTTTTTTCTTCCACAAGTGATGTTTTCCCAGCAACCCGAATAATGGGTAGCTTGTGGTTGAGATAAGAGCAGCTGAATGAAAAACAAAGATAACACATGCAAGTTGATACATGTTTATGATTGCATTGTAAATATATGTACCTTAATCAATAAACATGATTAACAGATTACAATAAATGACCCAATGCCATCAAAACCTTCAAAATGTGTGCTTTGAACGCCATATGTTCTAATGTTTATGATCTGACCGTGTTTTCAGAAACAATTAAAGCGTCTTCAACACCCTGGCTTGTTTTTATGACTTTCATCTGGAATAGCGTCATCAACACTGATTGGGATGTCACTGACTGGTGGAAATTTAATAATAACAGAATGCTTCAATGTGCGACTGAAACTGAGAATAAAATGGAAACGGGCTACAACTTTGGGATGTCAGTTGGACAGTATTTTCCTGTCATTCATCAAAGGCCCCTCGCCCCTCATCACGATGCATTATTTTATAGGCTGCATGGGGCAGAGGATCGATTGTGAACGCTGGTAAAATTCTAGCTGCGTTAATAGATAGGCTTTGTCACTCACTGCTGGTAAGTGGAAACTTAGGGAGCAGAGCTGTCCTCCCACATAGGCTGCTTAAAACAAAAATAATTGTCCTATCAGAGGGCTTTTCCTTTTCTCAGTCAAGTTTATTAATCCAGCCCTTTATCACAAAAGCATGACACAAAGCCTTGCTAGAACCACTAACTAACTAATCAACAGATATCTAATACACAAGTATGCATCAATAATTGTGTTGGCTTTGTTTTCAGCATGCAATCTTTACAATATCCTTCACAAGATTTCCCTTTAAGCAATACTTATCTAAGAGGAGAATGTTTACATGAATGAGAACAAGGATGCCCATGTTTAAATGCCTGCAACTCTGCTTTCTAGAAGTAAAACAATATTCAATCAACACTGACAACACTTGACTTAAATGCTAACGCTGCAAGATGTGTGAATAATAATAATGATATAGGAAATGTGGCACAGAGATAATTGTTTAATGTTTGACATGTGAGTCGATTTTCATTTAGGTTACTTACTATTTATATAATGAAAGAAATTAAAATAATATGATATTGCAGTAACATTTCCTCAAACATACAAATATAGTCAAGTGAGTTAAAGCCTCAACTCAAGTATGTTGGTTTTTGAATGCAGAAGCCAAATTCACCCTCCATCATTCAGTTATTTTGCAAACTAGCCATTTATTTATGCAGTTAATGACATTACGATTTTAATAATGGGTTGAGAGTATGGAACAATGTCCATACTGAATGGCCATAATTTATACAATATCTTTATAGGCACCTCTGACACAGTGACAGAATGCATCAATGTTGGGGTGACTAGAACGAGTTACCATTTCCCCCAGAAACGGAGAGTAATTTTCATCTCTATTTGAGATACTAGGTCTCAGCACAGATAGACATAATAAGATGTAAATTGGCTGAGGGGCTGATATAGGGGAGGGGTGCCTCACTTGGAGTAACATGAACAGCAATTAACTATGGGAGAGACGAGTGTGCATTGTCTCCATAGATGTGAGCTGGAGCTGCTCCACCGACCGCAACATTTTCATCAAGATACCCCGAAAAATATGATCAGGACAAGTCCAGACTGTGACCACTGTGGCCTTTTTAACGGTCCATATTGGTGCTGGTGATTTTGTATTATTGAAATACATTTTGAACTAGAATTAAGCCTCCGCCAGTGATGCAGTTTACATCCATGTCATCCTTCCTGAGCTATCGCGTTCACGAGAACAAAAAGCAGTATTTTATGTAGAAAAGCTTACTGGGCTAAAATTACTATTTATCTAGAAGAAGACAAGATGCACATGCAGAATGCTATTATAATGTTTGACTTGCAGTCAGAGTATGCCACTCAGAAATGACAAGTTGAGGGTTTCACATTCACAACTTGCTTACAAACAGGCTGCAGACTTTAGACTCGGCGGAGTCGATTGGCTCTTTCTGCTAACTGCTAAGACCACAGAGAAAGAAGGTAAGAAAAAGTGGCAAAGAAAGAAGTTGTGCGAGTGTGTACACGTGTGAGTGTGTGAAGTGTTTGTATGTTTTCTTTTCTGTTCTTGTTCAGGGGGTAATTGGCGGCGGGCCTGGCAGGGCCATTCTTGAACTGTGTGGCCCGTTAATAATGGTGGTTCATTATCGCTGTGAGAGAACTGTGCTTAGAGGGATTCAGACAGAGATCTAGAGTAACATTTTATCCTTAAAAAAACACCTGAAGTGTAAAGGCCTTGGTCTATGGTAGGGGGCCAGAGAAAACTGGCAGCAATTAACATCACTGTTCATTTTATTTTCTCCTCTAATAGATTGAGTAAGTGAAGTTGTCTCTAACTTACGTAACGTCTCCGGTGGATTGGAGCTGCAGTGAGGCCATGGGAGTGGGGGAATTCAATGAGTGAGTCATGTCTAGAGTGCAGTGTCTCTTTAATCCTGGAGGCTGAGAGCAATGGCACAGCGGGACCACCGTGCCAGTCAATACAACCCTAACACCTTACTGGATGGCAAGCGATGTGGGTCAGATGCAACACACAGCCCAAAATACATTCTACATTTGTTTTTTTTGTGGTTTTGCTTTGAAGTCTAAGTCAGGAATTTTGATCACTGGAGATTTATAGAGACATCTATGCAATAATTAGACTACATAACAACATATTCAATCTTCACAAAACAAAAGCACATAGAGTATAATAGTCATTTGATAGTGAGTGGATTTGCCTCAGAGTGCTTTACAATCAGCTCAACATACGACATCCTCGGATAATTTCATTCACTTCACCATCAGATATGGATGAAATGTACAAGAGAAACCTTCATATCAAGCTGCAAACAAGTTCAGCCACATCTACCGGTAACAATTTACAAGATAATACACAACCTCTTCTTGAATTCTGATCAAGGCTCTTTGGCTTTTCAGATTCCAGTTGGTTTTCACTGCGGTGCATTTTAGATACATGGAAATATCAAGGAAGGAAGGTCCAGTAATGAATAAATAGCATCAAAAAGCTGTGGACTTTAAGCTTTCTTTGAGAGTTTTTTTTATCCATATCAGGCACAAAACCTGTCCAAAGTTCAAGTTCAATTGTTTGATGATGGCGGCTTCTGTGTCCCTGGTGTGTGTGTGTGTGTGTGTGTGTGAGACAGAGAGGACAGACAGCCAGAGAAGGAGGGAGTGTGTGGATGTATGTGTGTGTGTGTGTGTGTGTGTGTGTGTGTGTGCCTGTGGCTGTGTCTCTGATGTGACAGTATGTGTGTAGACTCGCTATGTAATTTAGTCCTTGTAAATTTATAATTTGGTTAGCCCAACTGCTCTCAGAGACTATTGGAATGCTGCCAACCTTATGCTGAGTGTGTTTGTTCATTGCTGTTTTTGCAGCTCTAAGCTCACTTATAGCATTGTCTTCCTCATCCTCCTGGCTTCTCACATCAATACACCCCAACCTTCACGCCCAAGGTTGCAGCTAACCGTTCTCCTCTACCTGCAGCATGACAGCATCAAACCAGTTCTTTCTGCAACCCAGTAGCCTTTCCTGCTTTCAGAGTGACAGTGGTGTCTATAGCCCACCATCTGTATCTATGGGCTTTACAGTAATGTAATTGCGGCTCTCAGAGTATCTGCACAGGGCTGTGGTGGTGCGGTAACCTAGATGGATGGAGAGCAGCTCGCAGCGCTCGGCTAAGGTAATCAGCTGGAGTGCTGGCACTGGCAGAACAACACCTGCTGCTGAGGGGAGTAGCCAGCGCTAATTGCGGGAGAGTGATGGGGGCCTAGACGCTGCAGACGCCACCGACAGTTCAGCCTAATGCAATTAGCCGCCATGTTCTCCTCCAGCACAATTGCATTACAGTTTTTACATTTAATTTAGCCCGCGCAAAATGAAACGGTATCAGAGAAGAGAGATAATGAGTGCAAACTGATATTGAAATCTGCACCGTGTTGGGAGGCTATTAATGAGACAATGAAACACTGTGGCTGACAACATGGTATACTGTGGTAAAACACTTTAATAGTGTCATTAGGAAGATCTGGCTTTGTGTTATTGCTCCAAGCCTACAAGGAGGCAGTGAAAGCTAATATTTCCTCCTATCCTCTGTGCTTCCTCTGCCTTATCGCTCCATTCAGTCATTTTTCCACTATAGATTGAATATTGATAACCAGCTGGTTTTATTTTTTACATTTTATTGATCGTAAAGCCATCTGTTGAAGTGGATGTTTATGAGGGTTTTCTATTGATCCTCCTAAATGGCCACCTCCTCTTGTCTTACTGAATGTACTTCCAATCGACAAATACTACTTATACAATAAATGCTAATGTTTCTATTATATATATTCATTGATGATCTGGAGTTTTTCCTTAGTGGTCCTGCTCGTATTTAAACACACATCAAAGAGAATTTAGTGGTTTACTGCTGCGTGGTTGTGGAGGTGATTGCAGGGTCTTGGCCCTATTAGAACACACTTTTTCCAGGCTCCATTCATCTAGCTCAGCTAAAGTAAAAGCAGTGGAGAGAGACAAGCTGCTGCAGTGTGACTTTGCTCCTCTACCATGCTTTGATTCATTATTCAGCACCCGAGAAGTCGTCCTGCAATCCCAAAGCAGCACAGAGAAACACGCATATAGACACGCACTGGAGATAGATGAACACACATAGACAGAAAATACATGCCAACGCACAAATCTTCTGCATCTTAAATGTAGAAATTCCCCCAAATTTAGGAATGAAAATACATTAATGCTTCTACTGTACATTCAAAACATAAACAGACACACTTTAATATAAAGACATGATCACACACACACACACACACACACACACACACACACACACACACACACACACACACACACACACACTGCCCCCTTCTGCCAGCACTACTGGCCTGCATGCTGAATGGAAATGTTTCTCCTAATGACTCCGTAATGACAGCGACTTATGTCCTTACCATAGTTGATTTGTTTCCTGGGTTTTAAGAGTAGATTATTTTCATGGTACAGACTTAGCGTAAGCCGTTCAGAAACCACAAGCACTGCACTTCAGCCCTGGTTTGGGATTTTAGCCAGGTCTAATCAGATTAAAGCCCCCCCCCCCTCTCTCTCTCTTCTCCTTTTTGAAACAACATGCCACACTGCTCTCTCAGTCCTGCTACATGAGCCTTAAGAAGCGGGCCAAAAACAAATTGCTTTTAGTGGCGGTTGACAAGTAGTTGTGTGGAGAAAATAAAAGGTTGTTTGGAGCAGATTAATTCTCCTTCACAGGAGAGTCTGGCTGCACGGCTGCCGTGTGCATTCTTCTATCAGTGACGGGGCAAAGATAGCTTCCACATGAGGAGCTCATTGTTACAGACTTAGCCAGGCCGGAGGATACTTTGTGAAAGAGATAAAAGCTAAATAAACCAGCTATATCTGAATCAAATATACAGTAATGGCATGTTGCTGTGGTTAATTCAGACTGACTCAACTTGGTATTATCCTCATCCCACAAAAGATAACCATGTTAGACAAAATGGCCAAGTGTAAATTCAAAATCATCTGAAATCTGCTCCTCCAGTGAACACAGTCCAACTAATAACCACGCTTGATGTTCTCATCCCATTTCATCTCATATCAGCTCCCTGTTCTGCAAACCCTGTTGAGCAAATATAATTTCAGAGATATTCTGTTCTCATTAGTTTTACAGTCATATTACAAATAGAGAAGAAACAGCTGTGGAAATATATTTGTAGTGGATAAGGACACATCACGTCTCTGGACTTAAGTGGTTTTGTTCTTCCCCGTGGTTTATGAGAGAGGAGTCCTGACTTCTAACCTGTAAAGGGTGCTTGCTGGCCTGACCTGGATCCTTCAGCATGAATTAAGTGAACAATGGAAGAGCTGGCTGAATGATGGTTCCACGCGCCTTTGTGCCTCTGTTACAAACCACTCCTAAAAAGGGCGGCCTAGATGACACACTCTCTAGAAATCGATCACATTTACTCAGCCCCTGGGCCTTCCAAAAGCTGGATTTAGAGCAAAAAAAAAAGAGGTAAAATGGCAAAAAGAGAATGAAATGAAATCCCCTTTGCATTTAAAAACAGAATGGAAAAAAAGTGAATGAAGGCGGGTGAAGAGAAATGCCTCGGCCCAGGTCTACTTTACAGACTCTGACGCGCACTCATGCGTCAAATTTCATCAGCAGTAGCCCTATTGATTTTTAACCCTGGAAATATAAGACCAGGGAAGGCAGGCAACGAGATATCCATGGATGTTTGGGTTGGTTATCTGCGCCTCTCCCTTGTCTCTGCCTCCCGAGAGCGTGAGCAAACCAATGGTCTCTCAATTGTCTGACAATACTCGGCTAACAGCGAGGCTGAGCTTTATAGACATGATACTAGATTGTAAAGACAGACCTTAAATCCAGCACTGGGAAAATTCTATATTTCTATTGTATCCACTGATTCTAGTACAATCAAGCACAAAGCCAACAAAGTCCACACTGAGTTGACTGTTGAAACTGGTTTAACTTACATTCAAAAGCTTTTCATGGCAAACCTGATCAATGCTCCAGAAAGTTTAACAAATAAGAGTGGAGAAGCCTCATACACCTGTCAGGAGCCGCCTCTAAGTGGAGCCTAAATGGAGGAGCAAGCCTTCGACTTCACTGTGCACAAACTCTGCCTCGGCGCTCAAAAGCTTCAAGGCCCAATTTCTTTGACAGGCCCATCTCCTGCTAATAGGTCACATAGCCATTGAAGTGCAGGGGAACAAGAATGGCAGATCAGCTCCTCTGCAGGTTGTACTGGTTCACGGTTTACTTTCTTACAGTGTCTGAGCCTCAGGTCTGTTCACTATGGCCACTAAAGAGGACAGAGGAGCAGGACAGAGCTCTTTAGTCTCTCAACACAAAGCGTGAGTCACTGCTATGAAAGGGACTGGGACACACAGAAGCCAGTTAAAGCATTTTCTGTTTGGCCTGCAGCTTTCAGAAGCCTGGATTAAAGAAAGGAGTGTCGCTGCTTGATGCGAGGTGCCCCCTTGTCCCTAATGTTTACTCAAAAGAAATTGAAACCCAAGTGACCTTAAGGCAGTGCAGTGTGGATTTATACGGGGTCAAGGTTAAGCAAGGGTGTCCAGCTATACTGCTCAACTTCCAGACACAGCCCAGTCCATCTGCTGCAGGTCAGACCTTGCTTTCCATCACAAACAAGCAGTAGATGACACGTCAAGGGGCGTCTGAGCAATCACCTCCTCCAAATAAAGGGAAGTGATTTCATAATGGTGCCCTATCAGACCTCCACGCGTCGGGGTTATCTGTATGACAAAGCAACTTTCCTATTCTATACATTTTCATGAGTCGACCAGGAGAGGTGAATGAAAGAGAAGGGTAGCGGTTGGTGACCTCGGGGTCAGGGGGTAGAGAGCTCCAGCTGGTCACACTACCTCCTCATTGACTGATTCCACATCCACCCTATTGTGTTTGACGCGTGCCCATTGTTCTGCAGCAGCATTAAAATGCATAGATTCCTCTCAGCCGTTTCACTGCTAGTTGACCTTATTAGTTAAGGTGGATACATAAAACATGAAGTTTAGGATCATTAGATGTATGCAATTCGCTTAAAGGGAAGATAGTCGACGCTGAATATGGCAGCAATATCTAAAGGGATGCTCAGTATTCATAGTGCAATCAAAAAAACATACAGTCTATCGTCATGCTGTGTGATAGAAAACACATCCCTGGTGTAGGTGAGGAGATGTATTCAAACAATAAACCGAGGCATAAACGCCTCTGGAAATTCCTTGTGTTCTATGGATTCTCCTGGCAGCCTATTGTAGGTGCTCACCACCCTGCCCCCACTCTCCTCTCTATTTTTCTTCTCTGCATGCTTCTTGCAGAGCACACACAGGCACACTGCAGCGAGCGGGAGGAAGAGAGGGGAAAATCGGAGAGAAGAGGTGCTGATACTCTGTAATTGAGGGGCAACCCTGTCACAGTTGACCTGTAGGAGACCAGGGATAAAAAACGAATTCCATTTTCTCTCTGCTATCCTGGGACTGACAGCCTGCAGAGCCCCAGGTCTGACAGACCTAACTGAGGGCTGTCGCCCTCTGCCCACCTCGCTCACAGCATATAACACCCATTTCTATCTTGTGTTCTCACTCACCGCTAGACTGCTATTGCTTCTACATGCAGGTTCCCTGCAGATCAGGATTTACACTACACTGACAAATATACATTGCACTTTTGGGAAATACAATCAAAGATATAAACCTGACAAGACGAAAGGCGTGTTCACGATTCATTGTGTGTTATACTGTCTTCAATTTCATCTTCTGCTTCAATATATCTATTTTAAATATCTATTATCTCAACGAGGCCTTTTACTATGCAGGGCACTGAAAGGTTTTGTAGAAACAGACTGTCTCTAAAAAAAGGCAGTGCTGTCATTTCACTCTAATACTTCTCCAGTAAAAACAAAGTACCAGCGCTCATCACCAGAAGCACATCTCCCAAAAATGGGGCTGATGCAGTGACGGATAAAGGGAGTATATTTAGACCTCCAGTCCCTGCCCTTTGTGTCTTCCTGATTTTTTCTAATGTGGGAGCCTAATCCAGCAAAAGCAGATTATACATGTATTACATTCCTTAAAATTGCAGTATTTTTAATACCACATTTGCAGGGGAAATGCAATGAAAGCAGCTTACAAATCATAAACCTCCCAAACTGTGTCTCTGCCACAATAAAAGGGTTGAGACATGCAAGCAAAATGAAGCATGTTATTGATGTGCTCAAAAAAAGACTTTGTTACATTGTTTCTTTGTAAGTAAGAAGAAAATGCTCCCGACCAGAGGCAAAAAAAGTTAGTGATCACAGACATGAGATATATGCGTGTGTGCAATCGATTGTGCACTGTGACCTAAATAGTTGCACAAAAAACAAAAAGGTTTTCCGACTTTACTTAACTAAATCAATATAGCAGCATTTTGCAATTTTCAGTCTTTTGCTGCTCACAGATTTCTCCGTCTCATAAAAAACCCTCAAGTGGATTCGCTCCAAATGAGAACATGAAAGTCTGCAGGGAGTAGATTTTAGAGAACAATTCAGGTGAGTTCCTGCCTTACAGGCTTCCTGTACTTATAGTCTGAAACACTTTTTGCATTAATGGCTTTTCAAGAAAAAACAAAATTGGATTCACAATGACCTCCTAAATCAACCACGTAAAAAAGACTTGCAAAATGGCAAATAATTTAGATGGCAATGACTTGACTTGCATGTGATCTTTTGTCATCTTCAAGTCATGCAAATGCAGCCAGAGAGAGGTCATGGATATAACCAGCAGACTTGAATACACACTCCAAACAAAGGCCTCCACATAATACACTACACTCAGTGTCTGCCTCTGTACACCTGACCCAGTGAGTGTCCTCTCAATGACAACATGGCTGCCCCCATAAGCTGTAGCCCGGCTGCCATAATGACACAATGTACCCATCTGCCCTTCAAACCAACCCGGCAGCATGAGGCTGACCTGTGTGTGTGTGTTTGTGTGTGTGTGTGTGTGTGTGTGTGTGTGTGTGTGTGTGTGTGTGTCCCATCTGCCCTTTCAGCCAGGCAAGCAGCATGAAGCTGACCTCTGACCCTTAGGATTATGGTCCCAACACGTGCCAGTGAGCAGGGTGATGAGATTGACCTATGTGGGCTGCTGCTGGTACCGTGTCTATGTGTGCGTGTGCGTGTATGACAGATATCTGACAGCAAAAGATCCACCGAACAACACGCACACACACACATGCAAATGAAATATGGCTTGCACTGCACACTTTCGGATCCATGAATCAAAGTCTCTCTGTTCTAATAAGTATGTTGTTAAATTTGTTGGTATGAAGAGTGAAAAGCTTTCAATCATTCCGTTTACACGCAAGTTCAACAGTGTGTGTTTGTGTGTGTGTAGATACGTTAATAAAAGTACCTCTCCAGTGAGTGATCTAATGCGGGTCTGAGGACAGCCAGCCATCCTGAGCTCTGACACAACCAATCATCACAAAGCCAGTGTGATCGCCTTGGCAACCCCTGTCACCACATAGTTTATCCCGTGCGTCCTCCAATCAGGAAGCACCACAGCCTTTCCAAGCTCCTCCCACAGGGGGTTGGGAAGGTGGCGCCAGCCGTTGGTGCAGAGCCTGCTGCATGAGCGGATGCTCTAATCTGGATCCAGTGAGGAGAGGATCACTAATCCCAGATTATGGCTCTCTGGGATTAAGACATGCTGATGCACAGGTTTGCACTCACCTCCAATCCCCAAACCTCTCAATCTGGCTCTCTGCTCTAAACCTCAAACCTCACCCAGAGAAGTCTATTAAAGTCGAAGCTGTGGCAACAGTGTTGGCGCCTGAAATGAGATGTCTCGTTCAAGGTGTTGGCATGTTGGTCTGAGCGATTCAGAGCACATCTGCTATCTGTCTTTGGATGTTTCAGCTGTTTGATGTTATAGTACAAGTGTACGGAATGATTTGCGGAGTGTGGATGCTCTGAATTGTCTGCACATTGAACAAAACGGGTTAGCGGAAATGAAAGTTTCTCTCCGTCGCTGCTATCTGACTGAGCATAAGTGACGGGTACATCAGGGAGGGGGGTAAACAAAGCAAAGCAGACACTCCACCTCTACGGAACGAGAAATCACCACACAGATACCTACTACATGTCATACAGAATAAAAGCTGGGACAGCACAGAACACATCTCAGGCGAGACGAACACGAAACTTCATGAAAATGTTTTGCCAATCTCTCCGCCACTCATAAGAAATTCAATCTCTACTGACAGCGCTTCTCAAGAGTGTTTTTCGATACCAAAAATATTTTTGAGGGAACAAGCAGAAATCGGAAACTTTGCTTGAGCAGTTCCAAATCTGTATGTGGCACAATTCCCTCAGCCAGCAGAGTTTAATTTATAAGTGACAGTCTTCGGGATTTAAGCCCCTACAACATGAGTTTATCATGACGCAAAATTATTTCTGCACACAGGAGAGAGAGGTGGGAGACAAAGAGAGGAGGAGAAAAGAAAAATGGTGGCAGGGGGAAGAAATAACAGCTCAAATAATGTTCATTACAATAATTCATACATCACACGGTGACGTGTGAATTAGAACCTCGGTGTCAACATGCGCACAAATAATTACGTTGAAATATTAATGATGAAATGTCCTCACAAGTGTGCAGCTCATGATCAATTTGGGGTTAATGAGTCGTTTATCTCTGTCCAATCCCTGCTCTTCCTCCTGCCACTGCCATGCTGCAGGGCCGATGCACACGGTGAGGTCCTCTATATAGTGTGGATAAATGTGCAAATGATCCCTTAAACAAAATCAATTTATCCTTTTTTTTTTTTGTTGAGGAAAAAGGAGACAGTGAATGTGGACAGGAACCTACAGCCAAGTGCTAGTGCAGGTATAGTGAGAGCTAAAACAGTGTCCAAAAAAGTCAGCGATGTGCAGCAGAGAGATGAGAGTCTGCAGGTTGTCATTCCAAGCAAAAACTACAAGAGACGATTTCATTGAATAGCTCCTCTGCTCTGTTTGAAGTTGTCTTATCAGTGAAATTGCCTTGTGTCGACTGAAAACCTGCAGACTGCGAGTCATTCACAGTGCATGGTTCCCCAATTTCTTTTCTGATTTTCAGGAGGTTTGGGCCCACTGGCTCTGTCCAAAAAGCACAAACTGGTGCGACTAAAGAGAACAATCAAATATTAGCTGTGTTGTTCTTATACTCAGTGGTGGCTCATCCATCGCCATGCTGACTCAGTGACTGCACTGTGCTTGCCTGTGGCTGTATGAGAGTGTTATTGTTTGTGTGTGTGACATGAAGGCTGTTTACACTGGACAGCATTCGCATCTCTTCGTCTTTCTTTCTTATTACTCGTTAGGGACCTTCCTTCTGTTCTGAAGCTGATTAGTCCTGACCTGAGCAACCTAGTGCTGCTATATCCAATCAGCCTAATCACTCAAACCCTTTCCTTCCCCCACCTTCTTTACGCTAATGGGCTTTCCCTGCTCTGGTGACTTAGCACTTAAGAGCGGGGGGGGTCACTACTTGGAAAACCCTGTTAAAACTTCTTAACAGCGCAGACGCTGCCCTTCAGTTTGCAGGCAGCTTTGGTATTTATCAAGAAATAACCAGGGCCTCCGTAGTTACCCTTATTTACTCATATGAGCGGTGGATAACCCAGTTGCCAGCATGCTTTTGTATGAATTTGCATCACCTCCCAAAGGGCAAACAAATGAATGAATATTCACACTTAATCTATAGCCCACGGCAGCCATGCATTATTCATGAGTTGTTGCTGTTTTTGTGGTAGCACGCACTCAGTTTTGTCATCACAAATCATAATTTCATTTTCTCCTCACTTCATTTTCTGCCATGTGCAAGTGAAGGCTGCACTTGTTAAAAGGCATGCAGCAAATCACCGCATGGAATGAGTCTGACTAATGTCTTTAGCACCCCACAGTTTTTAATCTAACGAATGATATAGAGCCCCGTCCTTAATAGAGAGATTCATGCATCTTAATGCTTACAACAACATTCCTAATCTCAGATTCTGCCTCTGGTTCTCTCGGGGCTTTCTTGTCAGCGAGGACTCTGGCTGTCACTAAGCTACGGAAAGCTCAGAGCAGCAGCGGTAAAGACATCAGTGAGACAGGTGCCATCTTAAATCATGGCAGTCTGTCGACATCATGCAAACTAGACTTGGACTCCTGATATGGTATGTCTGTATGCGCCAAACCCCTTATGTTTAGGATGTCAAAACAGACCATACTTAAACACAATCACATACACATACATCCCCGAAACAGACAAGGTCTCTGAGACCTGATCAGTTATTACTACCGTATAACTGCGCAGCAAAAATCTGAATGGGAAAACAGCGTTCACACTCCATTGTCCAAGCCAGCGAAGAGGACCTCTAATAGGTTTCTGTATGAAGGAAGGAGAGAGTGAGGTGACAGTTTAAAAGCCTTCTTTGACACTCACAAAATGGGCCTACCTTCTTCCACACAATTGCATCGGCAAGTCAAATTGCATTAGTGATGCACAATGTTTTCACAGGGGGGAAAAAAAAAAATCACAATAGAGCTGAAATATGGTGCATTGTATTGAGTCAATGTTTGGAAGGCGTTCCTCTTTTATAGGGAAATACGGCAGGACTTTGACATCATCTTTCACAACAAAATAAAATCAACACTATGGCTGCTGGAAAAAATCTTGACTTAAATTGCATTTGGAGAGAAACAAAATAATTCAACCAATTATATATAAATGTGCTGAAAATCAGTCTGATCATTTAAGAGCCTTTTCTCCCTTTAGTTGTGTCACAATATTCTCTCGACAATCACTTAAATCCTATCTTTGTAAAACCAACTCTTCCAAGACTTCAAGAGTCATGTTTTTTGTTCTTTTCTGACAGTCAGATTGTTTTAAAAGGAGGCATTTTAAAAAAAATAGCATGCTCAGTAACATCCAGGAAAAGGAAAAATAATTGCACTACTTTTTGGTCAAACATGAATATTCAAAATCCATGAATTTGCTGTGAGAAAAATAATTAGGAGTTTATTAGCATTTGTTTATTTGTCCATGCATGAAACCTCTTAATGAGAATGTATTAACAAGCTCCTGACTCTGGGGAGGTAAATTCTCAGCGTTGAGAATGCCTTACATCTTTGGAAAATGCTACGTTACAAAAAAAAACCAAAAAAAGGAAATTTATTATCCCATGAAGAGCTAAATTAACCACACACGTCTAATGTAGTATGACATGTCCTCAGCCAACCTCAACTAGTGGGATTTTCTCTCCATGCATTGAAACGTAAAGAGGAGGAAAATACCAACTCAGGGTAATTATAACACATACAGTGACTTGACATTTAGGGCACAGTGTAGAGAGGGGAGATAGTTGGCCTTATCAGAAGCTATAATGAAAGGTCAATGGCCTCCTCAGTGTTTACCTCCAATCATGTGGTCTGAAGAAGCTTCTTCAGTCTCTATTGAAAGAGCAGCGGCCTGTTTGGGAGATAACACAGAATTGTTGGCCGCAGGTAAAACAAATGATGCTGTTTCATTATTTCTTAACTAGGTTTTGAGACTTTAGTTGCTACAAGGGAATTTGGTTTGAGTGTCCATCACGGAGCATAGAAAAATACTCATATGAAATCAAACACAACTGTTAATTTCCTAATGAGAAAAAATGTAAGACAGGAAAGAAGGTAAACGGTACAGTGACACACCCACAGTAGTGACGATCAGCACTCCCCAATGCAAACACAGCATATAAATATATACTGTACCATTGTTACACCTCTTTTTTCACACATCTTACGTTGTTGCTGCTTATGTGAAAACTAAGTAAAGTCTCTCTCTCTCTCTCTCTCTCTCTCTCTCTCTCTCTCTCTCTCTCTCTCTCTCTCTCTCTCTCTCTCTCTCTCTCTCTCTGTATCTTTTTGGTTCGGTCTCAGTCAGTGGAAGGAAAAAGCTGCATTGATAAATAGGTCAGAGAGCTTTTCCACCCCCCAATGGTTTCAGGCCCAGCTTGGCAAATTGAACATAATTAAGGCCCAAGGCAAAGGTTGCACTTTCCTTGAAATAGCAGGAGGAGTGGTGCAGAAGGTAGCTTGCTACAGGAGGAGACACGCTTCCATGCATGTTCAGTACCGCATGCCTGGGCACAGAGGAGCCACAGAGCCGCAGCCGTGAGAGGAAAATGAGGAGGAGGAGGAGGAGGAGGAGGAGGAGGGCTAGAAAGAGAGACAGAGAGAGAGGACGGCAGCCATTACAGAGCCAGGAAAACTCTCTGTACATGTCTCTCTCTATCAATCACACTCCTTCTATCTGACTCTCAGTTTCTAATTGATTATTTGCTCACACATTGTTAGCTATGTCTTGCTATGCCATACTGTACATGCACACGTAAAAGGAATAGTTTGACATTTTATTTACAATTATTTGCATTCTTGTCGAGAGTTAGATGAGTCGATTGGTACCACTGTCCTGTCTGTTGTTGAATAGACAGTTAACTTAACTTTGCATAAAGACTGGAAACAGATGGAAAAGACCCAGTTGGCTCGGTCCATGTGCAGGACTCATAAATTAATTATAAAATCTAGATGCCGGGCCCCTGCCTGCTTGGTCCCTGGCCGATTACTTTAAACGGTGATGACATCATGCACATAAAACCATGTTTTGATAAGCTTTTGAAACATAAAACTTCATGGGTTAACATTTTTACAGATTTTGTATAATGCTGATCAACAGGATAAAAAGCTTTTTTTGACTACGAGGGATCTTTTTGTTGCAGCATTGTAAATTGACAGCAAGGCTGACTGGTGACACAATATCCTGCTCTCCTAACACATCCATGGCTGGCTATTTCTTGGCCAGGGTTTGGTGACTTCCTGGAGTCTCTGCTGGTTGCCTGACAACTTCATGGTGATGACAAAATTCCAGGAAGTCATTGCTCCCCGCCAAGAAATAGTCCAACACATAACCCCCAGTCAAACTACAAAATGTTTGCGTTTCTGTTCTTTTATACAGATTAAACATACTTTATTTTAGAGGTGCTTTTCACGTTTGTACAGCGTCAGGCCAGCTGTTTCTCCCTGTTTCCTGTGTTTGTGCTAAGCTAAGCTAACAGGCTGCTAGCTGTAGCTTCCTATTTATTGAAAAGACGACAATGATATTGATTTTCTAATCTCACTGTCAGCAAGAAAGCAAATAACTGTATTTCACAAAATGTTGACAAAATGTTGAACTATTCCTTTAATACACCATTAACAATGAATTCATCATATTTTAAGGACAATGATGTTTTCTTCACTGCCTCATTCTACCTCAGCTTTATAGTGTTCACATTGGTGTCCACTAGTCTGGACGTACTGTTAGAGGGCTGGGATGCCAGGAAGCATTAGTGTCCCAGCATCCTTTGCTCCCGGGGCTTCACCTTGGCAGGGAGGAGACAGCAAGTTAAGGACGAGGAGGTACATGCCTGGGTGGAGGTAAGGTAAGTATCCGGCTCCACTGTCAGGCTGTACTGATGAAAGGAGATTACGGCGGGTTGGCAGTGTATTAAAAGTCAGCCTCCTTTCCCAACACAGCACCATCTCTATTAATGAGAACTGATGGAGAGCGAGGACTCCCAGCAGGAGATCTACATGGCATTATCTTTAGCTACCAACGCCATCACCTCCTCGCATTAGCTTTCTCATTAACTTTGTCATTAGCTTCCCCATTAGCAGAGAGTCCTTGATAACTGCTTAGATGCTTTCTGTGTGACGCTACATGATGGCATGAAAGGAGTTACCCACAAGAGTTTCTTTTACACTAAAGGTTAAATTCATTTTTGCATGAAAATTAAATGGTAGTATGAAAAGAAATGTGTTTGTGAAGCACTGCAGTTACGAATAAAGTAAATGTTGTCAAAGTATACGACTAAAATGTAGGGCTAAAAGCTAATGTAGTATACATTAGTAGATCTTTGACATGATTCATGATTATAGCTTTTTACCCTTAATAATAATGTAAAAGTTGCCCTTCAATAGCAGTGCAGGGAGCCATGACAAGTCTGTCGTAAAGTGCCATTCAATTCAATCGTCATGAAATAAATTCATACAAAAATAAATTTTGACTGGATTTAAGTGATTAACAAATAGCCTTTTCCCAAAAAGAGCATTATGAAATAAGTCAGTAACCAAAAGGGCAAACTAACAACATCTCTCATGCTCAATGCATAATGTCATGAGAGTGACAATTTGCTTATTCTCTTAATGCAGCCTTTTCACTCCTGAACAAATTGTATTATACATTTAAAATAATTTAAGATTGGCTTAATTGACATAATTAAATCTAACTAGATTGTGGAGTTCCACAACTAAATATTTGTTATTGCTTTGGATATTGAACATTTAATGTACATTTTATACAGTAGAGGAAGAATTTGTATTTTGTTTTACATTAATACCTTAAAAGAAATTCCAAATATCTGCAAAAATGTTAAGTGACATTCAACCTACATTGCTTCTTGGAATTGTCCTGCTTATTTCTTAAATGGATGTGCAGCAGCATCTCACCTGACACTCTGCCCATCACAGACACCCAGTGTGATCGGACGCCATCAGGCGATAGATTCACCATGGAGACGCAGCCAGGAGGCTCTAACTCAAACCTTCATCAGAATGTCAAGGAATGTCAGATAGAGAGACGGGAGAAGACGGAGAGAGGAGGGGAGGGAAGGAGAGAGGAGATACAGTAGCGTTATTCCCTAAGCACAGCAGGCTCAGCTGGCCTAAACAGTCCCAGTCCCCTCAGCCTCGTAAGACTAATGGCGGAAAATCACAACCTGGGGGGTTCGATCCTCTAAAGGGCCTCTGAGACCTGATTAATATGCAGCTTTTTGTGTGAAACAGACATAAATACATGCTCTGAAATGTGTGCATGCGCTCAGGTTACACACAAGCGTATGAACAAAAGCATTCAGAGCACACTCTAGTAAGCATGTAGATATGGTCTCACACACCCCGCTGAAAGCCGTGAAGGCACAAAAGACATTCATGCATATGCTGCAGTCACACACGCACAACGAGTCCCTTGCAAAAGAGGTAAAAAATATTGAGCTGTTTGCTCCCTGACTACACAGTTAAAGTAAGAAAACCAGACAGGTACCATCTCCCCGCCCTGCTGCGTGGTATATCTGAATGTGCTGTGCAGGCATTTTCGCCATCTCTGTTCTCTATGTATGGCTTCCCCTCCCCCCACCCTCTCCATCATACTGTATCCTCCTCACCCACACAGCAGGCTCCCCTCCCCCAGCCTACTCTCACCACCCCCTGGGAGGATGGAGCAACCAGAGAGAAATTAATTGAAATCTAAACCCCGATGCAGGATTAACTAAGTAGGTGAATTCCAGTTGTCACATAATCAGGGCTAGTGTACTATTTGACTTTCACCAAATGGGGCTGACTGAAACAGCGACCAGGGATAATGACAGGGAAAAAGGAGCCAGCTGCTGTGTCCCCCTCCCTCCTCTCTTTCTCTCTCCATCCCATCCCCCCTCTCCTCAGCATCTCTCTCTCCATCCCTGCCTCCTAACCACAGACGTAAATTTAGGATCTTTCCTACGGCCGACAAGCCATCGGTATGTGCACGGGGGATCTCAGCAGGGGTAAAATCACAAAATGTTGCAACCATATTTTATGACCTCCTTCCCTCCACATACACATTTCTGATATGGAGACAGATAACCAACGATAACCAACACCTGCTGGAGACTCTCTTTATCATTGACAATCTACTGTAACACTGATGGGAAATATTGTACCACATGCAAGCATGTGTATACATTCATGTCCATGAGTAAGAAGCCTGGATACCACATGGCAAAAAAAAAAAAGAGACAAATCATGAGGACACATCTTTCAATAAGCAGTTTCATATTACACATGTTGTGCAAAGTAACTGTGGTATTCACTGCACAAGCGTTTAGTGCTGCTGAAATGTACCCTTTTCCCAACTACCATAAATGCACTGTGGTATTTGGTTTTCTTTGAGACAACGGAGAAAGAAATGTTGAAGTAAAGTGGGTCAAACAGCACGCTGCTCTGATGAAGCATGACTTGCAGCAAAAAAAAAAAAAAAAAAGGCAAGCGCGTCAGAAGATTTTTTCTTTAACTTTCAGAGGATGAGTTAGATCAAGTAAATGCGTTTGATCTATTCTAAACGCGGAACACGTCCTCAGTTTAATTTTACACTGCATTGTACTGTATGACGGTCATTTTTAATCAGATGTTGATGCAAAAACAATAAACAATGGATCTCATTTAATATGAACTCAAAACAAGACGTGCAGAAAAAGGTGACACTCCAGCCCCCTTATTTAGCACTCACAGGCAGTATATAAATATTGCATAAATGGTTTATATTACACTATAATGTGGTGGTAAGCAGAGCGATAACTCCTTACCCACAAGTGGAGGCTGCTGTATAAACAAGCCAATAGTGAATGACAAAGTAAAACACAATTGTACTGATATAAATTACATCTTCAGGAGAATAGTAGTTATAATAGTTGACAAATACTGTCCACTAACACTTAAAATGTCCTTAATATAGCTTACAGCTGTATTATAGTGTGCTAGCAGTGAAAACGCTACAGTTAATATAAAATGCTACTATTAAAATGAATACAGCATCTCCTGGCCCCCGTTTATATTTTCAAAGGTTGGTATAACACAAATGGAGAAGACATATTGACATTTTTCAAGTACATTTTTTTGTGTTAAAATTGTTGCCACAGTTGGAATGCAATGCTGCTGCTACTATCAATAAAACGATTACAATTCTGTATCATTTCATTCTGTTTGCAAATCAATATTGTGGCAAGTGGTCTGTGTGTGCGGGGGATTGTCTAGGTGTGGACAGCAGTGGGTGTGGGCAGCGTCAGTACAGCAAAGCAAGCTGCCAGCTATCCAGTTGATAATATAGCTTGGGCTTATGCCCAGTGAGGTTGACCTCGGACTGTTGGCTCGCAATGTCATTTACCACCTGCCTCTCTCTCTCTCTCTCTCTCTCTCTCTCTCTCTCTCTCTCACACACACACACACACACACACCCACACCCACACACCCCGCACAAACACAGTCCTATCGCTGCCTTCAGCTCCACCATATGACACATATACGGACGTATCCCTTGGTGGTGGGAGTGCTTGTGCATGCTAGAGGGTACCTGTGTGGTGGACTTATACGTGTTCAACAAGCGTCAGTGTGTTTATGTCATGATAGGAAATTATAATCAAGGAAAGAGTTTTGAACTCAAGTTAGGCTCATGAGAAAATCATTGTCTTATGTTTCTGAGAAAAGAGGGCACAGGTAGAAAAAAATAGCATAAAAAACACGCCAAAACAGACACAGACACAGACACAGACACACACACACACACACACACACACACACACACAGATTCAGAAACTTCCACAGAGCTGTGGGGTGAAGAGGTATGGAGCAGCATACCTGGACAGATGGCACGCAGTCATCCCGTTGGACCAGCCATCAGAGCGCTGCCCGAGAGGAAGAACACAACAGAAGCAGTTTCATCTGCTCTACTCACACACACACACACACACACACACACACACACACACACACACACACACACACACCTAGAATCCATTTCTACAATAAAAGAACACCATATGGACCCTGACACAAGCACGTGTGTGCATTCTTGTCTATGTTAAGTCACTGAATAAATACAACGGAAATCACAAAAGAGTACATGTTTGTATAAATATGTCAAAGTATTTGCACACCGACTGTACAGCTACATGTCACAGGCTGTAAAATAAACCACTGGAATGGCACATATGAAAAATGAGAAAACTCTTCACCGCAAACACCAAAAAGCAGGAAGACCTGCAGCATTGTAATATTTAGTGTCACAGATAAATCATGGTACAAATCCGGGGATAGGTTTATGCCTGAACTCTGACACCTGGATTCATTTCATCCCATCTAATTACGATTGATTTTTGTTCAGTCAAATGTTTTACTGTGGGACAGACAAGAGGCTGTGGTTGTTGCGTCTCTGCCGGGTAAAAAACCTGCCTAAGACTCTGATGCTCTCCGTTACAGAGAGGAGCGATGGATAGAGTGGCTAACAGACTACCAAACCCCACTACTCCAGCCGAAATCACATTTCAAAGCATAGAGGAGTCTATTACGGGAAATTAGAAAGGGCTTGGATCTCAACAAGCCCATCCTTCAATTTTATTGAGTCGTCTCAGTAGCTGTTGGTGTATTGTGAATACTTGTCAATAACAATTTGTCTACATGTGTTGTGTTCACTAACAGCACAGAGTGTTTATGTGCAGCTGACAAACATGTACACATGTGTAAATGCACATACACACTGTTGAGACTTGTCTCCTCCATCTTGCCCTTGGGAACAATAGGAGAAGAATGTTTTAGGTTCATAGTGCAGCTCAGAGGACAAATTGCTACGCATTGCAGATTTTTGAAACCATAAATGTGAAGCATTTCCTTGTAATGTGTGGTGTTCTTTAATGCACTGTTTTAAAGATATAAAATGATGTCCCCCAACAAAGTTAGGAAACCTGAAATTGTCACCATTTAGAGAGGCAGGAAACTAGAGGGCAGACTGCACAAGGGAATGTTGATGCGTGGTAAATCTTTAGAGGAGATATGAGCCTCTGATGCCAGTATTATCTACCCTGAATGAAGTCAAGTGAATTGCATGTGAACCTTCTGTCAATTATTGCTGCTTTCATTTGCCACATGTAATATAAAAGCAGAAAGAGTGGTGACAGAAATTTCTTTCCTTCTTTAGATCTGACGTGGGAATAGTCTGCAATTTAAATGCAAACAAAAACATCCTTTTCCCCACAGGCTGTGGCTTCATTCTGAGGATATATAGGCAAAGGCACCTTCATGCTGGCAGCTATACTCACTCCTAGCCCTCTTCCCTTCCAATCTTTGGGTTTCAATCATACCTAGACCCCCTCCAAATATCCATCCATCCATCCCCTCTTTCATACTCCCGCTGTCTGTCTGTGCCTGCAGAGAGCCACTGCTCACAATCCATGTGCATCGTGTCAGATAATTTTGTGGAGGCCAATCAATAATGCAACCGTAAATTTCATTTAAATAAACATTAGAGGCCTACTTAATTAATGAAACCTCATCTGCAATTTGTCAGTGTCAGGAGTGCTAACTCCTTTGATGTTGGTATGAATATTCTTTTTCAGAAAATGAGGCACTTGCACGATTAGTTCTTATTGTGGCGTTAGACTATTCCTACATTCTCCGCTGCCGCCTGAATTTGAGAGGACACAGCGTCACCAGATTAAAATCATTTACTTTGCAGGGAGGACAATGAGAGGCCGTAAAATTAATGTGAGGAAACATCATGAAAAATAGCAAGGTGAATATCTAATGAATCTAATCTACATACAAGCAACCTGATAAAATGCTTGAGCAATTTCAAAGGCCATATATCAAACAGTACACGACATTAACATCGAATCAATATCTGAGAGGTCCACACCCATAAGCAATAACGCTGAGCATTAATAACCAGCAGGGGTATGAGAGATAAATAACTAGAAATATAAAACAACACACTGTCATACTGTGAGATGAGTATCTGACCTGCCCTTGTCAGTGAGCAGAGAACAGCTGCTCATGACCCAATTTCACGTGGATACATAATTCAGTGGCGAGCTATAAGACTTCCACACCACTATAAAAATATTCATCAAAACAAGTTAGCAAATCTATTTCAACAGATTCACTTACGATCCCTCGTTTCGACATTGCAACTGCTTCATTAGTTGGGAGAACTACTCATAAAAGCTTCACTGACCCAAATAAGTCAAGTTGATCAACGCATTGCCCAAGTTGATAAGTTTAAAAGATTTAAGATGGAATAAAAAAGACTTGACTCATTAACCATGAAAGTCAAATCAGACTGACAGCAGTTCAACTAATACAGAAATTAATATAACAGCAGCAGTCACAGTGGAAAAAGTGTTTGGAAGTGATATTTCACCAACACATCAATCAAAAAAAGAGAACAGTAAATTATACATTTAAAATGTGTCTGCTAATTAAAAATAGAGGATTGAAATATTTCATCATCTGCATCTCCTTTTTCACTGTCCAATTTTGAATAAACCAAAACACCAATTATACTGCAGTTGTTCTAGCTGTGGTTCTGTTGTGATACAAACAAATAAATGGCAATTAAATGTTCACCCATAACAACAAACAACAATTTGTTGGGAGGACAATATGCCTAAAATGTGCCCTTGTTTCAATACCCAAAGCACTTGAGTACATTATTTTGGGGCATGTGTTTTCAAAAATGCTTGTGCACCAACATATATCCATCAGATACATCTATTCACAGACTGCACATGATATTTATGAGGCAAGAGGCAATATGTGTTCTCCACCACGAAATAGAAAGATTTAACTAGTTCATTGAGATATCTGGAGAAATAAATATTGTAGAAAATACAAATATTATTTTATATATATATATATATATACATATATATATATATATATATGTATATATATATATGTATATATATATATATATATATATATATATGTATATATATATATATATATATATATATATATATATATATATATGTGTGTTGAAACACTTTGTACACAGGCATTTTCACCAACAGACTGCATCTTTTACACAGAAGCATGCAAATGCAGTTCATTCACTTTTCAGCAAAACCAGGTTACAGAACAGAGCCAAAAACTGATTAAGGCTCAGGTATGGAGACAGAAAAAGGAAAGTGGAAATCACCCCAATCCCTAATTTTTGGGACACCTGAAATAGGCCAGAGGCTGATTTCCTCCTATCAGAGGAGCCCTGGGAAGCCTGAGAGACTGGAGGGAACAGAAGAGGGGGAGGAGGGGAAGGAGGGGGAGGGATGATGGCTGCGGTGGGGGGATTCAGCGGGGCCTTAAGTGTGCTATCATAGGCGTCTCTTGTGCCTGCCTGCTTTATTTGCAGTAGTCAGGTTAATGAGTCCACCAGCCCACTTGATGTTGAGAGGCCTGCCACAAAGAGTTGCCTCATTAGAGCTAGCCTGGCACGCTGCTCTGAGACAAAGGGACATTCACGCTTCTGAATGCCTTTACGCTCCTCAATGCTGCCAGCCTGCAAGGGCCAACGCCGTGGCATAGCCCCCTGCACACGTCCTGGCTCCTGGCCAGCCACACCACGACCCTCAGCCTGGCTGGCTGGACTAGCAGGCTGCTGCAGCGCTGCTAAGCATTGGTGTGAAGGAAAGCTTCACCAGCAACAGCCTGCTGTGTGTTAGCGTGTGTCTTTTAAAGAGAACTGGGAATTTGCAAAAGCCACGGCAGGAGTCCAGCCGACATGCTACAATATCAATGACTGCGATTGGTGCTCCGACTCTCAGGATGTGTGTGACTGAGCTCTTCCCCTGCTTTCCTCCTCGCTGTATCTTTGCATTCCCTTGCTGTGGGCTTCAACTCAACACTCCTCACTTTGTGAGCGAACCACCTTGTTAAAACAACTCACTGCTAACAAATCTTCAATACATAAATAAAACCATATCAAATGCTACAAAGCTATCAAGTCTTGTTCATAATGTACAACAACAAAAATCTATATTGTGACACACAAAAATAGCTTATAATATATATTTAAAATATTGTGGTTAACCCTGTTATATCTGAAATGTCACTCATATATGTAATACAAAGGATCACTTTTCAATGTATCCTTCACAATCCATTTCAAAGGTTAGTCACCGATCATAAATCCACCGCAAAACACAAGATAATACATCACACTTTTACAAAATACTGTGCATGGACATAGAACCATAAGGGAGACATGAACAAACACCCATATTTCATGATTGATGCACTGGCAAAGATCCAGTTCACCACTTCCATGCAAGAATACAAAAATCCATTTCTCTCAAGGCTTGGGGTCAGGAGTTAAATATTTTCTGCATAGGCAATCCGCTCTTTCTGCCACACTATTTATAGCGCAGGCAGAAACAGCTGAGCTGACTGCAGTGATGTCACTTGCGCTGATGGAATGCTTTGTTCCACAGCGTGTGCGCATGCCACCTGGGTCTGTGCGAGCTGCGAGGGGAAGCTCGATGTGGGAGCCAAGATGGCTGACAGTTGCCCCATTTTTCAAGTGTAAAAAAACCCCCCATCCCTATCTCTTTGAACCAGGCTGCCCACAGACCCGTATACAGTACATAACCTTATAGAAGCGTTCTTTCCTCCGTCATGCCTCTGTGTGTTAATGTCATGAAAGGTATCAGTATTTGTGGCTTCCATTTGGAGCGGAGCGCTCATGCCAAAGTAGGATAACATCAGGGTTACCACACACACTGCAGCTGAATCGGAGAGACTAACACGCAGGATCTTAAAGCATTTCACTGTTTGTCACTCAGTGCATTACATGCATACGGTTGAGGCGTTGAAGAAGTACTATATCCATATATATTTTTAGTAAGCCTTTGGGCTTCTTTCAGTGTCCCTAAAAGAGCATGGTTGCCTGGCAACCATTATTGTTGCCATGGAGATTCATGTGTTGGCAGCTGCTGCAATCAGCATTAACTCAAGGCACATATTCTCATTCCGATAGTCAGGCGATGGGAAGGCAACTAGGACAGACAGTCAGAGAGGGATAGTAATCAGTGTGAAACATATGCTCCTCCATTACTCGCTGCATTAATACAATTATATCAAAAGAAATTTATGGCTGTGCTTTGGTGCAATGATCACATTGCAGGCAGAGGCATAAAATTCCACCTCATAACGGATCCCCACTTTCATTAAATAAATGGCAGCAGGCTGTAACACAATGGAAAACAATGCCATTTTGCCTGTGACATAAACATATTTGTTAAAAATGTCTCCGTTTAGAGTCACATTAGAGACTGTAAATGTGTGTGTCTTTTTTTTCTTTCTTTAAAAGCATCAAGGTGAAAAGCTGTTTACACTCTGCTTCAGTAACGGTTAATAACAATAAGAAAAATAGTGTCCCTGCTGTGAAATACATAAGCAGCGCTTACAAATGGTGATGACAGTGTTGTTTATGTAGCCTGTTAAATAATTTCTCAAGGAACCTTCTTGCACTGAACTAACCATACACCAACTGAGAGACAGTCAGGGTTATGTTTAGTTATACATTTCTGAATAAACAATATTTTTAGTAGCTCTCTGCCAGCTGCTGCTGATTTTATTTCAACCTGTTGGGGGATAAGTGATATTTACCCTTTTCCATTGTTCATATGGGTACTACTGGAACAATTGCAGCCCTGTTGAGAGTAGACACGCATAGGAATCATAATAGCAGTTATTTCCTCTCTGGGTTTTTTTTTCCAGGGCCCAGCTCTTTCCGTCATTTTACTGTTGACATCACAGAGCTATGTGGGGATAAAGAGGCAGAGAAAAACAATAACAGACCCATTGACCCCCATTTCACAAACCTTGGGGGTATCAGAGAAATCCACTTACAAGGCTGGAACAGACCTGCTGATTGGGCCTCAATGGGCTTTGTATTAGGGAGTAGTGGGAATGCAGCGGAAGGTCCTGACTGCTGCCATTTCAGAGCGAGGATGTTTCTCCGACTGATAGGGCATATTTACATCTCACCCCCTGTGCACCTTGGAGGAGATGACAATGCTGAACTGTATCTCGAATCAGAGGGACAATTGGATAAGCGTGCAATGCAGTTATTGAACTATACATTAATCCACACTGTGCCTTGTCAAATCAGTGATCTGATCATATCACTCCTGCTGCATCTATTTGAGCAGCAGCTCTGGAAAACAAGCTATTAGAGCAAAATGATTTTTAGAAGCATTAGCATCTGTGTCCAGAATTAATTAATTAGTTTATTTCAACTACTGCTTCATGGACGATGAGAGTATTCACTACATTTAAAGATATGTAGGGCTGTTAAAGCACACCATGCTTACGCCGCTCATCTCAAAATCGTATGAAAGACAGGGGTTTCCCTTTCAGCACACCAACCCCTACAACATCTACTTCACTAAAAAAGAAAACCTTAGGTTAATGATTTAGTAAATTTCCCCGCTCTTACAGCTTTAATTGCCCTACACAAGAGAAACATGGCTTTGAGAGTCAGACGTGATAATCTCCCGGCATAAGCATTAGAATGGAGGCTCACCTTGCTTTCTCAGGATGCTGCTGGTTGACATTTAACATCACAGAGAGAGGGGAGGTGGAGAGCCAGGTGCCCTACATGCACATTTGACCCCCTGCTAATGTCAGAGGGGGAAGGTCCCACACACTCATCCTCGATTCACTCGCACAAAACACTGCAAGGGCGCATAGTACAAAGTATCTGTCTCAGTGATTACAGACAGGATTCAGTTTCCTGTTTTATAGGTTCATGAAGCGGGAGGCGCAATTCATCCAAAATATCACAATTCTAGATAACACATCATTTTTAGAATTCAGGTTAATGTTGCTAATGTCAAATATAGGGTTAATATTGTTTGATAGTAGGAAAAATAAAGCTTTATGTGATCATAAAGAGCATTCTATGAGGACACTTTTGTGTCTTATAAATTTACCTAAACTAAGTCATATCACAAACCACCTACACAAAATGTACTCTCTAGACATCCTCTCTAATATATTATTCTTTGAAATTACAGGTAGTGTTGAATGTGTAATTTTAAGAGAAATTAAAGCAAAGCTATAGGTGAACAATTTAATTCTGGGCGAAAAGCTCAATGTCTGCAAGGGAAGATGCACACTTTGGAGGACACACAGCCAGCAGGCCTGTAACCCAGTGCAGATGACCTGGTTCTGCTTGCACGCAACCATGAAATAACAACTGCTGTTTGGTGTTTGATGTTAGCTTGGGGAGTGTACTGTCCCTGCTCAGGCTAAGCAGCCAAACGTTATGGTCAGGATTTCTTTGAAAAAATAAAAAGACGGAAAAACAATTGCAATGAGGCTATCCTGAAACCCTGCAGGATTTACTGGGTTATCCTACAATTCTGGAGTCTATAGATTGCAGCTCAGGACTGGTGGCATGAAACATTGAAACACAAATAATCAGTTTTTTAGAACACACCAGACGTCATTTTGATATTGAACTCCTAAAAACTGCTGAAATGCATAATGCATATTCATGAAGAAAGAAGCAATTACATGTGAACATGGTTTAATAACATAAGAGCGTATAACTACTTTTATAAACAACAGTTATTGATATTGTTGTAGCTGCACGGTTACCATAACAACCACGCTTTGTGATATAGGAAAATTGTGCTTTGTTGAGTTTTTATTCGTTCATTTTTACAAACTAATGTACGTATGAAATTGATTTGTGTCTCCAAACGCAATTTACAAACTGTGACACAAATGCCAATACAAATACACTGAATGCATTTTATTCATAAATTAATTGAATTGTTCTTAAGAACAAATATCAAGACAAGCGTTGAATGGAAAGTAGTTAAAGTGGCAATCCTTAAGATTTCAGTCCTTGTTTATTTAGAATTTCTATTTGAGTGAAAACAAAGGACTTGTGCTCAGAGTTCAGCAGTCTGGAGTCACGGGCTGAGTCCGAAATTCCATGCTGCTTTCCAGAATTGTGTGCATAGTTTCAATTTGGTGTGTATATACAACGGAGAAAAACTGTAATACAGCTTTTATTTCCAGGAATGTTGCCATAGACACCTAGTTCGTAATACTGCAAATATTTGAATACTGCAATACTTTCTTCAGTGGGCCAGGCTCAGTCACCCTTGTGTCGCCTCCTTCAGTGATGACTTACTTAAATCTAAATATTCAAGATTGCCATTTAATACATGCAAAAGCTTCTTACGGTCCTGATGTAAATTAGATTTGGGCACAACATAACTGAAAGAAATTGTCATTATTTTAATCAAATATTCCATTAATAAATATTCCATATATTTCTACTCAACCTATGGAAATACACAGTATGCTCCCTCTTTCTTATGTGGTACTGCATGTATGTTTACCTGTCTGTGTTGCTTTTGTAACAATAGAAGAAGCATCTTTTGATTTCAGCAGGAAACCAAAACTACTTTTTTTAAACTCAACGTGTATATTCAGGATTGTAGTGACTGCTTCTTACCAAACTGACTATTGAGTATATTTGAGTTTAAGAGAATTCCAATGCAACTAAAAACACATTAGAATTTGTTAAAACAATTACGCTAATATTTTTAAGTTGCTGTCTAACATCTATCAGCAACAAATCTGTACAAATATGAAAGCACAAATACTCATCCAAATCAAACTTCAGTTCAAACAGTTATTCTTTATTTAAATCAAATTGTTACCAAACAAATATTGTCATATTTTTTCTTTAAACACGTTAATTATAGGACGACTGCACAACTATGCTACAATTACAATTATTCACCAATATCTGATGTGTAAAAAAGAAGTAATGCCAACATGTCAAACAAGCTTTGATGTACATTTTATGCAGAATGATATAGTACAAAGAGCAACATCGTTTAAGCTGTGTGAGTCTGGGGAAGGGGGGGGGTGATGCATGATGCAAAATATAAGGGGGGGGCTGATGGAAAGGCTGCGATTATTAAGGCTCCTCGTTGCTAAAACTGATGCAACTATAACGCTTACAGCTGCAGAGCCTGCAGCTGCGCACATTTTACTACATAGCACATTTTCGTCTCGATTTGCTTTCCAATTCGTTACACTGCTTCCCAAAAAGACTAACACCGATGCTTATTGAGGAGCCTTAATGTCTACAAGTACGTTTCAAATTAGAGTAATGCATGCTAATTTACCCGGTGCTAAATGTTAATTGGTCTTGAGTAAAAATGCAGTTGTTTCCTTTTCATTTTAGTACATTCTTAAACAGGTACGTCTCGCGTGGCCGTGCTGCTGATGCAGGCCTGCTTATAGGATTTACTGTCAGCAAATAACGGAATAGCTTCGGTCGAAAACGCACGTAGAGAAAAACAGCATTTCGATGTCGCCTTCGAGTTTTTGCACTTGTTCCTGTAGGACTCTGCGTAAAGAAAGCCGTGCATAAGAAGGGCGTTTCGATCCTGCAGCCTCCGTGTGTTTCTTTTTTTTTGGTGTAAACGAATGGATTCACGATGATAACGCGCTGCCACTGACTACATTATTTTATGCAATTTCGTCAGATCGGCTCGGTGCTGTGCAGGCGGCTATAACCTCTTTTTGTCCGTTGAGTCCTCAGGTGTGGAGAACAACGTGTCACTGAGACAGGAATCCCATTCCAGAGCTGTTAAACGCATATCCAGCAGAAGAGTGAGACAGATGGACGGTGTACAGTTTAATAACAAGTCCAAATCCAGTCTTACTTGGCCGTGTGTTTCCATCCGCCGACTAACTGCTGCACAGGACCCCAACTTCCTCGATTAGGCTGCAACTTTTACAAACTTCCACCTCTGTCCAAATGATGGAATTTCCATCTGCAGCCACTAGTTATTATACTTTCTTTCTCTCCCACTTCTTTCCCCCCTTCAGGCCACCCCTCTTACCCCCTTTTTTTTAAACAGGGGGCCCAGTGACTGGCTCTTGATTAATAAATGTTTATGTGTTTTGAAGTGCGGGACAAAAGGGGTTGGCCTGTGACCCCTAGGAGCCCCGACCTTGTGCGGGTTCATTGTGAGGCGCTGGGAAAGGGGCTTTGGGACGGAGACCCCGGGCCACTGACCCAAACACATCCCAGAGCCCTGCCATTCATGTGCGCACCGCTGCATGTCGCCCCGCAGCTCCCATTGTTTCAGCGGGAACAATAGCGTCCCCCCCCCCCCCTCCCTCTCTTTCAGAGAGAAAGCAGCTTTCAAACTTCCCTCTACATGTAGCCTGATGCAAGCCCCAGCAGACTTTCCCTCTAACCCTTCAAACAGCTAAAGAATAAAAAAATGTTGACAAAACGTTAACGCTGTTAGTGGTAGCCCACGTTGCATCACACGCCAACGTTGCATCATTGCACTGACTGGGTTCTTGCAGCCGTCAAAGGCCAACACTGTAACAGAGTGAAACAATACAACAGTAACGGAGTGAAACTGTGAACGAGATAATGGATGTGCAGAGGATGACGGGAGGAGGGAAGTCGAAGAAACAAAGCGTGAATAACACCTCGGCTATTTCTAATGCTGGAATCAGATATATATATATTAATAGGTCGGAGGTAATAGGCATTAGCGGGCCTGTGTGTTCCGCCTTGGCTACAGGGTTAGTGAGGTTACTCAAATGACATCATACATGGGGCCCTGGTTTCGATTGGGTCTTTGCCTGGGAGTCAATCACGGCAGGAAGTGAAGGGGATACAAAGAGCAGTGCAGGACTGCAACTTGTTTCAATCAATGGCTGCATCAATGTTGAACACCCAACCAAGATTATACCTATAACTACATAGCCTCTGTCCTCAAATCTGTCCAACAGAAAGAGCGTAAATGCTAGAAAAGTGTGCAAACAGAAATGAAAATGATTCATTTACCCTTAAGATCAAAATAGGGAGAGATTATTTTCATTATAGGCCTGAAATACATTATAGACAAAACAGAAAAAAACCTTGCTCAGATGATCTGGGCAGGATCAACATACAATTGGACCAACATAGTTTAGCCAAGAAATTGAGTTGCAATAGCGGCCAGATGCGTGAAACTGTAACGCACTAATGGACCTCTCAAGACAAACGGCATTAAACATGATTAATTGTGGCCGGCTAGGTGACGATCCCGCTACACACAGTCCTAATGTAGAGCTTCACTGGATTATAGAATAGTTATTGCTGCACATATAACTGTAACATATCTACTGTAACATGTTACACTGCACACTGAGAAGCAGTTTAACGGCTACAAAATACGTGAAAATGTGATAGAAATAATAATATAAAAACACACTCGACATAGGCTATAGGATTTTCCAGAGCGCGCATATATATTTGCGTTTCAGTGTGCGCGTATTCGTGGGCTATGTATAAAATCATGTGTGCGCGCGTGTGCATGTGAGGAGAGAGAGAGAGAGAGAGAGAGAGAGAGAGAGAGAGAGAGAGAAAAAGAGAGAGAGATTTTATTGTAATGCACAGAACGACCTGCCCTCTTTTGAAAAAAGCAAGAAAGCGCAGCCATGCTTTGCAGAGGCTCTAGCATCGCTCTCATTGGTAGTATGAGCTTCTCGCCAAACGGAGTCTTTGCTTGTCCGCCGCCACTCCGAAAGGAACCGGGAATACAAGCGACTGCCTCCGCGATGTAAAGATCTGCAGTGAGGTATTAATGCTAAAGTGAAGTGAAATACAGCAGAGCACGGATACATATTAGCAGAGCGCAGTGTTCTGGGATCCACTACACGGCGTGGACCAAATCATGGTGAGTATCTGATGCTTGCGTTTGCTTTATGCTCGACCTTTTGATCAAATATTCATGAGATGAACGTGTAGTCTTGCTTCACCCGTTCGTAGAATATGTATTTCAATAGTTCAGATGAGAATACTGATCATTTTTTTGTCTGCAGAGAGGTGTTTGTTCTTTACGCTCCCACATGCACGTTGCACTTGCCATTGTTATTGCGGGCTTTTGGGGGAATGAACCACTTTAGGAAAGAGAGCGAACAAAAAGAAGGCACTATAAAAAGCATCACTAAACCCGAGCAGAGTGGACAGATCGTTTTATGTCGACGGTTGCATAATCAATAAGAAGGGGAAAGAGGACGGCGGATTTCTGAGCCACGTCGTTTGTTCGTTGCGCGGCGCTAAAGGACAATAGGGGTCGTGTTCCTGTCGGTGGCCAGTTACATAGAAGGACCCGAAATATGGTGATGTGCTGACGAGCCGTGATGAGGCTCCAAACGATGGCCGATACGAGAGATGCCGGATTTTCAGGGGACGTTTCCGTCTAAAATGGCGTTTCCCTTTGTTTCTGCGTCCCTCTCATCTCTGTTATAGCGAGTGGGTAATGCATTGCAATTACCATATCTGCGAGCCTGCGCCTCTTCATTTTCACTACACTGCTTTACACGCAGGGGATTTTGCTCTTTAATGGTAAAACACGGGGCTGTCAGATGTAGAACGGGTCCCCAGGATGATGAGCTCAGAGGCTCCGGCAGGCTCAGACAGGGAAGCAGGTGATTGTTAATTAGGAGTAGACAGCACTGACTTCATTTGAATTTCAGCAGTTTTTAGCCTGCAATCGTAGACATGCAAATCAATAGGTTCTCTGTCTGCATCACTGCAGATAATACTGGATTATGATCGCATTTGATCTCGTATCTGTGTCAGCCCACATACAATAACGCAATTATTATGAAAGTAATGTATCCTTTGATGCGCATGTCAAGCATAACCCTCGTGACAGATGCAATACTATTGACTTATTAAGTGTCATTTTTAAAATAGTATTCCAAGCACTAAAAATCAGTCGCAGCACATCACATCAAACAGCGGGCTCAGGATGACACGAGCATCCCTCCCTCATCCCAATGTGTGTGTGTAAAGTGTAAGAGAAGGAGTGCATGTGCGCATGCCCGTGCATGAGTGTGAGTCTGCAGTGTGTTTGTACGTACACGCGTGTGCTCCTCTTCTTTTTTTTTTTTTCTTTTTTTTTTAATAGTGCAATGTTGCATAACCGTTCTCAACCAATGCCAGATTCAGGGCTTCACAATTTGCGGGGCCATTGTTGGCATTTCCTCTGTTGGCCCGTAAACTCACACACACGCGCACAAACAAGTTCACAAAGCAACTGCAGGACTATTAACACATTTCGGCGATGAACGTTAATACTCCGAATAGGAAGTCGTCAATTTCCCTCCTAGTTTCAAGGACACAGGGTAGTCATGAGGAGGACGATGGGTAATATAGAGGAACATCTGTTTGCCCGGTGACGTCAACACCCCCCCTTTTACACCCCCCACCCAACCCAACCCACCCCCCCCCCCCCCCCTTCCCAATCCTCTTGTGCTGAAGGCAGATGCCTCATTTGTTAGGCTGGAGCACCATTAATCCCAAAGTCAGAGGAAAAGACCGGACGGAAAGAGATCAGTCCCATTTAGGCGGTGTCAGTGCTGGGCTCGCGCTGCACTGCTCGGTCTCGGTGTCCCGGTCAGTTTGCTGTTGGGGAGATGCGCGTGCAGGGGCGCATGTACGTATAGAGCACCGCTGTGTTCAGGACAACCGCAGTTACCACGGCTCTTCAGCTGCCCAGTTTGCAATTTGCGGCAGTTTTTAACGTATGACCCGCAACTAGCGGCTGCATGCTTGTGTGTTTGCGTGCGTGTGTGCCTGTGTGTGTGTGTGTGTGTGTGTGTGTGTGTGTGTGTGTGTGTGTGTGTGTGTGTATGCGTTATGTGACTAGGAAAATCAATATTTTGGACATGGACAGTGACTTTTTTTCTGTATAATGGACGCCAACTGATTTTTTTTAACAGGTCAATGGGGAATATGAGATTTTTGTCATCTGCAATTCTTTGTGAAGTTCATGACGCATTTTGTGTTTTCTTTTTTTGTAGGTGCATTATGGGATAATGGAGGACTTTTACGCTTTCTGCACTTTTGGACAAAGCAGTCGACGGAAAAGCATCAAACGGAGTCCTTTTCCGCCTGCAAAAGCGGCCTGGGACTTATAACCACTTTGCCCAAAAACTACCTGGCTGTTTTGCGTTTAAGTTATTCCTGTAAACTAACCTCTTGTCCCTACAATTGAATGTTGTGGGGTGTTTTTTTTTTTTTTTACATAATACGGTAGACTTGCACAACAACCGGGAGAGGATTTGATCTCTTTGGACCCGTGCTTGGGATTTTTTTTCTTTTTTACATTTTTGACCAAACTTGACATCCCGATACAGTTTTTAGTCACACAACACGGGCCTCAAAAGCTGCAAAATTATGTGATTTATAATTGTAAAAACAGATTTGACGGAAACGTATACGAAGTGTCTGGCCGCTTCCCACAGCAGAGTGAATGCAGCTGGACACACACGACACATTCATGCACACATGCATGCAAACACACACAGACGAGCGGGTTGTGTCTCTCCGTGTTCACAGCGGACCTTGATTTAATGTCTTACAATTAAGGCACGCGGTGAATGCCAAGAGATTATCCTTCTTTCTTCGGATGTCTGCAGATCCAAAAAAACACATCACATCTTTTAACTAATTACATTTCTTGACAGCAGTCTATTGGTGTTGCTTTCTCAGTAAAGGTTTGCTTCTGTCGTTTCAAACTGTAACGCATTACTCATGTACCGTCTCTTTCCCCCTCTCGTCCAACAATAAAGTAAATACATACAACCATTTTAAAGCTCTGTTTTTTTCATGTGGACATGCATGTGATGGCTGCTGTGTGTGTGTGTGTGTGTGTGTGTGTGTGTGTGTGTGTGTGTGTGTGTGTCTGCGTGCGTGCGTGTGTGTGTGTGTGTGTGTGTCGGTGGGAGCTGTCCATCCTCACACAGGCTTCCCGAAAGCGCTGTCCACCTTCTGTGGTGCTGAAATCTGCGCACCACAGATCAGCCTTTTGTTTCACTCGCCTGTCGGTGCAAAGGCGGAAATGGCTCAACTATTTGACTGTAGTAGAGGAATGCAACCCGGGCCCGGCAACATATAAACCGAATACACACAGAAACATAACTAGGCTGAAAAAAATAAATCATTCTGCAGTTATTTCATCTAGCAGGTAGTCGAAGACTTCACTTCTCTTAAATCGTAAAGGAAGAAATGTGCAAACGGTGTGACGGTGGTGTAACTGATTTCTACGGCGTTTTGAACAATAATACCTCAAAATAAAAACACCACCGCGATTAAGTGACATTTACTGTCGCTTATTTAGAGAGAATTGTTGAGCAGATCTGCAGTGGAAACAAGTGAACATCGTGTCCTAGCGACACATTCTTCTCCCACTTGCTTTGGAAAAAAAGAAAGAAGGAAACATGTAATATTCGCAGTGAAGCAGGTCCAGTCTCGCCATCCTGCAATAACCTAAAACGGCCTTGCATGACAAGTATATTACACTATGATTTATTTGAACTGCATATTCATTTCCATAGCACGGTGCCAGTGTGGAATGTAAATGAGGAAGTGGGCTAAGGACCTCTGCAGATACGAACTGAAATGTCTGATTAGATTGATAAGAGGTTTGGAAACAAAACCTTTTTGCATTTGATGAATGCAATAGCTAGAGAGTCGTATGGCATGTTCGCTGGATGAAACAACATCCTCCAATCGCAGTGTGTCGCCTAGTGGCGTTCAGGGGCGCTGCAGTCTGTTAATAAACCGTGATAGAGGATAATGCTTTTTATAGAGTTGAGAATTTGACAAACAACTGGAATTATGATAAGCTGGAGCTACACTTCACACCATTTAAGTGCTGCATTTGTTTATGTTGTCACTCAAGACAGATAAAATGCACATAAGTGCAGACTTTGACAGCAGACAATCACATCTTGATTAATGCACATCATCGCTGAGAATGGCAGTAGGGGTGATGGATGGAAGAAGGGCCTGATGGGGAGGGGGGGGGGTTATCCAATCAATTCACCAACATATTAATGTTTATTTCCTTTAATCCTTCAAATAAGCAATGAGTGGTGAAGGCAATCAACGATAAGGCGAGAGGAAATACGAGAGTTCATCTATATTCGAAAATAATTAAATGAGGAGAGACTTACTGCCAGTCCTAAACTACTAAAAAGTAGAGCAAAAGAGCATTAATCTTTGATGCGTGTGATCAGGTGCTACAATCTTAAAAATGACACGAGTGAGTGCCAATGTTGCAGGCAGCTGCAACATTTACCAGTAAATGAAACTGCAACTTGGCCGCCTCTAGAATAAATAGAGCAGCCTACATGTCATGTCATGAATATGGCTCACTGGTGGGTCTCGATGTAGAGCACCGCATGACAAAATTGAACTTTCGTATCAAGTCCCTACAGCCTGAGAGTCTGGCTTCCACTGATAACCAAAATCTTCAAAGTTGAATAAAATCCACAAGGCTGCCATAAAGCATGTTCATCAAGCTCAGCCTCAGCAGCTCCAGCGATGCACTTCCCCATCGCAGGTCACTGCCTGCCCTCTTGTGGTGAAAATGGAAAAAGCTTCATTTGGATGCACAAGAGATTCATTTTAAATGGGCAATCAAAAACTAAATTGAATGAATTACCCAGTGATTAATTATAATCAGTCTGAATTAGACAAACCTGAAAAATGGACAGTAAAAGTCTAATAAATTTCTAATTTGAAATGCATCTAGTACATTAAATACTTTACTAAGTAATGCGCCCACACAAAGCCCAGTGCATTGAACGTGGATTAAAGATCTTGAACTATATATTTAGGTCTTTGCAGGGCTATGTGCACACATGGCAAAAGCACAATATCAATCCTGTTGTCTGTTTGGAAGTTTCAGTAATGGTTCGAATGCTTCCCCTCATGTCTAAACTTCTCTATTGTTCCAATCTAAATTGATGCTTGTTCTCTTTTCTAACAGTTTTGCCTTCAACGGTCTCTTCATTACCAAAGTGCTGACAGACTGTGGCTGTAATGGCTGTGGCACCGTCCTGGCCCATCTTGTCTCATTAGCCGGACCTGATTGGCCATGAAGGTGTTCTCTTGCTGTCTCAGGATAAAGTGGCTGTCTCTGCCACTCGTTAGATCATAACTCCTCAAGTATTCTGCCCTGATGGCCTCTCATGGAGCCTCAGCAGAGACAGTGAACAAACGTTAATTGAAATATGCTGGAAAAGGGGTAAAGCACTGACCTTGAATGTGTTAAGCACGTATTAGCCAATAGTGTTTCAGCGGCGGCTGCAAAGAACTTCTTCGACATGAACATTGAGCTCCAACATGGTAAAAATATAACAGCAATTTAGCATGAAAACACACGTTTCTTTGAATTCAAATGAAGTAAAACAGCCCATTTCATTTCGTCAGTTATTTGAAGTTCTAATGTAAAATTCTTAGAGGAAACATAAGATCCAACATTTATTCTGCAAAAATCATGCCAAGGCTCATGTAGGTCAGCTCCATCTAACAGCAGAGATGCTTTCAAGAGCTATTTATTAGACGATAATAATGCATCAGTTATTTTATCCGATCAAAATATTATTATACTGAATGTGAAATGGTGGTGAATAGTATCTGCCATGAGCCAGATCATTGATAACAGACCTGTGTATCTGGTAGAAATCAATGTATGTGGGAGAGGAGATTTAATTAGAAACTCCTTTTAATTATGCTGTATGATGTTTTCACTTTTCATAGAAAGGACGTGTCTGTCCCTCAGTTGACTCTAATTCACAAAAGTGTTTCTTGTTGAAAATGTTCGACTGATTTAAAATTCAAGAACTCTTATTATTGAACGGCTAATGAGCACACGCTGAAATGGGAAAACATAGCTACAAACATTGAGTTAATTCTGTAGCTTTTTTACATTGAAATATCCCAAAATTCTCTTCTGTCCCTTTTTCAGTATCATTTATTAAAGGATGTATGGATTCTTCTTTGGGCAAACTTTGTCATCTCTAGCGTAAGACATACTGAAGGAGGCAGAGCAGACCTTTCTCTTAAACAATATGGAGCTGCTAAGGTACCATCTCAGAGGGTGGAAACATCCACACCATATTCACTGCGGTTTCAATTGGCAGGGGTCAACTGTAATCACTGCTAAAGGTACCTTTAATATAGGCAGCACACATGCCATAACTAGCCATGGTAACTTGGAAGTGGAGGAAGATTTTTGTCCATAATGCACTGCAGCTGGTATCTACAAATGGCTTCTAGGGAGAGTAATTACTGAATGGCTTTTTGTGTAAGAGGTGAAGAAGAATGTGTTCTCTGTGCAAGCAGTTACAGAGTTGACTCTTAGTGAGCTGTGGGGTTCCCAGGGCTACGGGCCTAATCCCAATGTCCCCCCTAAAGCCTTAAACCCTGAACCCTCAGGTACGTAACTGACGTCACCTGTTATTTGGTTGAGTGTGGGAGGCTGTAATGAGACAGATAACACATAACACGGTACCATGACGTCATAACATGGTATGTATATTTGTGGTTAATTGATAGATTTTACTCCCTGGTTTGAACGTCTTTCAGTTTCAGTGTAAATTGAATATGTCAGGCTGGACACCCATGTGCGCTGGTAACCCCATGTTTAAGGTCACATTGCTCGGAATTGTGGGTAATTCCCTTGGGTACAGTCAGCAGAAATGGGGACTTATGGAAAGTGTTCATAAACAGCTCAAAATGTCTGCGAGAGAGCCCTGAAACACTCAACAATTTGACAAGGGGACAGCCTGTCTCCTGGACTTAGCAGGAACGCGCCTCAAAGTCTGTGAGTGGGTGAGTGTGGAGATTGGGATTGGGCCACGGTGAATTCAAGAGGTACCTGTGGAGCGTGTGTATGACCTCTTTGGAATGGAGAGTAGCTGAGGTGTAAACTGTTGAGCTGTCTGCGTGTTCAGCACCACGGAAAGCTCCCACTGCGGTAGTGCGATTAACGGAGCAAGATTTAGCTCCAAAACGTTTATAATTCCTTTAAAAGAAGTATTCAGACGTACTATTTTCAAAAGAATGTTTAAAATGATGGACACGGTACTACTGCATTGACAGGCTGAGCAGCACCGGCCTCGCAACGACTACACTGATCTTCACGTTTAAATCGATGCAGTGCCACTTTAAGAAGTTTTCAAGTTAGAGAAGAAAACATTTGACCAAACTGTGCATCATCACGTACATTTTGCATCTGCTTGTTCCAACACTGAGGTGAATCTTTATTATGCTTATATTCAGTGAAATATTCAAACCCACAACTGTGTAAGGTGGCCTCCTTAACCATTCAGTATTATTGAAAACCTAAACATGTTGACTAGAATTAAAAATAGATTTTTTTTAAAGCCATAAAATAGATTTTTGGTAATGATAGCATGCCCAAGGGGTTCTTGAGTAAAATAAAGCTGAATATAGCTTAGTTGTTGATCCTGATGACGTTTGACTTTCCATTATGAGTGTGCTACACTACGCAATCCAGTAGATGGCAGTATGACCACAAGTACATTTTAGTAAGAGCCAAGATCCGTCATGGGAAAACAGACTCACTACAATAGTGAAACATGGGAACCCAAGTTCATTTTGGGGGACTTGAACTGCTGGTTGTGGTTTTCAATAACAATATATCATCAATGCAACTCAAGTCTGCTCCAGAGTCTCTCTCAAGTGTGTTAGCAAAGTTATGTCTCTGAACTCAAGTGAAGGTTTGGTGCCACAATTAAAAAGAGGCGCAAACAAAATAGTGAGAACGTAAAGTCATATAAACAAAGTCTATATAATTTGGATTGTGCTGACAAACGGAATCCCATCCAAGTTATATTAAATAAGAACTTGTCTCTAAGAACACAAGAGAATGTCACAATCAAAACACTGAAGCAGGTCCTTTAATGTGCAAAGGGCTTTTAAAACACCGATATGTAGCTATAAACACACATGCACACACAAAGGGAGAGATAGAGCGCACGCGGTGTTGTTTGTCATCGTTTAAATGCCATTAATTAAAACGTTAACCCGATTGGGTAGCGAGTGAGAGGGGAGAGGGTGTCTCTATCCCAATAGGCGAATCCCTTTTAATAACCCGCCTCGAGATAATGATGTAAAAAGACTCAGGCGTCTCGTGCGTAACGAGGATCATCGTGGAGATCCGGTGAAGGTGAATCAGAGACACAGAACGAGAGAGAGAGAGAGAGAGAGAGAGAGAGAGAGAGAGAGAGAGAGAGAGAGAGAGAGAGAGAGAGAGTCAGGAGAGAGTAGCACTTATTACACGAGTCTCCTCCTCGTCTCCACACCTCAGCTGGCAAGTCGAGCAAGCCTGCAACTTCACCACTGACACACAACTAAAGTCGTAAAGGACAAACAGAGGAAGAAACTCATAGGCGCGCAAAGAGTTTCCAGCAGCGACCGTTGCCTGCAACAACGCGGAATCCACAAGACTATGGACCGAAGGATGAACTTGAACGGCGGCGCAGGCGACATTTTTCACAAAACTCTGAGCGCCGTGTCCACTAAAAAAATGGACCCCTTCAGGTCTTCGGCCGGCATTGAACTACCAGCCAGAGACCGCCAGTCACCGATCAGCTGCTTTGACCAGACCGATCAAGACTCGATTCAGCCGGGAGTACTGGCAGGAGGTAGAGGGGGGCCACTTGGTCTGCCGACCGGATCTTTGTGCGTGAATTTCGGTGAGAGCGCCAACAGGATCTCGGCGGCGGAAAGCAGCGGCGGTGAGAGTCCCGACGATGACAGTGACGGCAGGTGTGACATGGTCCTTCTGACCGACGGGCGGACAGTGCCCGTGGGGAAAATAGAAGGAGGTAAGAAAAACAAAGAGCAGAAATCACTGAGGCTGAACATCAACGCCAGAGAAAGACGACGGATGCACGATCTGAACGACGCGCTGGATGAGCTCAGAGGGGTCATCCCTTACGCGCACAGCCCGTCAGTGCGTAAACTCTCCAAAATTGCCACTTTGCTGCTCGCCAAAAACTACATCCTCATGCAGGCACAGGCACTGGAAGAGATGAGGAGGCTAGTGGCGTATCTCAACCAGGGCCAAGCCATCTCTGCTGCCTCGATACCGGCCACCACTGCCCTCGCAGCTCCGGGCTTGGGCGCGTACGACCAGCCGCCTGGATATCCCTTCCCCACCGGGGTAGCTGCGTCCTCTTGCCCCGATAAATGTGCCCTATTCAACAACGCCACCTCCAGCCTCTGCAAACAGTGCACTGACAAGCCTTAACTGCGTCAAAGACTCGGAGAAGCACAGGGGATATCAGACACCACTTTTAAGAACACTTTTGGAGAGGGAAACCTGTGAGGCCACTGTTGTTGAAGTCAGTAGGCTAGAGACAAAGAAGTAATGCCGATGAATACTTTTATAATATTTACTAAATGCATTCAAAACGCGCTTTTTTGTTCAAACAATACTTGATTATGTATATAAATCATCCTTAAAGTGCTGGTATGAATGACAGTGAAGACCAAACACAAGTAGTAGGCCTGTAAGAGTGGCTTCAAGTGTTGAGTGAGTTGTTGATCACTTGCCCTGTAATGGAACCTTTTGGAGATTTGGGTGACCTGACAACCTGCGACTTTTTAACTTAAATAGATGGACACCTTCCTGGAGCGTTAGTCCAACTTTCTGCTGCTTCCTTATTTATTTTGCGGGTTTTCTTTCATTCGCCTCAGAGACATTTGCTGTTTGCTTACTGGTTCAAGGCCTGTTTTCATGAACTTTTCTATTGAGCACGTGGAATGTCATGAACAAGGACAAGTTAAATGAAATAGATGATATAGATGAAGTTAAGTCGTTTAATCAGTCAGATATTTATGTGCTAATCCAGACACTTGTTAATAGTTGCGCACGCCTATTACAATTCTTTTTTGGGGCACTGTGATATAATAAAATTTCAGAAAAATTTAGAAAACCTGATTCAAGGTGTTTCAGGTGTTTCGTTGTGTCTTTTGTAATTTATTAATTTGGATATTTATATTGGATAATTTGCTTGCATTGCACATTGTAGTGTTTATCTTAGTTGTATATTTTGCGTTTTTTCTTCTCACACAAGATGATCGAGGTTTTCAGATTAATCGCGTTGTCAGGTCAAGATGTGGATTATTGTAGATACTTTAGTTATTATATGAGCAAAGAAGGCCATTTGTATGTATTTCAGTGTTGAAAAGCTTTATTAAAATATTTTGAACAACAGAAATACTTCTGATTATTCATCTGATGTGAGGTTTAGTGTCAGTGGAATCACAGCCAACTGCCTTTAGCTTTTATTGTGCATTTGATGAATACACAATGACATTTTTAACATGAATTTGACATTTTATGTTTTAATCGCAAAGTTTTATTCAAGTGCTTATTATAAAATTAGACCGTCTTTTTGGGGGTGACGTAGCTCTTATTTATCAGTCTCAGACTCTCACTAGTTGTCAAGTACACTAAGAAAGAATTGTTCAATCATTTTATGCTCCATCAAAACCGATAACTTTTCTTTTCTTGAGCTGTAAAGTGACGCCAAGTCTTGGGAGCGAAGGCCAGACGTGGTGACCGAATATTGCCTCAAGGCGGAAAAAAAATAGGTTTCTGCTCTTCGAACAACAAAAAAAAGAAACTCTGGCGACCTTTATCGTGATGATTAAAACAATTTCCATGACGGTGTGTAATAATACGTTAATTCGAAAACAAGTGTGTATGAAAACTGTCGACTGTAATACCTGGCTTCACATAATGAAACACATCGTTAAGGCAATTAGACCTCCAGAATGTGATTAAGGAATGTAATTACGACACTGTTCATTGCCGTAATTTGGTGTCTTTAATCACAACGCAGCCATCAGCTGCACTCCCATCGACTCACCCTTTGTCCTCCTCAGTCGTCTGTCCATACCAAAACATTACGACGAGGGTCAAACAGCAAAAGTGTGACACATATTCATGAAATATAGGACATAATCTCAATCCCAAAACCTGTCACTCCACACGGACGTTAATCTTCAAAATGTAGACAGGAAGTGAAGTTCAGTCAGAAGTGAGGATTTGAAACGCTTAAGCCAAACACTGAGAATTGCGCACGAAGGCAGGACGACAACTTATGAAAGCCACAATCTTAATGCTATTATCAAATTTAAAAAAATATAATTTTCACTGAAGTGTTGCTTACTAATAGTTAATACTTTGTCACATAAATAGAGAGGTCAGTGTGTGTCTTTTAGACTTCAGCACCATGGAAAGAGGCAACTGATTTTTAACAGGAAACATACAGTAAAACTCTTTCTCCACCAGATTAATTCATGTACAGCTATTTTTTGTTACTGTGGGTTTTTAACCATTAATTGTTTCCTGACAGACTTGGATAATAATGTCAGACATGCAGAGATTCACAGCTCTAAGGGAACAATCGTATTCAATATGAGGATTTAAAAAAATATTAAAAAATATTTTTTTGTAGATGCATATTGTATATTTTCTTATTGCAAAGGATTACCAGCTACTATGGTATTTGCTTAACATTTTCCTTTTGTTAAAATATGGAAACATGAAAAGTTTGTCGCTTTTAACTCAATAAATTAAACTCAAAATATCCAAATCTAATTTCAATGAAGAACTGACTTTAAACTGACACAAATACAAACCATTAAAAAAAATACAAGATCAATGTTTTCTTTTAATAATAAAAAAAAGCAAATTCTTTATCTCTCTTTCCTCATTAACGTGAACAATCATGATATTGTTTTCCCAGTTTACCACGGTGGGTTTGTGGTTTTTCAGTCTCCGATCTCAGCTTTGTTTCTGTATGATGAGCCACTCCGACAACAGGGTCATTACAGTGTCCCATTTAATCCCATCACACTCCCGAATGCCTTGAATCTTCACAGAACAGCACTTAATCAAGACCAGAAACAATCAGGAGACATCAAAACAGCTCTGGCATAAAAATCCTGTCAGCAGTTCCTGTTGGGCATCGTCTCATTTCAGGACTTAACTCAGATATTTTACATTTTGACACAGAAATGCATTTTTTTCCTGCACTTCCGTTTGGTAACTGAGACTTCACAAAAAACATTAATTATGCAACATGCATTAATGCACAAATGAATGGAGCATTTAACCCATACTAATATTCACATTAGCCCAGAAGAGGAAATTCCCCAGGGGTGGGACAGTGCCATATGCGTGTGGAAAACAGCACACAGCTTTCAAAGGAAAACAGACCACAGCACAAAACACATCAGTTCAAAGGCAGAGAGCATTTTACTGACAAGCATCGCATGATTTAAGTGAGACGTTCATCAATCGAAAGCAATCATATTCCTCTTGATGTGGGAACTGCTCGACACTCGGTGTGTCAACCATCAAGCTGGTGACATGTCATGCACACACATGGGTCTCTGAAATGTTATGTTGGTGGGTTGGACTGGGCAATGATCTGGCACTCGGAAGTGTCATGGAAAGAGAAGTTTTCTTCAGTGGCCACCAACCACAGCAGGTCATAACAGGCAACATCGTTTTTATTCATGAGTCTAATAAAGCTGAATCTGTCTTAAAGGCATTTACAGCGAGATTCAGGGCTCATGAATAAAAGTAGAAGATAAAAAACACCCCTTTTCATAAACCATAAAATGTCCAATTTACCATATCAAGGGCCAGCAGGGTGCCTATTCATAATGCGGATGTGATGTCTGCTAAGGATGATAAACATGAAAGTCAAAATATACATAAGAGCATTGAATTGAAATGTCCCCTTCATATCAGTAACAGGCTAAACTCTGGCAATGTATTCATCCATGCTGTGTCATACACTGTGTATAAAGATAGATGTGCTGCACTGGCTGAGGCACCAAATCAACTGCTGGGTGGTAATTTACTTTTGTCAGGCTGCTGATAGCAATGCAAAATGTTGTCTTTGTGTTGTGCTCACAAAATGCAGGCTAATACAAATGTAACTAAAGGGGTTATGTGAACTATTTAACCTTCATTGTGAGCTATAGCGGTGTAATGGTACATGAAGTATTAAGTCGTTCATCATAGATGGAACTTTTCCCACATTTGAGCGACCGCATTCAATTTCTTCAACTTTGTGGTTTTATTGAATATACAGTAAATGAAAGACAGACACTCGTTTCCACTAGATCCCTCAGCTAGAGAAGTAATATCTTCTACTGTCGTGAGCTCTCCAACTTGCTGAATTCATTATATATTTTAAGATCTGCTTGTGAAATGTATTTGCGGTTGGGTATAACGGATACAAAGAGAAAATGCTCTAAAAAGAGTAGAGCTTCAATTTGTACGAGACAGACTGCTGCAGTTTAAGGCACTTTATTAGTTGTATTTCTCTAAAATTATGAATTACTAAAATGTTTCCTAAAGTGCGGATCGCTCCCCACCTCCTTTGCTTGTATGTTTTGGCAATATCTTAAATTATCCAAATTTTGGAGCTCTATTTTTAAAACTCCTGATTCTACCGGATCTACCGATCCAGATCTCAGGCAAGAATAGCCACTAAACTGGAGCCAAATACATAGCTGTGACCTTTGTTATACATTAGGTGAACCCCTCTCCGACCCCCCACTCCTCCTTTTGCACTTATTGTTAAATATGAAAAATATTCACTACATAATGTGATTTTCTCCCTCTGTGTGTTTAGAGATGGAGGGCTGTAGCTTACAAAAAAAATGGCAGCATGACTGACTAATGTAGTTAAAGATTTCTCTGACCTTCCAACAATTCATTCAGAGTATATGAAGTTCATTCAGGCCATCTTGAAATACTAACAAGGGTTAACGCAACTTTCTAGCTGTATGTTTTCCTGCCTGCATACTGAGCTCCTAATTCATTATAATGGGAATGTTTGTTTTTTCTCTGAGGAAGCCTTGAGGTCAGGTAAACATATGGTAGCGTGTTTAGCTCTGAAAGCTCTAACAGGGTACAATAAATGACGTAGTAATGTGTGATTATCCTCTCATCTGGAATACAATTGTTGAGTAACATCTCTAATATTCCAACTGCCTCCATATTAATCAGATTAAAGTCCCAATCCCCTAATCCCTGTTTACCGATGGCTCTGTTTTTGTGCCGTAATCTGATGTTCTTTTATTCCGCGGGGATTAAAACGTGTCATGGCAGAGCGCAGTAATTTGTGGTGTTGTTTTGGACAGAGCGGGCTGTCGTCGTACAGGTTGTTTTTTTTCCAAAACAACAATTCACTCTGGATTTGAGAAAACAAAAACAGGTGCAATGGAGTTATGTGCTTTCATTGTGCAAACATTTGCGCCACGTAAATCAAATTATGACTCCTGTCGAGAGACAATTCATTTGAGTTGTTGACATTTTATGGTGTTATTGCTTCAAAGAAACTTTAAGCTCTGGTGTTTTTTTTAATCAGGCTCCCTGAATTTGAATGTTGAAAAAAAAAATTGCTTATATGGTCCAAACAAATGTATAGATTTGATTTAAATGTTTTTGCTTTGTTTCTATCAGATCATTTAAGTAGCTGATTAGTCTAAATGATCTTAATGTATTATAATGTAAATACAATGGCTGTGTGGTACTCGAGGCTCCCCAGACAGCTGTGAACTTTCCATTTCTGTGACCTTAACGTTCAGATAATGTGTCTCTGTTTGATTAGAGTGGATGTAGAGCTCACAGTGACCCAGCACACTCCCTGGATTCATGTTCAGCAGCACTAAGACTCACATTCAGAACACTGCTACGAACTTTATGGTAATGAACAACATGGTCATTGACTAAAGTTTACATTAAACTAACGTGGGCTTGCTGGAATCTTTGTATCTGGTCTATGTGCACACGTGCATGTTCTTGTGCAGTTTGTGTAAGAGAGACGGGGATCACTTGTCCTGATCAAAATGCAGATCCTGACCCGCTCAGGGTTCATTAAAGCTAAGGCGAGGTGGATTTCATCTCCAGTCTGATAGTCATTAACTTACTCTGGTTTCCAGATTGAAATAAAGACATGATGACATAACAGTGTGAATCGCACACTGCTCATTTCATATACACACACACACACACACACACACACTTTCTCTTTGTTTCCCTCACACACAGATCATGAGACAAATGAAAGGCCTGACCACTAGAGAGCTGCGGTTAAAGCTAAAGAAGCCACTGTCTAACACAGCCTGAACTGTGTGTTATGATACCGACAGCTACTTGTTTACGTGTTGTTCAAACCTCATTTCCCGATTTGCTGGACAGGTTTCTGATTGGAGTGTAATCTGAAGATTAAGATGAACTACAACCAAGATTGACTATATTGTAAACAACGGCATAAAAAGGTTTTGAGGTCATTGACTGTATTACAATCGCATCCTTTCTAGGAATGTGGAATAATAAAAGTGCATTTCAATCTATATTATGGAATGAAAAAAAACGGCCGATCTGCTTCTCTCTGCTAAAAATCTGTCATGTTACTAGAGCATGAAACCGCGGCCGTTAGTGTAACACTTGCTTGGCTGATCTTCCTGATGTGCTGAGTGCTACTCGAGGCTTCAGTGTATCTGTCTGAGCAGAGGTCTTTAACAGCCATGAATGCCAAGCATGGGGGAGGCAGGCCAGGCCAAGCGTAACCATGGCGGCCCAATGTCCTTGGCTCCTCGGCGGCCTTCACCTCACACTCCCTGCACAGTGAATTTTATGGCTAATTTCCGGCAATTTATCCTGGCACTTTCAGAAGAGAGATTCCTGCGGGAATAATGTGCATAATTTGCATAAATCATCCTGATAGAATGCATATCAGCATGTAACCCCCTGTCTGACGCTGCAGCGTTTACTTTGTAATCAAAACTGACTCTTTTCCACCGGCGGACGCACAAGAGGCATGAGAAGGGGGTCTGAGTTTAGGCGAGTAATTACAAAGGAATGACACACACACACACATACATGCACAAAACGCTACATCAATAAGGATAACCACAAATTTGGGAAAAAATAAATAAATTCTGATCTATATAGAATACCTCAATTTAGCATCACAAATATTTTGCAAATATATTAAATATATAAGTATGCATCTTACTGCATTTACTTGTTTTTAAAGTGTGATGCTGATGCACAGAGACAGAAATGGTCTCTTCTCTTGTTCTCAAGTGCCACATCTTTGCATAAAGCTTGCATGCTAAAGCACAAACACTCCACATCTTATTATATTCTTATTTCCTCACAAACTAGGTGCACTTTTTCCTCTCTGACATCCTCCGGGATCAATCTCTGTGATCTGAGCCCCTAATTTCCCCCGGACATCTTTCTTTGTCTAGTGTGTTGTAGCAGTGAGCCATCAACCAGTTTGGTCCACAGTCCTGTTTTCAAAAGCTCCCTCTGTGTAAGCGACCGATTGTCTGAGGAGAAGAGACGGGGGTCAGCGCGCAGCATCCCCCCCCTCGCTGTGATCTAATTTGACGTACACTGAGAATGTGCATATTCTCTTGGACTGCCTTCGTTACTATAATCAGCCGCGGTCAAATCGACTTTGTTGGTCGAGGAGGTGTGAGATGAAAGAGGGAAACGGAGGACCGCAGAAAGACAAGGTTCTGGATTTCAGTGCTTTTGGAGACATAAAGCATGCGGCCTGATGGAAATAATACACAACACGCAAGCTGCAGAAGAGGTAGTGGGTTAACTAATCCAAGCAGACACACAGACAAAACATAGCTACATGGAGAGAGAGCGCTGCACTCGTTACATGCATTTGATTTTGTGACTGACAGGAAAGAAGTTGAAGTGTGTGTTTGCGTGTGTGCATTTTAGTGAAGCAGCCATCATCAGAGCGAGCGGTTTTCGTGTTGCCATAGAACCAGGTTCTTCCACTGGCCCTCATCCCAGAGTCTCAAGATCTCAGATGGTATCACTGGTGACAACAGGACAGTCGTCCGCTGGGTGGACGTTAATCACAATAATACAGGGCAGGCTAATCACGACTCACTGATCAAGCGCTAAATGACATGCCTGCCGTACCCACTGTAACCAGCGCACTGCAGAGGGATTCACACACCAAGACTAGCCCTTTTTTTGGGGGGGGGGGGGGGGGGGGGGAGTAGGAGGAGGCGGACAGTGGTTATGAGGCTGGTGCACAGCCATCCAGACAATAATTACTCGATGACTGTGGTCACATTAGGGATCAGTCAAAGCAGATTAATTTCGACTGATAGCATTGGTCCCTCCTAAATGCAGATTTTCCTAATAAGAGTGAAATTGTGTCGCTGAGAGGGTTAGGGACTGTGAGGTTTGCTATATGGCCTTCTCCAATTACTTATGTAGAGAAACAATGTCTTCTTCTTTCCATGACTCAGACTGTACGTCTGAATGTCAGCGCAAAATTAGCGCGCAAATGTGTTTTTTTCAAGAAGCCTGGTCAGATGTGTGCGTTTGTATGCGTAGACTGTATGCACAAGCACAAATGAGGCCGTGTGTGTGGTTCGGTAGGCCTTTCACTAAATACCCAGAGACCCCGAGAATTACCCAGAGCAGAGAGGACAGCATCTGTTTGTGTGCTTGTGCCGAGCAAACAAGGCAATTTAGAGAACACCAAGGGAGCAGCTAATAAACACAACCTTATTCCCCCCTTCCTCTTACACCTGGCTCTGAATAATGCAGCGCTACAGTAAGGAAGCCTGTCTGTCTTTGTGTGTTTGTGCGCGTATGATGCAATGCCAAAGCCTGGTTGACCTGACCAGGAGGGTTGCCTGTATGTTTTTGCATGTGTGCATGTGTGTCATATGTGTGCATGAGCAAATGCGCGGCATGCGTGTGTAACCATTCATCATTCTACAGTGAGAGGCATGCCAGTGCTGCTGGGAAATGGCAGGTCTGTCACACCCTGGCGTCTTTGTCTGTACTGCCAAAGCTGTGCCAAAATGTCTGCCCTGGATACCTGGCATAGAAACCGCACTTTACTGTACACAAAAGGTGTATGAATACCAGGCTGCCAGAGGCTTCTCTCTCTCACATGGATGCTAGTCGCAGTGGCCTAATAGCAGTCGTCCTTTGCTTTATCACGGGCAGATAAAATGTATGTTGGCATCTGTTTTTAAAACAATACACTTATCATGAGAACTCTATGATATAAAATTAGACTTTTGATGCCATAACCCTTGTAAGCGTGTTTAAAAAAAGCATGGTGGTTATTTTTACTCACCCTGCAACTGTTGCAGTAAACATACTCTAACGAGACCTGCAGCTTCGCTCGCCGCCACCACTGACTCTGATATGTAGCCAAAGTGACACCCAGAGAAACCATGCATCAGACCAGACACAAAATGGCCGTCCGGTGCCAAACCCCGCCTTGGCTTTCACTTCATATCACACCACAGGGCCTGGCTGAGGACGGAAGGCTTTACCGGGCATTTAGAGAGAAACTCGCAGCTCTCTTGTCTACGTCTGTCACCGACAGGTATGTGTAGCTTGTCATGGTCTTTTACAGCACATCAATATTATAACTGCAAAAACGCTTTAAAAAACACAATCATTAAATCTCAGACGCATAATTTATGTTTTCAGAATTTGTTTGATTAAAGTTTACCGAGTGCAGTCAAATCCACTGATCCAGTTTGCCCTTCAACTACAAGCACTTCAACGTCTCCTTACCTTTTATGTCACATACCTGGCAGGCTCAGAAAAAGGCCACCTTCTATCAGCCTTTGAGTCTTCCAGCCAAGAACATCCTGGAACAAAAGAGTGGGAGAAAATAAGTGCAAAAGGGGAGATTATTCTGAGTTATTACATTGATTAGATTTCCAGAATGCTAATTAAAAGATGTTAGGACATGGGCCCAGCCAAGGATCAGTGGGCGCTAATGAGGACCAATAGGCCTCTGTAATCTGTGCTGTAATGAGAGTGGTTTAAATGTTGAATTTGCAGGGAGAAGAATGAGAAGGTGGACGAACCAAGAGCTTAGTTAGAGCGGCAATCCTGAAAAACCAATCCCATCCCATCATTATAACCAGTAATGATGAGGCTTCACGGCCTCAGCAAAAAGATAGAAATAAAAATAAGATGAGTGAAAAGCAGTGTGAAATTCAATTATACTGAAGGGTTTTTGCACAATAAAAACATTTTATTATTAGACGATTAACAGGATGGTTTAATGGCTGAAGGTCACATACCCCCTTGTCTTGTATTACAACAAGGCCTTTGTAAAGTTACAGGGCACTATATTTTAATGTGAAACCAGTTATCCCACCCTGCTACTCCTGTTCCCACAGGATTTATGATTCCACACTTTCCATCTTCCGTATGAAAAAAAGTGTAAAATTGTGTTGAAATAGTGAAAACAAACCGTACGCCTGGTACGGTTTGTTTTCACTGTTTCTATCAAAATGTTCTGAGTTTGGATACAGAATATTTGAGTTGGGCTGTACCTTATTTTCATCATTGATTAATCATTGTCAGAAAATGTTGTTTTATTCCCAGAGCCCAAGGTGAGTCTTGTTTTATCCAATCAACAGTACAAACCCAAAAATTGTTTATTCTCATTACAAAGCAATGCATCACATTTGGTTGAAAAATCAAGATCAATTCGATTTTCATAATAATTGCCGATTCATTTTCTGTCAAGAAACTAATATAAGAGTCGACTACAGTAATACTGTCAGCTGTATTTACTTAACAACCAACTAAATACAAAAGGAGGAATGACAATAAACATGGTATGAAAAGAAGAATCAATCTGCAGCAAAAAGGAAAAAGCTGAATAATACAAAACCAGACAGGTTAAGAAGTCAACTGAAATTAGAAAGGTCGTTACTTATTCAGTGGATGGTCGTTATTTGTAAATGAGTCTTACTGACAGGTGCACCCCACTCATTTACAAATTAGAGCATATCACTACAATCAGCCTGCTAATTTATCACAAATAATGAGTTGTGTTGAAAACAGGCTGGTAAATACTCAAGGAGAATATCACTCTAATGGGTCTCACCGCTTACGGCTTCTGGTGCGCATGTTGGAGTGGGTTCAAGTAAATATGATCTTATTATATGCATCTTCACACTGCTCTGGATAAATCCTTAGAATGTAGGACCTATTTGACTTTCTTGCCTCATGCTGACAAGACTAAGTCTGCAGCTAGCATCCCTGTGAGGATGTCTATAGGATCCATCGAATAGTTGGTCCGACCAACTGACAGAGTGGCAGACAGACCGACACTGCCATTACGAACATCATTACAATAAACATGGAACAAATCAGGTCTAACTTTTGAGTGTCGGTTCTCATGGTTAGCGCTTCAATCAGCGTGTCAGCTGCATTTACAGGCGATGACACATGGCATCATGAGGTACCAGGTAGAAGAGTTGTGTTTAACCGAGCTTAGGGGCTAACATCCAACACGCGTTATGGTGCAGAAAAAAAGGAGGCTGAAATTACAGCGGGGGTATGACAATGCTGATAGGCTATAAAACCATGTCATTTAATGTCCCCTCTCACCCCCCCCCACCCCTCAGCGTGGCTCTCTGGTCTACTAACCATTAAGTCAATTCATCACCTCTTCAGAGAAGGCCATGAGACAGATCCAGTCTATCAGTCAGTCACTCTCTTTAGGATGTGGCTACTGTTCTGATGATCAAGGATTTCTGCCATATTAAACATTGACGTGGGGCTATCTAAACAATGGCTTCAGAGAGCCGCTCAAAACAAAACAGCTCTTTATTGAAATGGTGAGTTTGAAAAGCCATGGTAATAATAACACAAATTAAGATATGAAAACGTCGATGTAGCAATAATGTACGATTTTGTCTGCCACTTGAGGCCAGTTGTTTGATATGTCACTTTTCTAACGACCTCCCGAGAGAGGACCCCGAATTTGCATTTTTGGACCGTGCTCCTGTAATGGAAAAAGGTACAGCGGAGCATATTTCACTGGGCCTGTCAAACCCACTCACGCCCCTCTGCAAAGCACTCAGGAACTTCATTCCATCGCTGCCCATTCTCACGGCCGCGCTATGAAATTGACTATGACAAAATTAGCAAAGCTAGACTGTTTGGACACATTCCCAATATAGTGGGTTTCTCTTTTTTTTTCAAAATGCAATCAAGGCCTGGAACATCAAACATGAAGTCTCCTTGAAAGTTGTTCAGTCTCTTTGGCGCAATATCCGGAGCGGCTATAGATTTATGTAATCGCAAGCTTGTTAGGGAGATTTCTCAGGCCCATTGACAGTGACGTGCACTCGGGTTTGGCAGAGGTGACATCTGGGAAGCACAATTCTGCTGCACCACCACGCAAAAGCAATTAGAGATCTATATTCCCAGACAGGTCCGGACTTTGTTCTATGGTGGAGCGATACATGCGGTTTAGTGTCTTTATTAACATGACATGCGTGTCCCTTACACAGTCTTCGAATGACAATCAAAGGGTCATAATGAAAAGGGGGGCAGCAATCAGTTAAATCATGCTCCGCAGAGGAGACTGTGTTGGCAAGTCGAGACATCACGATACATTTTCCAAGTGAACTGTTCTGGGGACAAACAAAAAAAAAAAAAGTATCTCAGAAGATGTAGCAAACATCACACAGGAGATTTTTTAACAAACAGAAAGTAAGGGGGAATAACACCAGTTGTCAGATAATGTTACGGTTACTGTAAGCTCGCAGAGCAGGATGGTTAATTAGAAATGGTGTAGTTTCAGTTGGACACGCTCTGCTCAAACACCCCCTACTCTTCAGCATTAAATGAATCTCTATTGGCTAAAGTAATTAGTTCAGTCTATTAATTACTATAACAACCCATTATCATGTTGGCCTTCATTTTAACATGTTCCATTGATGTAACGAGCCTGTAGCAAAGCAGTTTCTAGGGGATATTCTCTGTTTGAGGGCTAATTATTTTGTAATTAAAGGATAAGTCTGGCATTAGTCTGCATTTCTTATAGTGAACAAATCCCATAAAAAAAGACCAAAGTCAACAATGTGTGTGTGCGTCTCACAATACTTTCAAACTTCACTATACTTCCTGTGGCACACTGCCTCATTAGCTTCTACTTTAGACAGAAATCCTAAAATATATAAAGATATAAATATCACTCAAACAAGAGTACATTTTCAGCTGTGGATTAATACACATTAGGTACACTAGGATTTCCGGCAGCAGGAAAGTGTATGTGGGATCAAAATAAACTACAATGTTTATATTAATGAAGGAGCATGAAACCCAATGCAATGGTGTAGCTCACTAGAATGTTCTTAATCATGTTTGGACAAAAGATCAAGAACGATGTCTAGTACTACAACACTGCAGACAATACTTGTACAATGCCATTTGTTTGGATTGTCACATGATTTGTTTATAAGAAGAAGAAAAAAAGAATAACACCCCTATGCTAAAACATATTTCTTTACAAAAGCACACCAATCACTAATAACATGTCTGTTCACAAAGTCCTTCACATAAATGTGCAACAAAGCAAGACAGTGAGACACGTCATCAAAATGGAAATATTCAGCAATGATTTTGCACAATATACAAGGAAAAATATAAAATCTAATTTTACAATGAATCCATGTCCTCAGCATTGGGTTTTGCAGGAGCCTTTTATGTCAGCCCTCTATGAGCTGCGATGAAATGAGGATGGGGTCTGAGGAGATGGAGGTGGAGTGTGGTAAACAAGGCGGCCCTGCTCCCCAGCTGTGAAGGTGACACAGGGACGCTACACGCAGAACAAGCCCTTTTGATTAATCACAGGATATTTACTAGCTCAGATCTAATCAAGGACTCCAGGATCACAGGCTACATCATACACGGCCCAGGAATTTACACAGCAGAGTTAACCTGTCACCTGCCACTGTCTTCTTCCTTACATCTATAAACAGTGTGTATAGGTTGTCCAGCAGATACACACCACAGCCAGGCGCCCAGGAGCAGCTCCAGAAGTGATTGTTTTATTTCCGCTGAAACAATATAACCTGCAGTCAGATACTCAACACATGTCGTTTGATATAAAACCTTATGGCAGAGGGGAGAAAGAGCCATTTATCTCAAGGTGGTCGTGGTAATGAGATACAAGAACGTGAGCAGTTTTCTCACAAAGTAAACACTACTGCACAGCATTGTGTGCAGTAGTCCGTCCTGCCAGCGTGTAGCAGTGGGATAGTCATTTCCTGAGGCTGACATACAAGCCGAGGACTAAACCAAGATTACAAGCAAGAAGGGACTAAGCAATTGTGATCTCCGATGGCTTATAATATTACTTTTATAATAGATTTAGCATGCCATTTTTTTTTTTTATATGGAATGGCAACTGGCAATTTTAAAAATAAATAGAAATATTTTACAGTTTCTTCTTTCAGTCTCTTTGTGCAGATTGAAGGTATATACTGGATTATCAGAACAATAGTTTATCTCTGTGCATGGACGTCTGGGGGGGAGGGGGGGGATCAGTTATAGAAATACATTGAGATTTTAATACATAATTTTACTAAACAATCAATATTTGTGAATGTTTTCAAAAGCACATACAACAGTCTGATAAATATTTTGCATTTTATTTTGTTTTTTTGTCAGAAAATTTGATTTCAACAAATAACAAAAAATATTTTTGAAGAACATTACCAACCCTAGCTTTAACCCATCTGTGCATACCATAGAAACTATAAACTATATATTTTCCTCCTTTTGAGCAGAGCTACGATTGTCTCCA